>NC_092499.1:155745154-156048184 GCF_047511675.1 Marmota flaviventris
TGCCAAGAGTTAATCATTTTATTAGACCTTCTGAAGAACTGACTTGGAATCCTTGATCCTTTCTATCCACCTTTGTTTCCTCTTTCATGCATTCTTATTATAATCCCTTCCTTCTGTTTTTCTCCAGGTTTAACTGGGAATTCTTTGGTTCTTGCAATGGAAACCTACGTCATTGATGGCTTCCTTGTCCACCCTCCAGCATGTGCATTTCCAGACCTATTACGTGTCCCTCAAAGCCCAATATCAACAAGCATCCACACGTTTGTTACTTCAGAAGGTTTTAATATGTATAGCATGGAGATTGCTTCTCTAGCCCTTGTACTACATAGAGATGTGCAGTTAAAGTCATCAAATATTTCTCTCCTTAATGTCTACCTAATTTTTAATGTGGCCAGAGAGTGTTCTTTGAAATTCATCAAGATGTGGTTTAAGAACCGGAAGATATTCAGTTTTGATAAACTTCTACAGGTTCATACTCTGCAGTTGTTGGGTGAATGGTCTGTGTAATACAAAATCAAATATAGGCCAAACTTATTGCTATATTGTGTGCATGTATGACTATGTAACAACAAATCTCACTACTATGTGTAATTATAATGCAATAATAAATAAATAAATTGGTTTTCTAAGTTGTCCCAAAATATGAAATCAAATTTGCTTAATGGATTCTTAAATTTTTTTATGTCTCTTCTGATTTTTTTACTCGTCAATCTGTTGATGACTGAGAAAGGTGCTTGAAACCCTCTCACCAGGATCCTGGATTTAATGGTTTTATTTCCTATCCCTGCCAGGAAGCCTGACATGTCCCCAAGGACAGACGACTGTCAGTGTTGATACCCTCCTCTACTTCTGAGCATAGGACTGGCCTCCCTGCAGAAGAGCCACCCACTGTGAGCCTGATGCCTGAGATGGAAGCACAGGGAACACAGATGGCTGCTCACTGGCAAATTTTTTTTTAACATTCCTTTTTAATAGATGGGTGAGGAACATGGATAAATTGGAGAATGAATGAATGTGTGGGTACACAAACCAACCAGTGGGGCCCCAGCCTGAATTGCTTCACATGAACTGAGAAGTTTGATTTACTCAACACTCGGCACCTGCAGCCAAGGTAATGTAATAATTACAATGGATTCTCCATTGCTTATCGCTAATGGTCACATTCTTGGCAAACAAGCAATACAGAAGAGCTCAAAACTGCTCAGGGACCCATAATGTACTCAAAGATGCCTTTAATTGCATTGACACTGCACAAGCCTAGGACTACAGACTGTCTAGGGAAAGAGGGGATTTCTGCTGTGAAAAGCCAGGGGCCCCTTCCCCACCTGTACAGGTGCTGTACAGAAGAGTAAACTGGGAAAACCAAGGTCGGGCATCCACATGAAAAGTACAGCGCACCTAGAAGAAATAATAATTGTAACATATATCAGAAAAATGTAATGCATGGAGATCATTTAGCTTGTATAAGGTCTTGAGATGCATTAAAAGCCAATTTAAAAAAAAAGAAAAGTATAAACATGCACCTGGTACAAGGCTCATAAAACTCAAGTATCCACCAGAAAAATGGGCAGAAGTTGATAAATCCATCACCCAACATGAACCCAAGGGGTATCAAGGGGGCACCTGCCTGAAGGCCATCACCTTGCCTTCTGAGGCATCCAGTCCACTCAGAGCCTCCCCAAAACACATCACGATAGATGATCTATCCCCATGCTGTGTGCTCTGACAGAGCCAGCAGACAGCCTGAAAGATGGTCCTGCTGGCCACCATCAAACAGAGTAGCAGCACAAACCTACCCCAGAGGCTGCCTGCAAGGATGCTGGTTGGAGGGGGAGACCCCCCACTGATGGCATGCCTCTGATAGTCAACCATGCTGAAGCTCCCACATCCCATGGATCACATGTCAGTCATAGGATGGCCACATCAGAACTCAAGCCCACCAGGAATAGTCCTTACAACCCAGTTACAAGAAGGAAAGGTGGGTGAATAGATAACTAAACAGTCCTTCAGTCCCCAGACATGAGCAAAAGAAGAGTGAGGACCACAGGGAGAATATCATCTGCCTGAACCTCAGGGGTTTCAGAAAGTGCAGGGCTGGGACCCCAGGAAGGGCTCCATCTTGTGACAAAGGCCTCACAGATGTCTGCAGGTTGCCTGTGGTCAGCCAGTAAATCTGTGAGCAGAGGGCTGCTCCCAGGGATGGGAAACAGGCTCTGTCTGTTTAAGATGCCCCCTTTCCAGCCAGTATGGGAGCCCTGAGAGCTGGTGGGAGAGGGGTCAGGAGCCCTCATTCTGTCCCTGGACTACCCCAACAACTTTCTTTAGGGCTCCACCCAAAGGCCTTCTTGATATTACTTTGCATTCCCTGGGGATTCACAATGCTTTCTCAAACCTTTTTTTCTTCTGCGCCTTCTTGCATAGGACAATTGTCAATGTCTTCATCATGTTTTTTACAAATTGTGCGGCCCATATCCAAGTCCATTAAAAATATCATTGTCCATGTCTGTCAAGAACAAATGATAAAATGATCAGCTAAATATTTGCTTTTTGTGAATATAAAATAAAAAGAGAACAAAGTAGAAAAGAAGGCAAATGCAAATGACAAGGATATCCACTCATGCCCAATACACACCAGACATTCGCATGCTCATGCCCCAACACAGATCAACAACACTCACACATTCATGCCAAATACTGTAATAGTTACCACCAGTTACTGTTAGTGTGCAAACTAACAGCACTCACATGGCTCTCTCACATCTGCCCCTCCCTCCTTGCTCAGACTCTACACACTGAGCCAGTCTTGAGCTCCAATGCTGAGCAACGGCAGCAACAGTAGATGTGGTAGAGTGGTTGGTGCTGAGGGCTCCTGTGGATCCAAGTGCCTACAGCTAAAAATCAGTCCAAGGAGGAGGCATTATCAAGGGAACAGGAAAGATAGGGGAAAGTGTGTCCCTGAGCAGGAGGATGGGTCTGCAGACCTTTTGCTACAGGAGAGTGCTGCAGATGTGAAACCCTCCTTGTCAGTCCCTGCTGACATTCCACCTGGTCAGGTTTTTTAATGGGAGACAATACTTTGGGTACAGACACAGTAACTGCCACTCACCTTTTTTTGGGCTCTTCCAACCTCTAGCAACCTGTATGTATTCTCTTCCGCGTTGTCATCATTGAATTGAGCCACGGCAAACTCCACTGATGCCACAAAATAATCCAGATTCTTACTAATGTCTACAAATTCTTTTTTAATGGTCCAGATATGGGTCCCCAGCACAATGAGTCCCATAAGCAGGGGCACCTTCCATAACATGGCTGTCCTCAGCCTCAGCACTGGAGGCTAGGAATACATGAGTGGAGAAGGAGGTGACAGCTGTAACTGGTGACGCCCTCCCCGCTCAGGAGCCCACATTAGCCCTGCCCACCAGAGGCTCTGACTTCCTCCTTCTCACCAGCACCTCTGTCCATCACCTCATCTTCACCCCCATGCTTTTCCCTCCTGTAATCACCAAGCAGAAGGCAGAGCAAAGGTCACATTTTTCTTCCGGGGGCAACATAGCCTTGAATGCACCCAAGAGCATGCATGCAAAATACCTGCCTGCTGCCTGTATATCTCCAGGACTGCTCCCAAGAGGTCCACCAGAGAGCTCCTAGGGAAGCTCCTGTCTGCTATTGCAGACCCATTCCTGGAGGCCCAGTGCCTGCCTTGCTTGCCCTTGCACAGTGCAGGCAAGGATTGCCAGGGTTGACAGAACTCCCAGGAACTCCGATGAGCCCATTCCTGGGGAATTGAAGCGGTTGTCAGTTCTGTTCATGAACTTGACTAGAGCCCATACCATCAGCTGGGCTCAAAGGAGTACAGGGTGTGCAGCCAAGAGTGATGAAGTGTTGGGGGTGTGGGGATCTATGAGAGGCCATCTTCCCATGCCCTGACTCTCCTCTGCCAGAAGGTACACCCAGCTCCATCCTCCCTGTCTGTTGTGCCAGTTCCTAGTTTTCCCTTACTTCTAAACATTTCCACAGACATCCTTTTTGACCTGTGGGCTATAATAGTTGTATTGTTTTATTCTCGACCATAGTTGATTTTCTAATTATCTTTTATCATCTTTTAACTGAAGTCCATTGTGTCCAAAGAACATTCTTTAACTTCTCTTCTTTGATTTTTTTTGGTTTGGAATATGAACAATATTCTCTACGCTTTTTAAAAACAGTGTATATTCTGTATTTTTAGGTATATAGTTAGATATCTTTATAGAAAAGCCATTTTGTTTTATATACATGTGTGTGTGTGTGTGTGTGTGTATTCTCTCCCTTCCCCCCGACACACACACCATTTATTTTTATTTTGTTTTATTGAGTTGTTTGGTAGGGTTTAGCTTTGGTATTAGTTTTGTTCTCCTTTCTGCCAGTTACTAAGGAGTCTTAAAATCTCTATGGGTTTGGTTATGAATTTGTCTCTCCTTCTTTTCTGACAATTTTGCTCTTGATATTTTGATACTCTGTCACTAAGTGCTTGTACAAGTAGAACTGTCACAGCCTCTTGGTGGCTGAACATTATCTCACTATGTATCTTTAGGGCTACGGTTGTAGCTCAGTGGTAGAATGCTTGCCTAACATGTGTGAGGCACTGGGTTCAATTCTCAACACTACATACAAATAAATAAAAATAAAGTTTGAAAAAAAAAGAAATATTTTTTTAATGTGGAGTATAGCTTCTAACTCTGAGGTCTACTTGTCTGATATCTAAGTTAAGTATATCTACAATGCTTTGATTAGTATTTTCATGATATGACTTAGCCTATATTTTTACTACTAAATATGGTATCTTAATATCTGTCTTGGCTTTCAGAAGCGTTTTCAATATGCTAAGAGTTTTTTATCTGGAGCATTTGTTCCATTTCCAATTGCTCATGTCACTGATAATTTATGACTAATATTACTATTACTGCAATGTTTGGGTTCAAATCTACCATATTATTATTTGTTTTCTATTCATCTCATTTGCCAACTATTTCTTCTTTTCTTCTTTCTTGTATTGCTTTCAATTATTCAAGATCTTTTTATAATTCCACTTCTTCCCTTCATGTCTGTTATCCCTGTCCTCTATTTTACTCTTCCTTTGGTGAGCATCACTACAGTGATCATAACAAGTATCTTTGACTTGAGTCTCCAATTAATAAGTACTTTTACAGACCAATATCTCTAATGAACCTAGATGCAAAAATCCTCAACAAAATTCTGGCGAATCGGATACAAAAACATATCAAAAAAATTGTACACCATGATCAAGTAGGATTCATCCCTGGGATGCAAGGCTGGTTCAATATACGGAAATCAATAAATGTTATTCACCACATCAATAGACTTAAAAATAAGAACCATATGATCATCTCGATAGATGCGGAAAAAGCTTTCGACAAAGTACAGCATCCCTTTATGTTCAAAACTCTAGAAAAACTAGGGATAACAGGAACATACCTCAATATTGTAAAAGCAATCTATGCTAAGCCTCAGGCTAGCATCATTCTGAATGGAGAAAAACTGAAGGCATTCCCTCTAAAATCTGGAACAAGACAGGGATGCCCTCTCTCTCCACTTCTGTTCAACATAGTTCTCGAAACACTGGCCAGAGCAATTAGACAGACGAAAGAAATTAAAGGCATAAAAATAGGAAAAGAAGAACTTAAATTATCACTATTTGCAGATGATATGATTCTATACCTAGCAGACCCAAAAGGCTCTACAAAGAAACTATTAGAGCTAATAAATGAATTCAGCAAAGTGGCAGGATATAAAATCAACACGCATAAATCAAAGGCATTCCTGTATATCAGCGACAAATCCTCTGAAATGGAAATGAGGACAACCACTCCATTCACAATATCTTCAAAAAAAAATAAAATACTTGGGAATCAACCTAACAAAAGAGGTGAAAGACTTATACAATGAAAACTACAGAACCCTAAAGAGAGAAATAGAAGAAGATCTTAGAAGATGGAAAAATATACCCTGTTCATGGATAGGCAGAACTAACATCATCAAAATGGCGATATTACCAAAAGTTCTCTATAGGTTTAATGCAATGCCAATCAAAATCCCAACGGCATTTCTTGTAGAAATAGAGAAAGCAATCATGAAATTCATATGGAAAAATAAAAGACCCAGAATAGCAAAAACAATGCTAAGCAGGAAGTGTGAATCAGGCGGTATAGCGATACCAGACTTCAAACTATATTACAGAGCAATAGTAACAAAAACAGCATGGTACTGGTACCAAAACAGGCGGGTGGACCAATGGTACAGAATAGAGGACACAGAAACCAATCCACAAAACTACAACTATCTTATATTTGATAAAGGGGCTAAAAGCATGCAATGGAGGAAGGATAGCATCTTCAACAAATGGTGCTGGGAAAACTGGAAATCCATATGCAACAAAATGAAACTGAATCCCTTTCTCTCGCCATGCACAAAAGTGAATTCAAAATGGATCAAGGAGCTTGATATCAAATCAGAGACACGCCGTCTGATAGAAGAAAAAGTTGGCTACGATCTACATTCGGTGGGGTCGGGCTCCAAATTCCTCAATAGGACACCCATAGCACAAGAGTTAATAACTAGAATCAACAAATGGGACTTACTCAAACTAAAAAGTTTTTTCTCAGCAAAAGAAACAATAAGAGAGGTAAATAGGGAGCCTACACCCTGGGAACAAATCTTTACTCCTCACACTTCAGATAGAGCCCTAATATCCAGAGTATACAAAGAACTCAAAAAATTAGACAATAAGAGAACAAACAACCCAATCAACAAATGGGCCAAGGACCTGAACAGACACTTCTCAGAGGAGGACATACAGTCAATCAACAAGTACATGAAAAAATGCTCACCATCTCTAGCTGTCAGAGAAATGCAAATCAAAACCACCCTAAGATACCATCTCACTCCAGTAAGATTGGCAGCCATTATGAAGTCAAACAACAACAAGTGCTGGCGAGGATGTGGGGAAAAGGGTACACTTGTACATTGCTGGTGGGACTGCAAATTGGTGCAGCCAATTTGGAAAACAGTATGGAGATTTCTTGGAAAGCTGGGAATGGAGCCACCATTTGACCCAGCTATTCCCCTTCTTGGTCTATTCCCTAAAGACCTAAAAAGAGCATGCTACAGGGACACTGCTATATCGATGTTCATAGCAGCACAGTTCACAATAGCAAGACTGTGGAACCAACCTAGATGCCCTTCAATAGATGAATGGATAAAAAAAATGTGGCATTTATACACAATGGAGTATTACTCTGCATTAAAAAATGACAAAATCATAGAATTTACAGGGAAATGGATGGCATTAGAGCAGATTATGCTAAGTGAAGCTAGCCAATCCCTAAAAAACAAATGCCAAATGTCTTCTTTGATATAAGGAGAGTAACTAAGATCAGAGTAGGGACGAAGAGCAGGAGAAGAAGATTAACATTTAACAGGGATGAGAGGTGGGAGGGAAAGGGAGAGAGAAGGGAAATTGCATGGTAATGGAAGGAGACCCTCAGGGTTATACAGTGGAGGGGGTAGAGAGAGAGGAGGGGAGGGGAGGGTAGAGGTGGGGAGGGGGGAGGGGGGAGGATGGGAAAGGCAGCGGAGCACAACAGACACTAGTATGGCAATATGTAAATCAATGGATGTGTAACTGATGTGATTCTGCAATCTGTGTATGGGGTGAAGGTGGGAGTTCATAACCCACTTGAATCAAAGTGTGGAATATGATATGTCAAGAAATTTGTAATGTTTTGAACAACCCACAATAAAAAATTAAAAAAAAAAATAAGTACTTTTACCTCTTCAAGGATGTAGGGGGACCCTTAGGACACTATTCCTCCTTTGCTCTTGTTATGATTTAGATATGAGTTGTTCCCCAAAAGCTCATTGTGTGACAATGAAAGAAAACTTAAGAGATGAAACGATAGGATTATGAGAACCTTAATCTAATTAGTGCATTAGTTCACTCGAATGGATTAACTGGTGGTAACTGTAAGCAGATAGAGTGTAACTGGAGGAGGTATGTTACTGGCGTCATGACTTTGGGGTATATATTTTGTCCCTGTTGAGCAGAACTCTCTCAGCTTCCTGATTGCCATGATCTGACTGCTTTCCTCCATCACACCCTTCAATCTTGATGATCAGCCTCATCTTGGGCCCAGAGCAATGGAGTATGCCATCTATGGACTGAAACCTCTGAAACCATATTTGAGAATAAACTTTTGCTCCTCTATGCTGTTCTTTTCAGGCCTTTCAGTCACAGCAGCGAAAAACCTGACTAAAATTGTGCTTTTCTATTTTTTTTTTTATGTTATTGCCATGGTGCATTTAAATTCTTTTTTTTTTTTTAATTTTTTACTGTGGGTTGTTCAAAACATTAATACATCTGCACATCAATTAACATTGGGATTACATCCTGAGAAATGCATTGTTAGGTTATTTCATTATTGCATGAACATCAGAATGTATTTACACAAGACAAAATAGCTACAATTTCATTAAGTTAGATAATCTTAAAGTACCACTATTGCATTTGTGGTCCATCATGGACTAAAATGTTATGCATGCATAAGTGCATTTGAAAGCCAATAAAACAATATTATTTTATTTTATACATTCACCACTCATTCATATTAACCTACCTATGAACCTTCTGTCATGTATTATTCCTTCAATATTACTTTGCTTCCTCCTGAGTTCATTTCCCTTTCCCTTTAAAAAAACTCTCTTTAGTATTTACTTTTGTTTGGATCCTATTGATATATCTTTTAGCTTTTTCCTAAAGTTGTCTTCTCACTAAACATTATGATCAGGAAAGCCCCTGTCTGACAGGTTCATCCAAGATTCTTTCTTGTCTCTTCTGGGATAATGGGAGTCCCCCCATTCATAGCTAATGAATTTAAGACTAATCTAAGCCCTACTCTGGCTGCATCCTGTATGTTTTGATATATTGTGTGTTTCTTATATTTGAATTCAAAGAATTTTCTTATTTCCTTTGTAACTTTTTCTTTGATTCATGAGTCATTTAAAAATTTACTATTAAAAATGTACTATTAAATTTACAAGTATCTAGAGGTCTTCAAGTTATACTTTCATTGTAGTGGTCTACTCTGAACAAAAAACATACTCTGAATCAGTTGCATCTTTTGAAATTCTTGAGGTTTCTCTCCTTGTTGATTTTCTGAAAATGCTTTAATTTTCGCTTAAGTTGAAGAATATTTTTGCTGGCTATAGAATTACAGGGTCTTTTTTAACAGCATACTACAAGGACACAGCCACATCAATGTTTATAGCAGCACAATTCACAATAGCTAAACTGTAGAACCAACCAACCAACCTAGATGCCCTTCAGTAGATGAATGGATAAAAAAAAAATGTGGCATATATACACAATGGAATATTACTCAGCAATAAAAGAGAATAAAATCATGGCATCTTCAGGTAAATGAATGGAGTTGGAGAAGATAATGCTAAGTGAAGTTAGCCAATCCCAGAAAAAAACAAATGCCGAACATTTTCTCTGATATAAGGAGGCTGACTCATAGTGGGGTAGGGAGGGGGAGCATCAGAAGAATAGCCGAACTCTAGATAGGGCAGAGGGGTGGGAGGGTAAGGGAGGGGTAAGGGAGGGGGCAGGGGTTAGCAATGATGGTGGAATGTGATGGACATCATTATCCAAAGAATATGAATGAAAATACGAATTGGTGTCAACATTGTGCTCTATATTGTAATATGAATTGTAATGCATTCCACTGTCATTTATTTTTTAAAAATCAATTTAAAAAGAATTCTAGGTTTTTGAATTATTCTCTTTTATTTATTTGAAACATCAAAGCTGGGCTTCTTAAAGTGGTCTATTTCTAGTTCATTTTTACTCCTAGGATTTGACCTTTGATGATTTAAGCTGAAATCATGGGATACTTACCCCAGACTTTCTTTCTTGGCAGGTGCAAGTTTTTGTCTACTTTTAATCCCCTCAGTTAAAGCAAAAAATTAAAATGCCCTGAAAATCACAGCCTTTTATCTCCATTATTACCCCCAGTACCCTCCCACTCTCTCCTTTCTGCCCCTCCAGGTGTTTCTCTGAGTCAGGCAGGAGAGAGAGAAGACTGTTCCACATCAGGCAAGTGTCCATCATCATGATGTCTCTCCCAGGGGCAGTGATTAGTGTCTGCAACCAGAGTTCTCACCATGGACACCAGGCTGGGTCCTCAGGTCAACTTAAGTTGACCTTCAACTGAAGGTCAGAGGATTTAAGCATCAAGGAGATCAGAGCATGCTGAATTGAGCTGCTGCTTCTGAGGTTGGTCCTGACAAAAGATTTTTTGTCAATCAAATGACTGTCCAGGACCCCAGGGACAGGATTATGTGGCTAGATCTTTTGGAGATTCAAGGGCAAAGCAGAGGCCTTCCTGGTTAAGGTCCCTGGGGGATTTGTGGGAACTCCCAGAAGTTCTCCTGGGTTTGGCTTCATTGTCAGGGAGGTTCATAATTGAAAATATTTTTGTATACTTATGTTAATAGCAGCTTTATTTACAATAGCCAAGAGTTGCAAGCAGCCCAAATGTCTATCAATCGATGAAAGTATCAACAAAATGCAACATTTATGTATAATGGAATACCATTCAGACTTAAAAAGGAAGGAAACTGTGATACATGCTACATTGTGGATGAACCTAAAGGATTTATACTAAGTAAAATATGCCAGTCACAAAAAAGATAAGTACTTAACGCTTTAACTTATATGAGTACCTAGAGCAGTTAAACTCACAGACACAGAGAGTAGAATGATGGCTGCCAGGGGCTGATGTGGGGGCAGAGAAATGGGGAGTTATAGTTTAATGGGTATAGAGTTTCCACTGGAGATGATGAAAAAGTTCTGGAGTTTGATGGTGAGGTGATTGCACAACAATGAGAGTGTGTTTAATACCACTGAACTATACTTAAAAATTATTAAAATGACAAATTTTATGCTACTTGTATTTTACCACAAAAGGGCTCAGGAGAATTCAGAATCACAACAGAGAAGCCCCTGGTTTGAAGGGCAAGCTGATACTTATAACATCTTTTGGCATTGTCCTCTGCTGCTCAGTCTGGCAGTGAAGGGGTAGGAGAGACCAAAGGAAAAAATGTCCTTCACCAAATACAGCCCATTCCTGACCTTCTTGGTCTACTCTGGTCTCCCAGATGTTTTGAGGGTAGCTGCCTCTTTCTAAAGCTTTGTGTTGTCCAGGAACAGTAGGGGCTAATGGTAGCCTCTCTGGAAGGAGTTTCTCTGCCCACTGAGCTTTGGCAGAGTTCAGCCTTCTCAGAATACCTCTGTCCAAGTGCCTGATTCTTGTATGACATTTGACATCATCATTTAGCCAGGGAAGAAACCAAGGAGAACACAATAGAGTTGCTATCTGGTATTAGGCTATATCTTCCTTTTGAGTGCTCTGAAAAAAAGTTGTGGATTAAAAAAAAAAAACAGCTTTTCTTCACTCATTCACCCATAAATGATTAATGCATCCATAAATCAGAAACAGGATCAAGCATCAATGTACATATTTCATCATTTGAAAAAACAGGAATTTTCTTTCTGGCATCTGGCAAAATTCTTTTATGAGTGGCTCAAGGAAATTTACTGGAAGGGAAGGTGGGTGCTAGGAAACAGAATTGCCAATTATAGTCGTTCCTGGAATCCAAATGGCCAAGGAACTCATATCAAGTCTCATGGGTCTCTCGTCCCCTGTCCCATCCCACACTTTCAACGATGCCCCTGAATGATAAACTGATGGATAAATGTGTTCATTTCAGGGACACTTCTGTCCCTTAGTTCTCAAAGTTCTAATTGTTACTACTTCAGAAGTTGGGAGGGACTAAACAGTTGGCACAGCACCCAGTAAACAGAGGTTCCTTTTATCAAGCTTAACTAGTTCTCAGGAAGGAGAACAAAGCAATTGGAGGTCTGCAGAGAAAAATAACCTGAAACTGGGCTTCCAGTAGATGTGGAATGTGTCCACTTACTGAGGCCAAGGAACACAAACCAAGAGAGAATCAAGAACCTGCTTCTGTTATGGGATATCACTTGTACCAGGATGCCTTCCTCATATGTGCATTAGACAAATACAAATTCAAGGAGATCCTAGAATATAATAACCTTTCAAAGGTATCAAGGAAAGACTGAGAAGGTATTCTTCATGGAAGAAGGCCAAATTAACAGGTGACTTTGTGTCCTTTTATTAGTAAACTAGAAAATGTTCTTTCCCCCATGAAGTTTCAGAGGGAAAAGCTCTTTACATTGTCATTATATTTCTGCAAGTTTGAGATTCTTTTAAAATAAAACTTACATTTAAAAACTCAGGGGGCTGGGGATGTGGCTCAAGTGGTAGCGCGCTTGCCTGGCATGCGCGGGGCGCTGGGTTCGATCCTCAGCACCACATAAAAATAAAATAAAGATATTGTGTCCACCGAAAACTAAAAAATAAATATTAAAAAATTCTCTCTCTCTCTCAAAAAAATAAATAAATAATGATGATGATACTCAGCAGTGTTCCAAGCACATGCTTAGAATCCCAAGAAGTGTGACTGAGGCAAGTTCAGCCTCCACAACTTAGCAAAACCCTGTCTTAAAATAAAAAAAATAAAAAGATCTTGAGATGTAGCTCAGTGGTAGAGCACCCCTTAGTTCAATCCAGTACTTCCAAAAAAAAAAATTAGCAGTGCTGCAGTGCTGGGATACGGCAGTCTCCTCAGCATTTGGAGTTGAGTAAGAGAGGCAAGGAGGTGATCCAGCAGGACATCAAATGCAGGCACAGATATGTCCAGGTTATAGTACTGTGACCCAGCTCTGCACATTCAGCAATAGGAAAATATCTTGTTTCTTCAAAGAAAGAATTACACATTATTGCAGCTGCAAATATCTTCAATCCAGACGAAGGTCATTTCTTTGCAGATTAGAAGGCTGAGATACAAGGAGAATGCAGAGGCATTGCTCCATGTGGTGCTTCTGGCTTTATCAAAGTCCCTCAGGGCCATCAGAAGGGAGCACAAAGCTTGGCCTAGCGTCCGGCCCATGAAGGCTCCATGCTCTGTCAACAGAAAGTGCACAGGAAGTACAATGAGAGGAAGAAAATCCACTCAGGGTGTGTTAATGAGCAGGCGACTCTGGGCACCTGGAGCTCTTTCCCAATGGGGAGCCCAAGGAGACTGTGCGGAGTACCTGCTCTGGAGGTGGCCCACCTGAACTGCACAGAGGCTGGGATGCTGATTCCCGGGTTCTTGCCTGTAGAGGATGCTTATAGGTATATAAAATAAATTACTGGCACCTTTGGCCTATTCCATGTGGGCAAACAAGCCTTGTGGCCAGAGAAAGCCTCAAGCAAAGTCACGGTCTTTTTGGAGCACCCTCAGGTCTGCCATGCACATTAAACAGGGATGTGAGCAGTAAAGGGCTGAGTCTCTACAGTGTTTTCTGTTCTGAACCTATGGGCTTGGCCCTATCCTCAGGATGGTAATTCCCCAGAATAGGACAACTGAACCAACCCTCTCCCAATACAAAGAGAAAACACATCTGTGATAAAACTCCATATAGGATTGGTGTGTTGGTGCTTAGTGCAAGAGCCTGATCTAAATCAATGGCCTCTGGAAAAATTTTAGTTATCAAAGTTTAAACTTGTTCTACAGGGCCAGCCAAGTTTCAGTTAGATCAAGAAAGGGAAGAGAACTTTCAGAATACTAGTGGAGATAATAAGGGATTTTGTTCATGAAAGATGGTGAACTGGAGAAGATGAAGAGGTTAGACAATTGGGTGCAATTAGGTATTTGACAAAGGTGTAAGAGGATAAGCATCCATCAGATCATGGTAAGTCATAAAGGAAATGGGGGTGTGAGGTATAATGGGATTGATCCTAGAAGTCTCTTTTGTGAAAGGGGGGATAATCAAACAAAAGTTTTAAATAATTTAACTATTCAGCATGCAGGACAAGGTATGGGCCCTCCTTAGTAGCAGTTTGAGAGGCAATTCCCTGAGCAGTGGTGGCTTCCCAGGAAGATCAAAGTGGTAATGTCAGGGCAGCTGGCAATGTGCCATCAGGCAGTCCTTGGGGTGGCTATAAGGATTGCATGGTGGCAGTTAGCATCTGGCCCAAGAACTTGGTGTCTCTCTCTTTTTTTTTTTAATTTTTATTATTGGTTGTTCAAAACATTACATAATTCTTGACATATCATATTTCATACATTTGATTCAAGTGGGTTATGAACTCCCATTTTTACCCAGTATACAGATTGCAGAATCACATCGGTTACACATCCACTGTTTTCCATATTGCCATACTAGTGTCTGTTGTGTACTGCTGCCTTTCCTATTCTCTACTATCCCCCCTCCCCTCCTCTCCCCTCCCATCTTCTCTCTCTACCCCATCTACTGTAATTCATTTCTCCCCTTTGTTGTTTTTCCCTTTCCCCTCACTTCCTCTTATATGTAATTTTGTATAACAATGAGGGTCTCCCTTCCATTTCCATTGGTGTCTCTCTTAATGCTGGGGCATGACTCACTGGAGCAGATAGCAGGCCTTCCTAGCAGCTCAGTGTGGTGCCATCTCATGGACTGTATTTTTTCCAACTTGTGTTCTGATTTGTGCATAACTTAACCTTAGGAAACAAGCATTTTCCTAAAGTTGAAAATTATTTATAATTCTATCTTATGTTGTATAATATTGCATGGTATCAAGGCATAAAAATGTGCTATTTTATGTCCTTGCTGTTGAACATATATATGTTATTTCCAAATCTTTGCAAATGTATGTTGCAATGATCACTCAGAGTCTCCCTCCCTCCCTCTCTCCCTCCCACTCTCTCTCCCGGTGTGTGTTTGTGTGTGTCTGTGTGTGTGAAAAATAAATAAATATATATATATAAAATGTGTTGAATTATTATTAATGGCCAATTTCTAATATCAGAATTATTGAATTGAAATACATGAAAAATTTTGAGCCATTTCCATGAAAACACCAAAAACAAAAATGATAGATCATATATAGGACAAAATAGAATAGTCAAAACAAAATAAAGCAGACCCATCTGATACTTGACATTATTGAAATAATGATTCAATACAGAAAGAATAGTCTTTTCAACTAATGATGTTGAAACAAGTGAGCTTCCACACACAATAGAAATGAGCTGCATACTCAACTTCAAAACTTATGCAAAAATTAACACCAAATGGAACGACAGGCAAAAAATGGTACATGATAAAAGTTTTAGAACAAAAGATTCTTGAATCAAGGCTAGGCAAAAAGTTTTCAAACACGACACCAAAACCACAATCCTTACTCTAATGAAAATACTGCTAAATGAAAAGACAAGTTATAACCTGGAAGAAAATACTTTCTTTTTCTTTTTTAATTGGTGCATTATAATTATACATAATCTTGGGGCTCATTGTTGCATGTTTGTATGTAACGTGTGTATGTGAGTTGGTCAATTTCATTCTCCTTCATCTCCCATTTCTCCTCCTCCTCCCTCTCCTTTCCCCTTCTTCTATTCTACTGGTCTCCCTTCTATTTTCTTGAGCTCTCTCTCTCTCTCTCTCTCTCTCTCTCTCTCTCTCTCTCTCTCTCTTATATATATATATATATATATAATCTTTCTCTCTTCTATTTTCTCTCTACTTCCACATACAACCCTTGACTTTGAGTCTGTTTATTCTGCTTAATATAATGCTCTCAAGTTCCATCCATGAGAAAACACTTTCAAATCCCATATCCAGAGAAAATTTGTGTCCAGAGAATATATAAATAATCTTCAAAACTCAACACTTAAAAAACAATTAATAAATGGTCAAAAGGCAAAAACAGACACTTTAACAAAAATGTATAAATAGAAAAAAATCATAAAGTGATCATTGACTAATAGGCAATAAATTTCACATCATTACCAATTAGACAAATGTTAAAACCATGATGAAATACCAATGCTGGATGCTTACATATGCTATTTCCGATCTTGTAGCAACTCTGCAAGAGAGAATTAATGAATGTGTCTCTGCATGACATCCTAGAAGACAAAATTTTGTAAATATTGTTTAGAACACCTTACAATAATCTCATCATGTGTTGGTCATGTGAGCCCATGAGAATCAGAAGCCAAAAATAAAGTGACTTAAACATACAAGAGTTCATTTTCTTCTATAAAAGAAGTTAGGATAGCAATATAGGCTTGGAATGGTGACTCCAAAAATTGATGAGGGCACAAGGCACCAAGTTCCCTTCATCTTTCTGCTGTTCCATTCTCAGAGCTAGTCTCTGTCCTTAGTTTATTTCTTCTTCCAATACAGCTGCAGGGGCTCCACTCATCATTTGCCTATTCTCAATAGCAAATAAGGAAAATGTGACTCTTCCCAACCAAGTCAGCTCTTCATAGAATGAATCCTTCTGTCTCAACTATCATTTTACTTATTTCTTGGTCAGATGATATCATGGTTTGGATCTGGAATATCCCCCAGAGCAGCAATGTTCAGAGATAGGGCTTTCAGGAATTGAATGGAACATGAGCGCTCTGACCTCATCAGGGGATTAATCCATTGAGAGCTAAATGGGAGGTGAAGGAAACTGTAGGCATGTGGCATAATTGAAGGAAATAGATCACTGAGGGTGTACCCTGGAAGGGTATTTCTTGTCCTCAGCCCTTTCTCCATCTCCTTTTTTCTCAGCAAGAGAAACAATAAGAGAGGTAAATAGGGAGCCTACATCCTGGGAACAAATTTTTACCCCTCACACTTCAGATAGAGCTCTAATCTCCAGAGTATACAAAGAACTCAAAAAATTAAACAACAAGAAAACAAAAAACCAAATCAACAAATGGGCCGAGGACCTGAACAGACACTTCTCAGAGGAGGATATACAATCAATCAACAAATACACGGAAAAAAATGCTCAACATCTCTAGCAATCAGAGAAATGCAAATTAAATCCACTCTAAGATACCATCTCTCCTTTGTCTTTAATTCAAAGATCCTTTCACCTATTACAGTGGGATTGAGGTGGTTGAGTGTCTCCGTGTATCTTTTATGCTTGTGTATGTCAGTGTGGGTGTGTACATGGGGCATGTCTGTGTGGGTGTGTCAGTGTGAGTTTAGATATGTATGTGGAGCAAGGGTATAGGTGCACAAGTCTGAGTGTAGATATGCGCTTGTATGTGTGTGTTGGTTTGAGTATAGGTGTGTATGTGGAACAGGAGTGTAGACACACGTGCCTGTCTGTGGCATGCCTGTGGACAGGCATGTGTCTGTGTTAGCAACAATGTGGATAAGTGGATGAATACCATATGTGTCTGCAAGGAAGGCTAGGTGGGAGGTGTTAGGAGAGAGATGCTCTTTCCTTGTCATGGGGCCTTCCACCCACGGGAAAACCTAGCTGATCATTAAGAACAACACTTGGAACAGGCATCCTATCCTCCCAGGTAGGTCTTCCCTGTACTCACCCACATTCTCCCCTGGGTTCCCACACACAGGAAGGAAACATCATTGAATTATATCCTTCCAAATAATACCTCAAAAGGCTTTCTTAGTAGTAATACCTAACAGTGCATCCAGCTGGCTCCTGCACTGAGGGCCAGTGACATGAGTGCCAGCCTTCTCCTACAAGACTTCTTCCTTCTCCATTTGGACACCAAGCTTGGGGTTCCCATGTGGTCTTATCTTGCTGAGAGCAGTTTCCAGCTAGAAAGCTTTTTGCATCTCCCACCTGAGAATACAGAACCTCTCCCTTGGTCTCTTTCTCACCCCATTCTCCTCCAAAACATGGATTTGGGGACAGGTGCCATTGGCCTCACAGGTAAGCCTTTCTGACTTCACACTCTTCTGTCTGGTCACCTATTCCTTTGTTCTTTGGAGAATGCTCTCTGTACAGACCTTACCTTCAGGGACTCCTCCTTCCCAGGCCCACCTGGTGTTGACTTGCTTCCTGGAATCCAATACCCTCATGTCTTCATAATTTCCTGTACCCCAGACTTCCTACAGAACATGCTCAAGTGAGCTCAGGGGACAGAGGCTCCTGGCCTGGCTTCCATTAAGATTGTACTAAGTCCACAGAAGAGTGTGTATTGCTGAGGAAGCAGCTGCAAAAGAGAATGTGTGTGTGTGTGTGTGTGTGTGTGTGTGTGTGTGTGTAAAACAAGAGCTTATAAGAAAAGAATGACAGAAAGTGGAGTGAGCTTGTCAATCATTGCACTCTTCCCAGAGCAGGCAAGAGAAAGGAGGAGGAGAGGTGAAGTGTGGGTGTTCACTATGGGTTGCTTTTAAATCCAGCCAGGGCAGATGGGGCTGCCAGTCTGATACAGCTGGCTCCTGGGAGGGATAGGAGTGGGCTTTTCCTGTTCCTATCTAGCTAAAGGAGGATGGCCAGACTCTGGCAGTCTCCGCAGCTCCTGCTGGCCATTCTAATGTCCCTGGTGGCCTTCACCTACCAAGTAAAGAAATCCTTGATAAGTATCCATGAAGCATCTGCAGTGGAAAACTTCGTAGAAGACACATTAAAGTACATCAACAATGAATACAACAAGCAAAGTGATGACACGTACAACTTCAGGATCCTTCGAGTCCTAAGGATCCAGAAGAAGGTCAGTGAGTGGCTTCCATCCTCTCCTCACCACACCCAATCTCCAGGGACCCACTGATACTACAGGGTGTGTCCTACTCCAGTGAAATCTAGTGCCACATGAAGCAGGCATTTTTTTTTCAATATAATTTTTTATTTCTCACTGAGATCCTTCTCCAAATTTAGGTATAAGTGGGGCCAATAGATGGTACTTGATAATGCAAAATAATTATTGCTTGTTCTTTCAGAATAATTCTAATGTTTCAATCTTCATCCACATTAATCTTTTAATTTTTTATTTTTTATTTATAAATAACAGCAGAATGCATTACAATTCTTATTACACAGATAGAACACAATTTTTCATATCTCTGGTTGTATATGCAGTATATTCACGTGAAGCAGGCATTTTAAAAGAAATGTACATTCTCTAGAATGAATGAAGTTGTTCTTTAAAGATACTAAAAAAAATAATCAATGGTCAACAACTTATACACCAAGGGCCAAATCTCCTGCTGCCTGCATTTGTAAATAGAGTTGCTTTGAAGCCCAGCCAAACCTACACATATATAACACCTATGGCTATGGTAATGCTTCCATGGCACAACTGACAAGTTGTAGCAGAGACTAGATAGTTCACAAAGCCTAAAATGTTTACAATCTATCCTTTACCAGAAAAACTTTACAGATTTCTGCCTTGAACCCTTTGCATCACTCCTATTATACAATGGGGGAGTTTGCTTATGAAGCAAGAAACATAGTGTTTCTTGTGGCTTCTGGTGTATTCTCTTTGAATGACAAAAAGAGGCAAGGCATCACACAAGAAGAGACCATCAATCAGTCTAGGACTGGGTCTTTGCCCTCAGGCAAAGTATAAATGAATGTCTGCACGCAGAAACAGCAGAGAAGGGAGAAGAGGTTGTTCTGCATCTCCTTATCTCTTGATGCCCACAGATAACCGACCATATGGAGATCCTTGCACATGTGGAGATGCAGAGAACTGTCTGCCTGAAGCCAAAGATGGGCAACTGTGAAATTCAAAATGGGAAACTTTTCAAGGTACTTGGTAAAACACATTCACATAGAGAGAATTCATTTTCAGTAGGTTATTTTTTTCTGTATGATGAGGTTGGGGCAGAACTATTTAGGATTCATTCAAGCTTGCTTGAGGGGCTGGGGATATGGCTCAAGTAGTAGCGCGCTAGCCTGGCATGCGTGAGGCACTGGGTTCGATCCTCAGTACCACATAAAAATAAAGATATTGTGTCCACCTAAAGCTAAAAAATAAATATATAAAAAAATTCATTCAAGCTCGCTTGAAAATAATGCATGAATAATACCTTCTTTCTCAGAGAGAAAAAGCAAAGATGGGAATGACCAAGGTATCACTCTTTGGTTGCTGAAAGGATTATAAAGAGGCTGAAGTGGTCCAGAGGAGCCGTAGAGATGACTTAAGTTGCAGGGGGACAGGAAACAGTCAAATTATTAGTAAAACTCTAGCAGCCAGAGGGACCCAGCGCTTGCTGAATATCTAAACATCAGCACACCAAGAATGTGAAATTCCTGAGCTCCTGTCCTTCTTCCTTTCAACCAACAGTGTTTGGAAAGCATAAGACCAAAAAACAAGTTGAAAATAATTCGGCCAGTGGCAGAGCTGGGTTGGGGAGAATGAGCCCATGTGTGTATGATATGCTGCGTGGCCTCCTGCCCCAAAGTCTGCTCAGTCATCAGCATGATTCATTCCTGCTTAGCACTGTTTACCTGAAGGAGGCTGGGCAGACACTGGCCCACACCATCACTACTGTGTGCAGAGTTAGGGTCAGTTCTCTGTACAGAAAGACCTGGAAGGTTGTCTCAGAAGTCTTCCAGATCTCTTACTCATCCAAAAGAATTAAATCTAGGATAATTGTATATCCCTCCTTGCCTAGAAGAGTCCTGACTTATGACAACTTTTTAATATAATCATTTAATAGCATATCCTTTTGCTTATATCATGGCCTTGCTTGATTCATAAATTATGTGGTCACCCTAGTTATAATAGTCTGAGGTTTCTCAACACAGAAATGTGTCCATCCCTGGATTCCCTTCTCATGCTTTACATGTATAATTCTTCAAAATCTAGCAAGGAAGTCTTCTTTGGTTCTTCCCTGGGGAAGATCATAAAATTTCTGTAAAGAATAATTTAAACTAACAGTAAAGTCAAATTTTTAAAAATTAAACTTTCTTACTAGAGAGACTGAATTGGTGGAGTTAGTACGCTGAGTTCTATTTTAAGAAAAATGTAAAAGTAAGCCTCACCCTTTACATTCTAGGCTTCCAAGTGAAAAGCAGGAAAAACAGAATCAGACCTCCCAAAAAATAATAATCAATCATATGCAAAATATATTTAAAATATTGATTTTCATTATGGAATAAAAATGGAGTAAAAAATAAGAGAAACTTGGGAAACGATAAAAAGAAAGCAAGGAGAAAATAATGATATGCATAGATGGATGGACAAATTAAGGAAACCAAGATGGATGGATTGGGTGAAAGGAAGGAAGTTAGATGCATAGATGGAAGGAAGGAAAATGAATGGCCATTGAATGGAATTGCAAGAGTGTTTGTATGAATGAATGGATAAACAGATGAGTAGATGAATGGAAGGATATAAATGGTTGGAAGGAAGGGAGGGAGAGAGAAGAATAGGAAGAAAGGGAATCAATGGAGGCCAAGTAAGAGAAGGTATAGAGTAAAAACCATGAGTAAAAATGAAAAGGAAAAACAATCAGTGGTTCCTATGGTGAACAATGGCTGGGCAAACACTTCATTTTTATTCTTCAAATCTGATCATAAATGGATGTTTTCTGAAATGATTCCAGCAATATGACTATCAAATGACTAAAATCAAGAATATAAAAACAGATCTGGATTAGAGAGGCAGTGTGGGAAGCCACTCCAAATGCACACACCTTTAAGTCCTGATGCACCACGGGGATCTGAAAGATCACTGTAGTCTGACACCGTAGTGTCAGGACTCTTGACTCACGCTTTTTCCTTCTTCGGATAATAAGGTGTGGCCCTGGGAGTGGCCCTAGGAGTAGGCGGCACCCAGAGGGGTTGAGATACACTCACTTGTTCCCTTGTAATCCTACCCCTTGCCTCATTTGAATGGCTTCATCCCAATAAAACGGTTCAGCATGTGCTCCTCTCTCTCTTTCCATGGACCCCTAAGGTCGGAGGAGCCATCACAGGACCCAAATAAAAAGGTATTTGTCTCTGTGTGATTATTTCATGCAGCCCAGTTCACCTGGAGTGACCTTGAGTCGTGAGACCCGACAAGGTGGTGTTGTTTTCCCTGTCCTTATATCTTATATCCCCTTCTTTCTCCCTTGCATGTAAATTTCACTTTGCATGTTAATCTCCTTAAGTACTGGTTTTGTTTTTTTTGTTTTAGAAAATCCAGTGCTACTTCTCAGTGTTTGTTATACCCTGGACTGAAACGTACAAAATTCTGGGCAAGAACTGCAGCAACATCTGAATGCCCTGGAGCACACATCTGTAGTCACTGTATTCGATGGTCCAGAAACCAACAGTAATCTTCAGTAGACAATAAATATTTGTCAACCTGTTTCCTTTAATGGTCTTCATGGTTGTGACTCTACTCTCTTTTTCTTTTTCTTAAATTCTTCAGCTCTTAATAATATGATGTGGAGAGTCTGCTGGACCAGGACAATTTTGGGGTCCAAATGAAGTAATATGAATAATTTCTTCTGCCTTGCCTGACAAGAGAATTTCAGCCTTATATCAAGCAGGAGTCTTTAGATATTAAAATAAGATGGAAAAGATAAGGAGATTAAACAGAAGGGAAAATGTTTCAAGTAACTTGAATAAACAGCCCAGGGATATTTGCAAGTGTGTCCCATAATGGAATCTCTGAGGAGCCTAGTGAAGAGCACCCCTGTCCTCACCTGAAATTCGAAACAAAGAGAGCCAGGCAGAGTAGCACAGGCCTATAATTCCAGCAGCTCAGAAGGCTGAGGCAGGAGAATCACAAGTTCAAAGCCAGCCTCAGCAACCTAGTAAGGCCCTAAGCAACTTAGAAAGACCCTGTCTTAAAATAAAAAAGGGCTGGGGGTGTTGCTCAGTGGTTAAGAACCCCTAGGTTCAATCCCTAATACCAAACAAAAAATGTGTGAAAGAAGGAGAAAAAACACAATTAAGAAATATGAGACTTTTGTTATTGATTAGCTCTAGGTTGAGAGATAGATGTACCTCATTTTCACATATAAGTGTACTTTCTACACCAAACTCCATAATTAGACTTCTGCCCCAACACACCAGCAACACTGGATCAGAGCTGGTCTTTCCATGAATTCTGTAGTATTCCTGCTGTAGGAGCAAAGGAAAATATATGCTCCCTGTTGGAAGAGGAAATGGGATACAAGACCCATTTTATTTTCCCCACGTAGACTGTCAGATTAATTCTGCCAGGAGAGGAAGGATCATGGCAGGGAAAAATCAGGAATGCCATTTTAAAGAGGATGTGCTTTCTGTCTCAGTCTGTTTTCTGTTGCTAATGTTTCAACATCATAGATTGGGTATGTTATTTTTTTTTAAGGCAAATTTTGACTTGTGTTTCTGTTCCAAGATCAAAGGACATGATCTGGTGATGACCTCCCTACTGGCAACATCTGGAGGTGGCATACAGTATCACATGGTGAAAGCTATGGAGTACACAAGAGACCCTTATCAAACTGGCTTCTATAGCAGAGCCACTCTCAAGATAACCCACTAACTCATGAACCCGCTAATCTATTTACCATGTGAATGAATTATTCCTTTAATCATGTGAATGGATTAATCTGTTAATCACATGTATGGATTAATCCATTCATGAGAGCAGAGCCCTAACCACCTCTCAAAAGTCCCAAATGATCCTTTTAATACCTCACAATGGTGATTAAATGTCAATATAAGTTTAGGAGGAAACTTATTCAAATCACATATTCAAATATTCAAATCACAGCACTTTTCATGACGGCTGGACAACAGTGGGGTATAAATGTCCCCCCCACCCGATGATTTGACTCAAGGCCTCAAACATTGTCAGCAGGCTCCTCCCACTCCACTTCCTCCACATGGTCTCAGGAGAGCTGCCAGCAACTCAGTGGGATCACCTTTGTCCTCATTCACATCCAGTAGAAAGGAATATCTCATGCCCAAGCCTCTAGAAAAAGGCTGAAAACACACACACACACACACACACACACACACACACACACCACAGAACATTCATCTAAGGGAGTTGGAAGTTAGGAATAGGGATATTATCCAATGGTTCCAGTCAGTATTAATTGAGGGTAGCTCCTAGAGGGCATTAATTCCCTAGTATTTCTGGCCTGGTTGCTCCAGAGCACAGCAAACAGCAGAGAGTACCTGCAGATAAAGGGGTACAGGTGCTGGCACTTGGAAGTTGACCTGGCATGCACAGAGAGAGAAAGGCTGAAAGGATACAGCAGAGTACCAGCAGAATGTTCCTTGCACATATGCATTGTAAACTGTGAGGCATACTAGCCACAACAGGATAGCTGGGACCTCTCACATAACAGAAACTTTAGCTTCTAGTCTCTATCAAAATTCTGGAAGGTTCAGGACCCTGTTTCATGTGGGTCCTAGGTGAGATTCCTCTCTGCCAACTATCTGGGATGATACTAACCTAAAATATCAGCAAGTTTGAAAAAAGCAGGACCTACTCATGAAAGAGTTACAAAGATTAAAGATGATAATGTACATAAATTGCATAATACCATGTTCTAACACAAGGCAGGTATTCAAACGAATGCTAGCTAGTAGTAGGCAGTAGCAGTGATAGTAATTTAATATTAATCAGTAACTAATGCTCTTCAGGTATTTTGGCTATTTTGTCCCCAAGGCAGGGATTATTATCTTCAGGGAGAAAAAAGAGATGGGACATTCATGCCCATTAATCTCTTGGATTTTTCAGCCCATATTTGAAGATTCTTTTTAAACTATTTTTTTCTCATTTATTGTATTTTTATAGGAAATTACAAAGATAATTCAGAAAAGTTCCCTGGACCCTTCATCTAGTTATCCCTAGTAGTTTTAGTTTATATAATAGAAAAAAATCACAACTAGGAAGTTGACATTAGTACAGTGTATGTGTGTCATTTTGTTACATGTGTACATTTGTGTAACTACCACCACAATCCAGATATCAGACCCATGCCATCCCAGAGAGCCATGCTGTGCTGCTTCTGGATACCCAGTAAGAGACCACAGGCCCTTTGCCTCACAGTGGTCTGCTTATGCCCAACCTTTCCTGTCTGCCAATAATAAAAAGCAAAGTGGGCAGGTTGGGCAGCGAAAGCTCACTTTTGAATGTTCAAGTCAATGTCATAAAGTTTAGTAAAACATTATAAAAAGAATAGAGAGACAATACAGAATTATATAAAACAAAAATAGAAATGGAACAATTAGTCCAACCATAAATGAAAATGAGATATAAAATAAATAGGTCTTAGAGGCTTAAATCAACCACTAAGTAATATTAAAAAGGCAATCAAGGAAAAAACTTTACAAACAGGTATTGAGCAAAAACTGCTAAAGGCTGAATATACATGCATCCTCATAATAACCAGTTCCACTTATAGGCACATACTAACAGAAACAAGTATACATGTCCACCATACATACATACATGTATGTTTATTGCAAGTAGCTATTATTCTTATAAGTTGAAAACTACTCAAAAATTCATTATCAGAAAATAAATAAATTGTGATTTGTTTGTGTAATGGAATTCTACCCCATAATAAAAGTGAACTATAAGTACAAACACCAGCAAAATATATGTTGAATGAAAGAAACCAAAAACAAGAGAATACATACTGCATAAATAATCTCTAAAAATTTAATCAGTTATCTCAACCAAGGCAAGGTGTTAGAATCGAGACAGAGGTTGCTTTTTGAGGTTCCTCATTTGCATCATGGAGGAAATCTCCTTGGAAAGCCATTTCATAGGTTTGTTACGATGATTGAATTAGATGGAGAGAGCAGCAGGCCTGTGAGAGGCACCCAGTTTGCCTCCCATGGCATTAGATTTGCATGGCAGGATGCTTCTGACCTTTGCACAAGGATTTCACCAGCGTTTCCTCTTTTCCTCCATCCCCTTTTCTCCCCTAGGCCTCTCTGGCAATACTCTGTGTCTGGGGCAGGAGAGAAGACCAAAGAGTCATGTGGTACACTTGGCTTGCTCTCAGCCCCAGGTTGGGTCTAGCATGTACCTTCTCTACAAGAGTTATAGGAGGGAGAAGCCCATTGAGATAGGCCACTGTAAATTTTGGATGCTCAGTGATTTGTGCCAAAAAGAGGTAAACCAGACCCCTGAACTGTCATTCTTAGAAAGGATGCTGACTTTGGATAAAGTCTGAAGACATAAAGGGTAAATGGTTCCCCCACAATGATGCCAATTCTCCCTACCTGAGCAGAGGGCCTCAATGTGTCCAGACTGTCTGTATAGACCATGAGGTCTATGCTGAACATCTACTCTCCTGGGAGTCTAGAATTTTGACACACGCAGAGGTTGGGACCAGTTCCCAACAAAAACCATGGGCACTGATCTCTAACCTGCTTCTCTGGGATATGACATTTCATAAGTGTCATCACAGCTCATTGCTGGGGATTAAGCCTGTCCCTGTGTGATGGCACTGGGAGAGGATTTTGCAAGCTTCCACCTGGTTTGTGTAGACTTCACCCAGGCACGCACCTTTTCTTTCTAATGATTTTGTTTTGCTTTTTGTCCTGAGTATGACTGTACACTAGTCCTCTGAGACCTCTAATGAATCACCCAACCTAGTTTGCTCCTGGGGACCTGAGACATACACGCAGTGTAAGTCATGGTGTGGTGTGTGTACAGGGAGAACACAGGGCTCCCCCATGCTTGGAACAGAGGTCAGGGATGTTCCTGAATCCAGAATAGTCAGAAGAGGTGGGCTGGGGTCAAGAATGGCAAGGTTCCCTCAAAGACCACTGCACCGGACCCTAAAGACCACTGAATATGTGTGAGTCATATGAGTGAAGGTATGAGTGTAGGGCTGAGAATGTGAAGGTATGTGTGAATATGTACAAGTATGTCCATGTGTCTGCAAGTAGTGAGATTGTGTGTGTATGTGGGTGTATTAATGTGGGCGTCATTGAAAGTAAGGGTGAGTGAGCATGCATGTGGGTGTAGTGAGACCCCAGGGAAGGACACAATGCCTTTTAGAACTTTATAGCAGCTGGTGCACAGTGTAGCCATTAAAGGACTCATCGAAGATATTCGCACAAAAGCTCATTTCTCCAGACAAGAGCTGTTCCAGAGCTGGTAATATTGCACCCAAGGCACCGTGTATATCAAAGATTGGCAAATCAAAGTCTGTGAAGGGGAAAAAAAACATACAATCAGCTACAGAGGAAATAGTTTTCAAGGGCAAATAAACGGCTCCTGCCCCTCAGGCCCTGGTGGGCCCAGGGAGTAACTGTCTACAGTCAGCTAGTGGCACTAAGAGGGAGGGACACCAGTCTAGTCATTGGGGACCCATAGCAGGTGCACCTGGAGCCCATAACCCGGCAGGATCCAGGAATGATGGCAAGGGGCAATGACAATGTTCCTGTCCTCCACTCGTACACCTACATCCAGGCACAGGGAGAGATTCTCATATCTGCCAGCTTGAAGAAGGGACGAACTTAGGGACCAGGAAAAGCAGAAAGGGACAGGCATAACTTGGAAGACAAGGAGGAGATTGGACAATCCTCAGCAACTTGGAAAGTAAGAATCCAGACTTGAACAAGGGCCCCAAGGAAAAGGAAACACTGCTTTCTGCAGAGGGCTAGGCAGGTGGGAGTGGAGGCCAGGCGACAGAAGGCCTGGGCCCGTAACTATGCTGCCCAGTAGAGAGACTACCTAATCAAAGAGTCTTCCTCCCTCTTCCAGGTGCCTCAGGAGGGTTAGGCAGCCCCCAGGGCTGCATCCTAACCAGCAGGATCCTCACAGCTGGAAAAGCTGCCAACATCCAATGAGTGCATTTCAAAATGTCATTTCCAAACTAAAATCAGCACAATGTAGTGATGTATGCACACCAATATTTATAGAAGCATAATCCACAATAGCCAAGCTATGGAACTAAACTAGGTGCCCATTAATAGACAAATGGATAAAGAAAATGAGACGTACATGCATAATGGAGTTCTGCTCAGCCATAAAGAAGAATAAAATTATGTCATTTGCAAGTAAATTAATGGAATTAGAGAATATCGTGCTAAGTAGAATAAACCAGACTTAGAAAGTCAAGAGTCAAATATTTTCTCTTGTACATGGAAACTAGAGATAAAAAAGAAATTTAAAAAGGAATCTCATGAAAATAGAAGTACAGTAGAAGTAGGGAACCAGGAGGGAGGAGAGGAAAAGGGAAGCACTGAGAAATGAAATTGACCCTGTATGAATATATCAGAGTGCATTCCAATTGTGTATATATAACTATAATGCAATAATACATAAATAAATAAGAGGGAGAGAATAGAGTAGAGGAAGGGGATCAGGGAAGGGATGAAGATAGGGAAAGAGGAAATACTGAGGTATTGAGATAGAGCAAGTTATGTTATATACATTGATGAATATGTCAAAATGAACCTCACTATTATGTATAACTGTAATGCACTAAAAAGTAATGAATAAATAAAATGTTCATTCCACTTCCTTTTTGATCTCAGGTCCCTCTCAAAAGACTCCCATCACATACCTTTTTCAGCTTCTTTTTTTGCAGGGGGCAGTCAGTAGTTTTTGTTTCATTCCTTTTGCATTTGGTCCTGCTGATCTTCACAGTAAGCAAATACTCCACTCCTGTTGTCAGCTGATGAGAAGCAACTGTTAGTTTCAACTCTACACATCCAATGACTGAGACTGTCCAAGAAGGGACAAAACTAGGATTGAATCCCCAGAGCCACAATTCCTGTTTCCATAGCTCACCCCATCCAAAACTCAGCTCCTATCTTCCCTCTTGGCTTAACAAGTCTCAGTGGTACCCAAGGTTCCTGGTGAGCCCCCAATTCCTGGACCCTGGATTATTATTTCAGCTATAGATTGCTTATCTTCTGTTTCCCATCCATATTCAGGACAAAGGAAGTGGCAGCAAGCTAGGTTGCCTAGCAACCACAAACCACTCCCCAGTGGTCACATACCATCTTCATAATGCAGAGAGCCAGTGTCTCATTTATGTCCTCCCAGTCCCTACAGCCATTTCCTCCCCACCTAACCTCCCCTTCCTGCCTGGTCAATCTGAAGAGAGAGAGAGTTTAGCACATAGCTAAAAATGGATTTCAGAATCAAAATTGATTTGGGGCATGCACTCCCCATTTACTGACTCTGTGACCTTGAGCAAGTTACTTAACAGCCTCATTTCCTTCACTTACAGAGTCCAAATAACCATTATGCCTTCTTGTGGAGTTAGTTATGTGCACTAAAGGGAAGCATGCAATTCACTTAATGCATTCAAAATACATTTTAAATCTTGTAAAATTATAAATTTTTTAATATTTCAGTAAAGTATCTGGAACATTACTCTGGAGCAGCTATGGAGTTGGGAGAGCCAGAGAAGAGAAGACAGGAGATCTGGCTTTATCTCCTAAGATCTCTAAACTTGGATGATCCTTCCAACTCCCTGAATCTGTTTTTTTCTGGGGTGTACAAGAATGAAGGAAGAGAATGTGGTAAATATGTGAGCTACGGGGAAGGCAAAGTCACAGCCATTTCCTATGGTTGTCCTTTGTCTTCTTTTACTCATGATCAAGTCTAACCCTGTGAAGACTAAAGGGAGGATGGTTAAGAAAGGTCTTTGTGGACAGGGAGATCCCTCACTCAGAAGAAAAACTCCAATCCACTTTGCAAATGAGACATTGAGGCCTGTAGAGTTACATGATTATTGTTTCCTGTTGGGAACTGAGCTGGATTCCCCAGGTTATTAGAGAGCTCTGAATTGGTAAGGGAAAATGCTACAAGGAGTCCCCTGCTTTCTTGCCCAAATGTCAGTGGTCAAGTCAAATGAAATAACTTGATGTTCTCTGGGGTTGTAGAAGCAGGGCATGTCTATTCGGCTCCTGGAAGATTCCACTAGAAAACTTCAGGGCAGGGCCTCAGGTATATCAGCTTAAAGTAATACTGTGACCCCAGCTCCAACATTCACTGGAAACACCCCAGGGTACAGATGCTCCTCTGCTGGTCATCAAAGGGCAGTTCCAACTATGAATTGGCCTCTTGCAGGGCTGTCCAAACACTGCCACCCTGACCATCATATTCTCTGTATATAGGAAAAAATTACAATTCTGGTCATATATTTAACTAACAATCCAGTGTGCAAAGTAATATTCAGTTAGCCTTGATTTTTTTTTACCTTTGTCTTATTTATTTATTTTTATGTGGTGCTAAGGATCCAGGGCTTTGCATGCACTAAATGAGCGCTCTACCACTGAGCCACAGCCACAGCCCCTTAGCCTTGATTTTTAAGAAATGGTTGTAATAACAGCAAATGTTTTTACAAGTGCTATTAGATGTCAACACTGTGCTAAGTATTTCCCTCTTATTCTGACCCACTTCGCAGGTGAGGAAACTGATAATGGCAGAGTTGAGATGACACTTCACCAAAAGCCCACAGTTGGGAAGAGCTAAATGTCAAAACCAGAAAGGATACTTGGAGCTCAGACTCAGGCAACCCTTCATACCAACCTGCTATAATACTCTGTAAGGTATTGGGACACTCATAGTCAGGGGAATTCACAATCAAATCTGCCAGGAGACCTGTCTTCAAGATCACCCAGCTATCAAGAGGCAAATCTGTTCTGTCACTTATCATTTTGAATGACATTAGAAATTTGTTCAGAAAGATTGTTTAGAAAGTCTTCTTTAACAGTTAACTGTTAATCATGGATTGATCTCACAAGTCAGGATTTGGAATCTTGGTTTTATCCTTGGGAAACAGACCCAAGACAACAAGTTAAATGAGAACACTACCATCTGGCGGTAGAAGCATGTAATTGACAGGGACCCGCAGGAATGTCGACGCTGTGATAAGAGGACAGCCTGTGTATCACACTAACACTGCCCACCACAACACCCTGCCTTTCTGCCTGGCTAATCTTCCCTCTACCAAATGCTTGCATTTCTCTCTGGCTAGAGATCTTTCCCTTAATCAATTAGTTTTTCCCAATCTGGCTAAATTAAGATCTCGTACTGTCTTTGTCCTAAGTTACATAATTTATCATCTGAACTTGAGCGAAGGTTACACCAATAAAAGTGGTTTTCAAACAACTTCCCTTTACTTTATCATCTTTCAATTGATATATTTTTAAAACTTTGTAATCAGGAGGCAATGTAATTGAAGTCTATCTCCCACCTCTCCCACCTTTCCTGTCTCAAAAAGACTTCTGTGATTCTAGAACACAGAAAACCCAATCTGAAATTCTACAACCCTAGACACTGAAAAACTATTTTGGGGAAGAAGAAACCTGTAGAATGTTTGCATTTGCCAAATGAAACGCTTCTAAAAAACAGAAACATCCTTATTTATTATCCTCTGGAAAGAGCAGTAGGGAACCTCAGTGGACATGTTGCTTTTGACCAAGAGTAAAGGAGTGAGGGTTGACTCCAGTCCTCAGACCAGTATTTTGAAAGCATGACTAAGGTAAACAACTCTAAAAGGTACCCATTCAAAGTGAAGCTGCTCCCCACTTGGAGTCACTGTCTTTGGCTTCTTTTGGGAGCCTCATCAGAAGGCCTATGTGTTGGCAAATACAAGAATGGGGGCCCTGAAAATGTCTGGAGAAACTAAGGCACAAACCTGCATCTGACTTCGAATTAGCTTCCGTACTCGAAATAAGTAGGTATCGTTGCTGGCATTGTTGTAGGAATCAATGAAGAAGCTGAGTGTTGAGTTCCTATTGTTCTTGCTCATGGACACATTCTGGAAGCCCTCCCACCTTTCAAAGTGACCGAGTACAGCTACCAGCACCACCGCAACCAGCAATAGCAGGGGAGTCCTCCAGTCTCTGAGGCCCATTTTTCAGCCTCAGAAACCTCCTCTCATTTGGCACAGGTGAAGGTACGCAGCGTCAGTAGCAATTCTCTTGCTCTTCCAAGGTGGATCTCACCAACAGCTTTTCCTGAAAGATGGCTTGCCTGCATTTAAACACAAATCAAGACCCAGGCCTCGTCCTTCTCAGGTCCTGAAGGAGGCCAGTCAAGGAAATCTCCCTGAAGGGCTTCTCAGCCCACACCAGTCAGTTTTCTACCCATTACAACACACAGTCCAGGCAAGGGAAGTTTCCAAAAACCTGAGGTATAAAAGCCTCCTTCCTTGCCTACATGCAAGAAAACTCCAGCACAGACCAGTACAGTGTTATTCAATAACAACTGACATAGAAGACGGGTAATATTTAAACTGAGATATAAGGAATCAGTTACATTTAACAAGGAGTACATTCTACATACCTACCTTGGGTTCCCAGAGTCCTACCAAGCCATCAACTATTCTGTGTGCTTCCTCTAAAGACAGGTTTTCCTTGCCACGCAGTTGTCACAGATTTCTGCCTATTAAGTCTAACTGTACCTGCAGGCCCTGGCACTGACTCTTGCCATCCCCAATGGAGTTTTGTGACATAATCCTACCCTCCCTATGAGGGAAGAATAATATGTGGGCCACATTAAGAAATTAATCCTACAGAGCCCTAAAATTTTCCTGCACCCAGAAGCCCAAAAGAACATCTTAGTTTTAAAACATTTATTAATGTGAGACTTGAACAGGATTCTCAAAAAAAAAAAGAATGCTCATGGAATAATTGATAAAATGTGAATGAAAACTGTAAAATAGTTAATAGTGTTGTCATTTGCTAACTTCTTAGTTTTCATCATTGTACTGCGATTTTAAAATGTTAACATTTGGGGACATGAAGGATATAGGACAAGGCTTTATGTTATTTTTGCAACTTCTTTGGAAGACTGAAATTATTCCAAAATAAATGTTAAAATATCCAAAACTAAATAAAACTATTGATCTGTAAGAATCAGCATGATATGGCAGGGGAAGCACAAGTCTCATTATCCAATTTTCCTGGACTAAGTCTCATACTAGGGATTCTGGGAATGTTATTTCATCTCCCTGAGCCTCTACTTCTTTGTAACACGAGAATGGAGAAAAGACTCATAGGTGACTAAGTAGATAAAGGTAAAGAACCTGTTCCCAAGTCAGGCTTTTGTGGGTGTTCAGAAAACATCTATATGATTTTTCTCTGGCTCTGAATGCACACACTTATGTTTGTGATCTGTGGACCCCCTAGCCCCTAAACCAGGCCACCCTCCATTGTGAAAATCCTTCCAGGACCATTACAATATCCACCCTTGACCCCGGAGCCTACCTTGCTAGGACATATCCAGCCAATGTAAATGGAAGCTTTGGAATTCCTTGAGCCAGAGCAGAAGACAACTACTGGAGAATAGATGCAAAAAGATTCCAAATAATATGTGAGGCTATCTATCTCACCTATCTCAGATCTGGATGATCTCAGCATGCTCTAGAAATCGGGGATGCATCTGATGAACTCTAGACCTCAGAGAGGACAATTAAAATTCAGTGAGTTGTATAAGAAAACCCATGAACATGAAGCTAAAAGTATTAAAAACAAATCTGCTTAAGAAATATGGGAGTTAGTAATTCTAAAGGGATCAAAGACTTAGGCATTAGACCAAAGACCCTGTGCCTAACAGAATAAAAAGTAGGCACAAATCTATATCATGTCAGCTTGGGAATCAACTCCCTTAACAAGACTGCTGAAGATCAAGAAGTAAAATCAAGGATCTATAAATGGGATGGAATCAAACTAAGTTTCTTCACAGCAACGGAAACAATCCAGGAAGTGAAGAGACAGACTACAGAATGGGAGAAAATCTTTGCCTCAGATAGAGCATTAATCTCCAGAATATATAAAGAACTCAAAAAAAATTAACCCAAAATACAAATAATCCAGTCAATAAATGGGCAAAAGAACTCAACAGATACTTCATAGAAAAAGAAATAAGATCGGTCAACAAATATATGAAAATATGTTCAACATCTCTAGCAATTAGAGAAATGCAAATTAAAACTACACTGAAATTCCATCTCATTCCAGTAAGAATGACAATTATCAAGAATATAAGCAACAATAAAATGTTGGAGAGGATATAGGAGAAAAGGAACACTCATGCATCACTGATGGGACTGAAAATTGGTGCAACCATTATGGAAAGCAGTATGAAGATTCCTCAGGAAACTTGGAATGGAGCCACCATGTGACCCAGTTATCCCACTCCTTGGTATATACACAAAGGACTTAAAATCAGCATATTACAGTGGCACAGCCACATCAATGTTTATAGCTAAATTATGGAACCAACCTAGGTACCTTCAATAGATGAATGAATAAAGAAAATACAGTATATGTACATAATAAATATTACTCAACAATAAAGAGAAATGAAATTATGTCATTTGCTGATAAATGAATAGAACTGGAAATTATCATGCTAAGTAAAATAAGTCAATCCCAAAAAAACCAAAGGCTGAATGAATGTTCTTTGTAATATGTGGATTCTAACTCACAATAAGGGGCGGTGGGGAGAATAGAAGTACTTTGGATTAGACAAAGGGGAATGAAGGGAAGGGAGGGGGAATAGGAATAGGAAAAATAGTAAATGAATCAGACATTCATTTCCTATGTGCATATATGATTACAAACCAATGTAATTCTACATTGTGTACAACCTGAAGTATGAAAAGTTATACTCCATATATGTGTAATATGTCAAAATGCATTCTACTGACATGTATAACTAATAAGAACAAATTTTTAAAAAGAAAATATGACAGTTAGAATCTGTGTGTTGTGGTGCACACCTATAATCCCAGTGATTCAGGAGGTTGAAGCAGGAGGACCACAAGTTTGAGGCCAACCTCAGTAACTTAGAGAGGCCCGGACCAACTTAGCAAGACCTATCTCAAACTCAAAAATTTAAGAGTTGGAGGATGTAGCTTAGGAATTAGTTGTCTATATATTAAGAGAAAAATGAATCACTGGTAATTTCCATGGAAAAAGAGGAAGGCATAGACCTGGACCTGTCCAAAGAAGAGATTAAAAAGAAGGTTTCTACCAATGGAACAAAATAGAAGATACAGAGACAAATCCACATAAGTACAGTTACCTCATATTAGACAAAGGCACCATAAACATACATTGGAGAAAAGATGGCATCTTCAAAAAATGGTGCTGGGAAAGTGGAAATCCATATGTAGTAGAATGAAATTGAACTCCTGTCTTTCATCCTGCACAAAACTCAACTCAAAGTAGAACAAGGACCTTGTCACTAGACCAGAGACCCTGCACCTAGTAGAAGAAAATGTAGGTCCACCGTGTTGGCTTAGGAACCAACTTCTTCAACAAGACTCCTAAAGTGTAAGTAAAATCTAAAATCAATAAATATGATAGTATCAAACTGAAAAGCTTCTTCCTAGCAAAAAAAAACAATCAAGAACATAAACAGAGATCCTACAGAATGGGAGAAAATCTTTACCACCAATACCTCAGATAAGGCATTAATTTCCAGGATATTCAAACAACATAATACCAGAAAAATAAATGACCCAATCAATAAATGGGCAAAGGAACTGAACAAACACTTCACAGAAGAAGAAATAGAAATGGTCAAAAAATAAATGAAAAAATGTTCAACATCTCTAGCAGTTAGAGAAATACAAATTAAAACTACACTAAGATTCCATCTCACTCCAGTTAGAATGGCAATTATAAAGAACACAAGTAACAATAAATGTTGGCAAGGATGTGGGGAGAAAGGTACTCTTACACATTGCTGGTGGTACTGCAAATTGGTGCTACAGTATGGAAAGCAGAATAGAGATTCCTTAGAAAACTGAATGGAATCCCCATTTGACCCAGTTATCCCACTCCTTGGTACATACCCCAATGACTTAAAATGAGTGTACTACAGTGACACATCCACATCAATGTTTATAGCAGCTCAATTCACAATAGCCAGGCTATGGAACTAACCAGGTACCCTTCAACTGATGGATGGATAAAGAAAATGTGGTAATATACACACAATGGAGTATTACTTAGCCATAAAGAAGAATAAAATTATGGCATTTGTGGGTAAATGGATGGAAATAGAGATTATTATGCTAAGAGAAATAAGCCAATCCCCCCAAAAAACAAAGGCCAAATGTTCTCTCTGATATGTGGATATTGCCATACAATGGTTGGAGGGAGAGGGATAATAGAATTTCACTGGATTAGACAAAGAAGAATGAAAGGAAGGGAGGGGGGATGAGAATAGGAAAGACAGTAAAATGAATTGGACATAGCTTTCCTTTGTTCATATATGGATACACAACCAGTGAAACTCCATATTGTGTACAACTGCATGGGATCCTATTAGAATAAGTTGTACTCAATGTATGTATAATATGTCAAAATACCCTCTACTGTTATGTATATCTAAAAAGAACAAATTAAAAAAATTTTGAAAAGAAGTATTGAAACCACACATACATCAGATAGAGCACTAATCTCTAGGATATATTAAAGAACTCAAAAATCTTAACACCAAAAAAAATAAATAACCCAATCAATAAATGAACCAAAGAACTGAACAGACACTTCTCAAAAGAAGATACACAGAGCTGAGGTTGTGGCTTGGTGGTAGCATACTCGCCTAGCACACACATGTGAGGCACTGGGGTCACTCAGCATCACATAAAAATGAAATAAATATTGTGTCTACCTACAACTAAAAAATAAATATTTATAAAAATAAGACATACAATCAATCAACAAATATATGAAAAAATGTTCAACATCTCTAGCAATTAGAGAAATGCAAATCAAAACTACTCTAAGATTTCATTTCACTCCAGTTAGAATGGCAGCTGTTAAGAATACAAAAAACAGGACTGGGGTTGTGGCTCAGCGGTATCGTGCTTGCCTAACATGCGTGAGGCACTGGGTTCAATTCTTAGCACCATATACAATAAGTGGAAATAAAAGTCCATCAAAAACTAAAAAATATTTTTTAAAAAAGAATACAAACAACAATAAGTGTTGGTGAGAACATGGAGAAAAAGGCACACTCATACATTGCTGGTGGGACTGCGAGTTGGTGCAGCCAACATGGAAAGCAGTATGGAGAATCCTGGGAAAACTGAGAATGGAACCACGGTTTGACCCAGCTATCCCACTCATTGCTCTTTACCCAAAAGAATTAAAAACAGCATACTACAGGGACACAGCCACATCAATATTTATTGCAGCACAATTCACAATAGCTAAACTGTGGAACCAACCTAGATGCTTTTCAGTGGATGAATGGATAAAGAAACTGTGGTACATATACACAATGGAATACTACTCAGCATTAAAAGAGAATAAAATCATGGCATTTGCAGGTAAATGCATGGAGTTAGAGAAGATAATGCTAAGTGAAGTTAGCCAATCCCAAAAAACCAAATGCTGAATGTTTTCTCTGATTTAAGGATGCTGGTCCATAATATGGTGGTGGAGGGGTGGGGGAGGATTAGATGAACTCTAGATAAGGCAAAGGGGAAAAGGAGAGAGAGGGGAAGGGTGGGGGTATGGGGGTAGGAAAGATGGTGGAATGAATTGGACATTATTACCCTAAGTACATGTATGAAGACACGAATGGTATGAATACACTTTGGGTACAGCCAGAGATATGAAAAATTGTGCTCTCTGTGTAATATGAATTGTAATGCATTCTGATGTCATATATAACAAATTAAAATTTTTTAAAATGAAAAAAAAATATTGAAAGCACATGAGGAAAACAAAAGAAGATCTTCTCATGTCACTCCTGGTGTTCCTGGGATTGTGGCAGCAGATCTCCAGCCTTAATGGGAGGTAAAGACAGAGGCAGAGACTGACCTGCTGCCACAGCCAAACAACATCGGAAATGACAGAAGCCCTGACTCCCATTTTTGTTGTTATTTGTGTTTGAGCTTTTTTGTTTTTGTTTTTGTAGTGCTGGGGGATTAAATCCAGGTCCTTGCACATGTTAGGCAAGCACTCTACATCCTGAGCCTAAGGTCCCTTTCTTTATCTTTTTCTATGGACATAAAATAAGAAGAAAATAGAATTCTAGTAAAGTCCATGGCACTAGAGGGAAACAAGAAATTTGGTTAAAACCACATAATAAAGGAGAAATCACTGGCCTGGTTCTATCTGTGGAATAAGGAAGAACTCAGCAGCAATTTAATGTCCAAATACAGAAGGAAAGGAAGAGCTGCTGCCATGCTCATGGATATGTGGAAAAGAGGAACTTCATTATTTTTTATGTTGTGTAGATATATCATCATTTATCTATTCAATATCCTATTGATACACAATCAGGTTGACTTCAGGACTATAGTTGTAACAGTATCCCAACAAGCATTTTGGTACACTTACCTGTGCCCACTCTGTGGGTATGTCTATACTATAAATTCCTAAGAATGAAATTGTTAGAAATTTCTAGAAGAAGATATTATCCAGTTGCCCTCCCCAAACTTTGCACACCATCATCCCCTTTTCCCCCAGAGTACAAGTTTACTTTCCCTGATCATTTCTAGACATTAAATTATCAAGCTCTTTTATTACCTCATTCCAAGAGTTAGAAAGTAGCATACTGTGTATTTGTTTTACTTTCCATATTTTTTAATTAGAGCTTTACAGTTACAAACAGTAGTTGGGTTCATCCTAACAAACTCATACATGCATGGGATCCAATTTTAGTTCATGGTTCCTCTTTTCCCTTCTATCCTCCCTCCCCTTTCCCATTCTCTACTGGACTTCCATTCCCTCTTCTATTTATTTATATTTGATTGGTTCTTTCTACTTACACATAAAGGTGAATTTCCCTGTGGTATGTTTATATAGGCACATATTATTGTTTTTTAAGAATTTAATCTGCATTGCCTCCCCTTACCCAGCTCTCCAATCTGCCTCTTGATCTCCTTTTTCTAAATTACTGATCTTCCCTTTATCTTTAGGTTATCCTATCCTTCCCTCTCCTTTTACCTTATTTTACTCTAGCTTCCATATATGAGAGAAAACATTCAACCTTTGAGTTTTTGAATCTGAGGCTTTGAAAATAAAAGTAATATATGGACCCTGGCAATATTAATGGATTGTGAGAAATATGGTGAAAAGAAGGATCCTGATCATTTCTATGAATTAAGAGGAAAATATTGAGCCTTATGAAATCCATGCAAAGGGAAAAATATCAGGCCTGATTATTTCTGTAAGAGAAGAAAATAAGCAACTGGTCATGTTCATGTAAGAAGGAAAAAATAGGGGAACTGGTCATGTTCATGGAACACAGGTAAAGAAGCAGCATGTTTATTTTCACATAATACGAGGTCTTATAGTTATGAGGTGTACCCAAAAAGTTCATGTGAGAGACAATGCAAGAAAATTTAGAGCTGAAATGATTGGGTTATGAGAATCTTAAGCTAATCAGTGCATTAGTCATCTGATAGAGATTACCTGGGTAGTAACAATAGGCAGGTAGGGTGTGGCTGGAGGAGGTGGGTCCTGAGGGTATGACTTTAGGGTTTATAGGGTTAATAGTTTCTTGTAGTGAAGAGAGCTCCCCCCTTCATGTCTCTCTTCCCCTCTCCCTCTTTCTTTCCTTCCCTCCCCCTCCCTTTCTCTCTCTCTCTCTCTCTGCGCTTCCGGGTGCCATGTACTGAGTCCCTTTCCTCCACCACTTTTCTACCATGATGTTCAGCCTGACCTCGGATCTTGAGGAATGAAGCTGACAATTTATAGACTAAGACCTCTGAAACTGTGAGCCCCAAAATAAAATTTCCCTCCTCTATGTTGTTCTTTTCAAGTCTTTTGGCCACAGCAGTGAAAAAACTGACTAAAACAATAGTAAAATGAAATTCCTAATTAGGGACATGAAATAAGATAAATATGATGGCCTAATTATATCCTGGAATGAGAAGAAATATGAAGGCTGTTCATACTCATAGAATAAAAGGGAAATATGGGACTGGTTATATCCATGAGATAAAAAAGAAGTTAAAGAGCTTGATCATGTACAAGAGAAAGGGGCAAATAAGGTTTAGTTCATGTCATATGAATGGAGGAAAATATATGCCTCGTTGTGTCATATGACATAGGGAAGGTGAGGTCTGTATGAAAATAGGGAGCATCTTATTAGGTCCATAGAAAAGGAGGGGAAAAAATGGGCTGTGGCTGTGTCCATGTGGAAGGCAATTACAGGCACGTAGGTCATGCCAGGGAAAATGAGAAAAATCCTAACTGTATACATGAATGACTGTTGGAGAATAAGAGAACTTGCTGTATACACACATGACAAGGAAAATATTAAGCCTGATAATGTCTGTGGAATAGGGAAAAGTATGAGATCTGACAGTTTCCATGGAATAAAGGGAAAAGAGAAGGTTTAGATGTCTAGGAATAAAAGTAAAATTGGAGGCATAGTCAGTTATGTGCATGGGCTAAAGGTAAATCGTTTGTCATGTCCTTAGAACAAGAGAAAAATAAAGAACCTATCTTTTGCCTGGTCATGGAGTAACCGGAAAGTAGGGGACTGGAGGCTTTCTACAGAATAAGGGTAAACTAAGTATGCTTGTTAAGTTCATGAAAAATAGGATCCCTATTATTATCAATTAAAAAGGGGGAAATAAAATGAAATAATAGGAAATATGAGGTTTTCTTGTGTACAGAATGAGGAGGGACTAGAGGAAAGGATTTCAAAGTGGTAAAAGGAAAGTTTAGGTAATCGTATGTTTGTTTTAGTGATTGTGATTATAATTCTACAGATGTGCCAATGTTAAAAGTCCTCAAATTGTGCACTTTAAATATATGCAATTTATTATTGGCCAATTATGTCTCAATAATGTGATTTGAATGAATGGATAGATGAGTGGGTAGGTGGGGTGGAGGGATGGAGGAATGAAGTATGTGTGGCACTAACCACAGTGCTTCTTATGGAATAGACACTCAGCCTGGGGTTGTCTTCCTGCCACCACCATTACTGGTGCCTTAGACTCTGAGGCAAAAAGAATTGACCTTGTCAGAAGCCATAAGTGCATGTCTAAGAACAATGAAGCAGGCACCAAAACCACCCTTATTTGCCTGCCCACACCACCTTATCATCTGCTGCCACATTACCCAGTCAGCCTGCCTCATGGGGAGTTATTTCTTAAGAAAGAGGGACTATATATCCCAAGCATCCAGAAAACCTGGCTTCCTATATCATGAGCTGAACCTCGTAACTGGGCCACTGCTAGACCAGTCATAGTGGCAAGTAGATGGGACTTATCTTAGATAAGCCCCCAGCTGGCTGCATGGGGTGTGGATGAAATGTCTGAGTTTGAAGGGACGCTCTATGAGCAGCACAACCCTGTGGTTTTGCCTATTAACAACTAAGCTTGAGATTTCTTTATCAGTCCAGTTCCCAGAATAAAACAAACAGGCAACAGAGGGTTAATGTGCTTTATCACTGTGGGCTAGTAAACTCTACTGTGTGGGCTGAGTAGTCTGCAGGCAAGGGAGTTTCCTGGATGTAGCTTTTTTAAATTGGTGCATTAAAATCATACATAACAGTGGGATTCGTGTTGCCATATTTGTACCTGCACATAATTTGCTCAATATCTTTATGTGCAGGTAAAGATAACTACCTATCCTTCTTGTCATTGCTGCTGTCCCTCCCCACCCCTAGAGGCTTCTCCTTGACTTTGAATGAGCTCTCCTGGGTCTGCACAGAACCATCCATCAATATGGTCAAAATTTGTTGTTTACTGTGTTACACCTCTGATTGGAAACTTGAGAGGGGTGCCCTTGCTCCCCAAATTGGAAATTTTCCAGGAAATGCCAAGGTTCCTGGTCATGTTCCAGGAGAGGCATCTGATACAGCATTCCTTTTCCAGCCAGCCTGTCTAGACATTTAGATCCATTAGACTTTGGGGACTGTGGACCTTTGTGAGGGGAGGAGAGCTAGGTATCAGAGTAGGCTTTTTTTTTTTTTTTTTTACTGCAGGTTGACCAATTCCTTTACCTGTTTACCAGTTACCCCACCTGTAAAACTGGCGTAATAGCAATCATAAATACTTCATAGAACGGTCATGAAAACTACATTATAAAATGCACAAGTTCAGGGCTCAAAGCATGCCAGAGTTCATATTTATATGAATATCACACATCAGATCTCATATTTATATTGATTGCATCAGCTATTTCAATAAGAAGGGGGAACTACCAGTAGAAAGCAAAACAAGTAGAATTGCACTGGGGCTTCATAGTATTCCCTGTGAATGTACCCCTTCCCCTTCATCTCCATTGCTATTGCCATGAATTCTAATAGCATATAGGACCTCTGTTATCTGCAAGTTCTGCATCTACAGATTCAACCAACTATGGATAGAAAACATTTGGAAAAAAATTGCACCTGTACTAAACATTCACAGACTTTTTTCATATCATTATCCATTAAACAACACAGAATAGCAATTATTTGGATTGCATTAGGTATTATAAGCAATCTAGAGATGATTTAAAGTATACAAGAGGTACACAGATTCTATGCAAATACTATGTCATTTTACATATCCATATCAATGGAACCAATAACCATGGATACCAAGGGACAACTGTATTTCACTGGTAAACATGGCATCAGGGTTGGGAGAAGGGTCATGGTGTAACTTGTTTTGTAAACTAACATCTGATATCTGCAGACTTTTCACTCTGAGGAAACAAATTAGTCCTTACAAACAAGGATGGATGGCCTCAGTTGGTTTCTTCTCCTTACCCTCTTTTTTTTTTAAACATAATACTATTGGACCAATTCTTTTTTGTCCCCTGAACAGTCCTGTTCTGGATAAGCAGAGTGGCTGTTGACCTGGATACAGCACGGACAGGAAGGAATTCTCTTTGTGACCCACTCTACAGCAGACACAATCTGTGACCCTCTTGAGTATTCCAAGGTGTGGTTGTGGAGAGCATTGCTCAAGCTGCCAACAGCAGTCCCCATGGCAGCCGTGGTCCTTGTCCCAGGAGCTGCCGCAGAAGGACATGGCTGACCTTGACTCAAAATGCCCTGAGGTCCTGAGAAGCAAGCCAGCAGCAGGCACACAGAACCTCAACAAGTCAAGGTGGTGCTACAGATGGCTTAAGCTGGCATTGCCTCAAGAGGCCCAGCGGATGTGTTCTCTTTCCAGACTCAGAAATCTGAGAAATCACAAGGCTCAGAAAATCAAACATCCTCACTGTGCTTCTCCCTGGTTATATGAGATGGAAAAGGACACACAGGGTGGAGGGGCTATTGGTAGGTCATCTTCTTCATCTTGTCTTTTTATTTTCTTTACACAGATGTTTTCCACAATACAAGATGACTCGATAGATGTTAAACAGGCTACTCCATTTAAATTAGGTTCTTTTTTTTTCCTTTTCTTTTTGATTAAAAAAATTAATTAGGTATAATAATTAGACATTTTGGGGTAACTGTGATATTTTGATTCATGTGTACAATTTTGTAATGATCAAATCAGAGTAGTTAGCATCAAGTTTATTATTTCTATGTGTTGGGAACCTGTAAAATACATTATGTTAAGTGGAATAAGCCAGAGGTAGAAGAAGAAATGACCACATGTTGTCACTCACATATGATAGTCAAAAATACTGATCTTATAAAGAAAAAGAGACTAGGGACTAAAAGTAGCTGGGAAGAGGAGGGAGAGGAGGGGTAGAGCAAAGTTAGATGACAGGTACCAAAATACAGGTAAACAACAACATCAATGAAGGCCTCTGCTGGTGAGGATGCAGAGAAAAGGAACTACTGATGAGAATGCAAATTAGTATTGCTGTTATGGGGAATGGTGTGAGGATCCTCAAATAAATCTACTATAGGATCCAACTATCCCATTTCTGAATATATATCATAAGGAAATTATATCAGCATATCAAAGAGACACTGTATGCTCATGTTCACTGCTGCACTATTTACAATAGCTATATCATGGAATCAGCTTAGGTGCCCATTAATGGATGAATGAATAATGAAAATGTGGTACAAATATACAATAGAATATTATTCATCCATTAAAAAAATAGTGCTCTATACTTAACAGCAAAATGGATGGAATTGAAGGACACTGTGTTAAGTGAAATAAATCAAACACAGAAAGGTAAGTATTTCTCATATGTGGCTGTTTTTAAAAAAATCACTCTGAATATGGGATAATGATTATTAGAGATTGATAAAGGAGACAAGGGAGGGGGACAGAGAAAGGTTGGATAATAGGTGACCAAATACAGTTATATAAAAGAAAAAAGTTCTAGTGTTCTACAGGACAGTGGGATGACTACATTTTACAATAGCCTATTGTATATTTTATGAATAATTAAAAAAGAGAAGCTTGAAGTTTTCAAGCACAAATTAATGATAAGGAGTTGGAAATGTTAATTACCTTGATTTGCTCATTATACATTTTATAGATGTATCAAATTATCATGCTGTATTTCATTAATATGTACAATTAAAATAATAATTAATATAGCTCAGTGGGTGGAGTGCTTGCCTCCCATGCACAAGGCCTTGAGTTCAATCCCCAGCACCACACACAAAAAAAAAACTTTTTAAATACAGGTAAATAAGAAGAATATTTTCTAGTGTTCTATAGCACAGTGACTACAATTTACAACAATTTATCATATATTTCAAAACAGCAAGAAAAGAGGATTTTAAATGTTCCCTTAGGTCCCACTTTGAAAGCAAATAAAAGGAAAGGAGGTTCCATGGATTGCTTCTGCTTTCTGCCACTATCTTTCTGTTTTGCTGTGAGCAGATGACCATCTCACCAAGGCAAAGAGCAGACAGAGTAGAAAAAGGCAAAGTGTTTATTGAAATACTCTATATCTGAAAGTTCAAGGCCTTTGCCCATTTTTGTTGCCCATTTTTCCATTTGGTTGTTTATGTGCCATTGATTTGTGGATTTCTTCAGCCTTGATAAATTCCTTTGGGTATATATGTTACAAATATCTTTTTCTGGGTTGTAGCTTGTCTTTTCATTTTATTTATGGCACATTGGTAAAAAGAAGTTCTTAACTTAATGGAGTGAATATATTGATTTTCCCTCTTCTGGTTTGCATTTTTGATGTCTCATTTAGGAACTCAAGGTCATAAAGCTTGTTTCACTAAAGCTACTTTCCTATATTTTCTTTCAAACATTTTAAAGTTTAGCATTACCCATTTATGTCTATAATCCTTTTGGACTTTGTGCATATTATGTTTTCTAAAATATAGTTCAGATTTTTTGTATCTATGGTTATGAGTAAGGGTGCCCTACCATTGTCCTTTTCCATATTGTCCTTTTCTGGTTTAAGTGTCAAGGTCACACTGGCCTCGTTCAATGAGTTGAGGAATGTGTCACTCAGGGTCTCCACAGTAAACAGAGGTATACTGGCAACAGACAAGTTCAGGAGGGCTTATTTACAGAATGTCTGCACAATGATGTAGGTGCAAGGGAATCACAGTTCACTGCAGCCATGGCAGCCAGGCCAGCAGTCCTTGGACTGAAGGATGAGGGGACCAGAGGAAAAAATCAGAGTCAGAAAGCACTGGTTGGCCACACTGTAAAAGAACCAGGGGAGAAATATTGTGACCTTACTCACCTTCTCTCCTCTTTCTTATACCTGAGCCCCTTGTTGGCCAAACACAATCAGATATCACAGGACTCAATAGTCCTGAGGTAGAGAGCAGCATACAGTAGGTGTATTTGTCAGGGTTCCCCAGAGACAGAGCCAGTAGGAATATACTTGTGTGCATGGATGTATGCATGTATGTGTGCATACATGAAAGTGTGTACATATATGCATATGTGGTTGTATACATCATGTGTGTAATATGCAGGTGCATATACACACATGGGCTATACATGTGTGCACATATATATGAGCATGTGTGTATTTTGTGGGTGTATGCATGAGTATATGCATATGCCTGTGCATATACATATGAATGTGCATCCCTGTGTGTATGTACATGCTAATAAGTGTGTGTACATATATGTATGTGTGTGCATGTGCATCCATATGTGTATATATACATCTGCACATGTACATGTGTGCATATATGTGTGTGCGTGCACATGTGTTTGTACATAAGTATATATGAATCGATTTATTCTAAGGACTTGGCTCACACAATTATGAAGGATAAGAAGTCCACATTCTGCCATTTGCAAGGTGGAGATACAGAAAGCCCATACATAAAATCCCAAAAAGGAAAAAAATGGTACTAAACAGAATGTGAAAGGGACACTTGTTAAAAGTATGAGAACTGGAACAAGAAGGCAGAGAACACTGTGACCTTAGCTGGGAATGTATGTTTCAGAACATTCATGTTTTCCACCACTCTGAATATGTCCGGGCATGACTGCAAAAGCATCACAAGTTGTGGTTTTAAGATTACAAATAAATTTTGTAAAGTTAAGTAGATTTTCAAATATGTAATCCATGAATAATAATGATAGGCTGTAATTTTAAAGCTAGTAACTGCAATGCAGAGCAGGTTTACATAGACTTAGTTTCCAACTGACTATGAAGGATTGCTAGTACTACCCATTAAATAAGCCTGGCACAGTGTGGTCCAGCTAAGTAAACTCTCTCACTTTTCAGAACGAATGTGAATACTTTCCATAAGAGCCAAATTTGATACAACTCAAACATGACACAATGGGAAAGGGTTATGTAAAATGCAATGCATTCGATCATTGGCAATTAACAATTAGTCATGTGTCATGTTATGGTTTGGACATGAAATGTCCTGAGCCTGAGGGGCTACTGGGAGGTGGTAGATCCTATAAGAGATGGGCCCTAGTAGAAGGAAGTTGGATCTTTGGGGGCATGCCCTTGAGTGGAATAGTGGGACCCCCTGATCCCTTTCTCTTTTTGCTTTCCAGCTTCCATGACGTTAGCAGTCTTTACCTCCACATACTCCTTTCTATGATGTACTATGCCACTATAGGCCCAGAGCAACAGAAAAAGTGACCATGAACTGAAACTTCTGGAACCATGAGCCAAAATAAGTATTTCCTCCTTTTAAATTTGTTTTTTTAGGAATTTTATTTCCTAAAAAAGCTAACATGGCAGGGAAACATTCTGAGAAATGTGTCATAAGGAGAATTGTCATTGTGAAAATATCATATAGTTACACAAGCTAAGATGGCTACAATGTTACTAGGCAATATAAATCTTATGAGACTACTATCACATAATTTGTGCATCATTAACCAAAATGTCATTGTGTCAGTCAACTTTTCCATTACGACTATGAAATACATGAAATTAATTAACTTATAAAGACACAAGGTTAATTCTGGCTCACCATTTTGGAGGTTTCAGTTTGTGGTCAGATGGATCCACTGCTTTTGGGTCTATGACAAGGTACACATCATGGCAGGGAGCAAGAGATGGAACAAAGAGAGAGATAGGAAGGGGATGAGTCCCACTATTCCCTTAAAAAACACACCCTCAATGACCTAAGAACTTCTAAGCCTCACCTCTTAAAGTTTCTACCACCACTATTGCACCATGCTAGGGAATAGCCTTTAACACATACAGCTTTGGGAGACAGTCCAGATCCAAAACGTGACAGTTGTTATGTAGCACATTACTAAAATTACAAAGATTTATAGCAACACAAAAAACATGCTTCATAAACAAAAAATATAACCTACACCTTAATAATGAGTATATATTTGGAAGTTTGATGAGTATATATTAGAAGCATGATGATAAGAATAACAAATGAAAACACTCTCAATAGTTATGTAGAATTATGGGTGAATATCTTTTTTCCAAAAATTTCTTTGTAACATTAAATAATAAGGTGAAATAAAATCAAAGGGTCTGGGGGAAAGAAATCACTTTTCTTTCTAAGCAACTATGTCTGAGGCTCAGAACCATAGATTTGAGAAGATCTAACTTAAATATAAATGAGAAAGATCTTAGAATATATCATATTAAATTGTCTATTTTGTTGTATTCCTATTTGCCATGCTTAAAAGCACCAAGATAATTTCAAAACTTGTTTATAGACTTTTATGCCAATAAAAAGAATATCATTAACCAATGACAATATATAATAATATGTATTTTAATATATTTACTATTTATTATGTTTTATCTAAGATACTTATGTATACTTAAGTTTACCTTTTTCTAATTTATTTGGTCCAAATTTTACAGAATAATTTCTTAAAGAAATGTTAAATTAAGCCAGGCATGTTGGTGCATGCCTGTAATCCCAGCGGCTCAGGAGGCTAAGAAAGGAGGATCGCAAGTTCAAACCCAGCCCCAGAAAAAACAAGGTATTAAACAACTCAATGAGACCTTGTCTCTAAATAAAATACAAAATGAGGCTGAGTATGTGGCTCAGTGGCTAACCCCTGAGTTCAATCACCAATACCCCCAGCAAATATATATATATAATTATATTTTAAAAGCTGTATCTGGGAATATTTGTAGCAATTTGGAAATAATGTAAAATGTCAACTCCCCTACACACAAATACACACATGCAAATTAATGTTTTGAAAAGTTTTCCATTAAAAAAGACATACCTAATTATTCCTCTGAAATTTGCTATTCATAGGTTGTGGGATTTTGCAAGTCCATGAAGAAAATGAAAAGAATTCACTGTAAACAGAGCAATTAAATTCTGTTTCTAAAGCTGCACAATCTTTGTTGATCAATTGTATTTCTTCTTCTGTGAAGTGTCTGTTCAGTTCTTTTGACCATTTATTGACTGGGTTATTTGGGTTTTTTGGTGTTAAAGGTTTTTTTTGAGTTCTTTATATATCCTAGAGATTAATGCTCTCTATCTGAGATGCATGTGGTAAAACTTCTCTCCCATTCTATGGACTCTCTCTTCACGTTATTGTTTCCTTTGCTGAGAAGTAGCTTTTTAGTTTGAATCCATCCCATTTATTGATTCTTGATTTTATTTCTTAGGCTTTAGGAGTCTTGTTAAGGAAGTCGGATCCCAAGTTGACATGAAGATTTGGGCCTACTTTCTCTTCTATTAAGCTCAGGGTCTCTATTCTAGTGCCTATAGAGAAATGCAAATCAAAACTACTCTAGTCTGAAAAGCAATTATCAAGAATACAAGCTACAACAATCTGAAGCAAGGAATAATGGCCCAGGGCGACGCTGCCCCCCAGAAGTAACCCCCATTTCCCTCATCAAACATCTCCTCTTTGAGTGACTATCTACTACCACCAGAGCACACCATAGCCCTAACCCGGGGTCGGCGTAGGCTGCAGGCTATGACCTGTAAGGTGCTTATGATTATATAATACCACCTATGGAGAAAGCCCTTGTGAAAACAGACGTTCAGCTAGCTCTTCCTTCTGGGTGTTATGGAAGAGTAGCTCCACGTCCTGGCTTGGCTGCAAAACACTTCATCGATGTAAGAGCTGGTGTCATAGATAAAAATTATAGAGGAAATGTTGGTGTTGTATTATTTAATTTTGGCAAAGAAAAGTTTGAAGTAAAAAAGGGTGATCAAATAGCACAGCTCATTTGTGAAGAGATTTTTTTTATCCAGATATAGACACTGAAACGGGTTCAGGAGGTTTTGGTTCTACTGGACAGAATTAAAATTTACGTCAAGTATAGAAAATGAAAATGTTATTTTCTTCTTAAAAATAAAGACTTTCTGCTTAAACTGTTAGTATTTTGCATGACTATAAAGCTAGCTTTAGCTTCTAAAAGTTTACTTTTTTACGATAAAGGAAAGAGTTCCTTTGTTAGTATCACACGGAAACTTGTATTTTCTTCAGTTTATGGTTGTATGTAAATCTGCTTTATAGTAATCTAATGCAATTTTTTTAAAAAATTAAATGTACATTAATTTCAAAATTTTAAAAAATATTCAATAAGTCATATCCTTTCAACTTAAAAAAAGAATACAAGCAATAATAAATGTTGGTGAGGATGTGGGGGAAAAGGTACACTCATACATTGCTGGTGGGACTGCAAATTGGTGCAACCATTATGAAAAGCAGTATGGAGATGCATCAGAAAACTTGGAACAGAACCACCATTTGACCCTGCTATCCCACTCCTTCGTATATACCCAAAGGATTTTAAATTAGCATACTACAGTGACACAGCCACATCAATGTTTATATATACACAGCTCAACTCACAATAGCTAAACTATGGAACCAACCTAGCTGCCCTTCAACAACAGATGAATGGATAAGAAAAATGTGGTATATATACACAGTGGAAATTACTCAGCCTTAAAGAATGAAATGATAACATTTACTGGTAAGTGGGTGGAGCTGGGAATATCATGCTAAGCGAAATAAGCCAATTCCAAAAAACCAAAGGCTGAATGTTTCTCTGATATGCAAATGCTAATTCACAATAAGGGAAGAATAAAGTTACTTTGGATCAGGAAGAGGGGAGTGAAGGGAGGGGAGGGGGAATAAGGATAGGAAGGATAGTAGAATAAATCGGACATTAATACCCTATGTGCATATATGATGATATTAATGGTGTGATTCCACATCATGTACAACCAGAAGAATGAGAAGTTATACTCCATTTATGTATGATGTGTCAAAGTGGATTCCACTGTCATTCATGTATAACTAATAATAAAAAATATTTTTAAAAAGTTGCACAATCTTATTCACATTTATGGAAGATATTTATTTTCATTAATGTGTTGCTTAATGATTTTGAATGAATAACCTTTTGGAATGGACTCTATTCTTCCCTACTTTCTCAAGCATAGCACACTGCTTTAGAATGGTCTGGCACGGAGCCATTCTACCATTTGTAGACAAAACAAAGGCTGAAATGTCATGAAAGGGGGCATCTGAAGACTCTGGCAGTAGCCTCAGGAGAGCAAGACCACTGTGAGGAGGGCTGCTCCTCAGCCTTGGGGCTCCAGCTTTATAACTTGCTCAACATAACCAGAGTGGACAAAGTGAGGACTGACTTTCTCAACTACCAATGGTTTTAATCTATCTACAAATCTGTTGAAATTCCCTGGCCCTTAACCAGAGTTGGTGTTGATTTATCTCTGCTTGAATGTTTGTAAGCTTTATCAACTTGTTTCAGTGTAGAAAGTGATGCCCTATAACTTTCAATATCATTAAAGGTATACCCATCTGTCAGGAGTGGTGATTTGAATCACAGTCTCTGTCCAGTGGCACGCCTGCACTGGGAACTTCTTGTGCAAAGATGCAAGTTAAGACTGCCCAGTTGCTATGGTGACATCCTGCTTAAAGGAAGTTCTGTGCAAGCCAAGGGACTATCACTCTTGACCCTGAGTTCAGACACCGGCTGCCAGGGGTAGAGAATTATGAGCGCAAAAAGACAATTATAATAGAACCTCGTCCTTCAGACTGCTTGCTTTGAAGAAACTTTCTCACAGAAAACCCCCTTGATGTTAAAACCTATATAATAAATGTGCTGAGCTAACTCTGGGTCATGCATCCCTCATCAGGGGATGAAGCACCACCCAGCCCCAGCTTTTCTATGTGTCTGTTTGTCGTTTCTCTATCCCCCATTGCTTTTTGCCAATTTCTAAATTAATGGCTTGCAGGTTGCAGCACCCATCTGCCAAAAACTCTCTTTCCCCTTCTAGAACACATGCAGATGGCCACACCTTTTACCCACACAGGCCATTTTCTGACCCTGCTTCTCTTAAGAGAGAGGTCTTCTTAGAGGGCTTCAGTGCTGCCTCTGTGGACAACCCTTTGGAATGGGTATGTGGACATTTCTTCTAATGTAGCCTCCTGTGTGCTGATTCAGACTGAGAGACTATGTGTCCACCCCAATCTGCTCCTGGGGAAAGGTAAGCAGGCTCAGTTTTGTTCTTCCTTGTCCAAGGTGCATATTTTCCTGCTTGATCTCAGAAAATGACTGAAGCTTTTTCCCCTCTTTTCTTAATAAATGTCCAGAGCTATAAGTCAAGATGCTATAATTCTAATCATTTGTCCCCCAAAGGTCCATGTGTTCAACACTTGGAACCTAGAGAGGTGCTTTGGGGAGGCATTGTGAACCTTTAAGATATATGTCTTAGCAGGACGTCCTTAGATCATTGGGGTCATTCCCTTAAAGGGGTTTGGGGAATCCATGGCCCTTCCTATCTTTTTTTTGACTCATGATGTAAGTGATTTCCTCCAACATGTGCAGCTGCCATGATATTCCAGTAGGAGACAGTGCCCATAGACTTCCTGTAAGAAAGAAGAGAATGAGGTAAATAACCAGAAACAACCAAAAATGTTAAAATATATCACTGTCACCTTTCATTACAAATTTTAGGTTAGAGGAGATGATCCATTCTAGCTCCTTTTCTGCTGACTACAGATTTAAGAGTCTAGAATTGTGATCTTCAGGATGGAGGTAGAGGGCTAGGGATGCAGCTCAGTGGTACAGCACTTGCCTTGTGTAAGGCCGTAGGTTCCATTTCCAGCATAGTGGGGAAAGGAGAAGTACTGTCTATATTAGGGGTGGAGAATTCTTTTTTAAATCTGCACTCCAACTCCAAGAGATACTGACATTAAAAGACAGTGGTCTAGGGATCAGTATTTTCTGAATATCCCGCATAGCTTCTTTGTTGAGCCAGGTTTGGGAACTGTTTTGATCAACACAGTAATAACTTGGGAGTTTTTGAGTTGGCCCAACATGCTCATATACTGCTCTACTTTGCAGATGCCTCTGTCCACTTTTTGCAGCCTTTCCTCTCTTTGCTCATGAATTTACTGCCACCTCCAATTTCCCGCCTTTTCCCCTATTTTGCTCCAAAACACACAAATTCTGCTCCAAAACACACAAATCAGTTTTTCAAAGTCAGAATAATGCACACAGTAACTGCAAATAAGCTGTCCACAAAGAATTGAGATTTCCCTCTCTCTAGAATGTCCTGTGGTGTATGAACTTAGTGACATGCTTTACTAACTTTTCCTTCTAAGGTTTTGGCCCCTCTTGCTTTGCTTTGTAAAAACAGGCTTCATTTTCTTATGTAAATTTTGCTTACCAAAACCCACAGTGTATTTATTTAATAGCTTAAAATTGTCATAAATTCTCATTTCTGATATAAAAGTGATATAAAATTAAATATAAGTGATTCTTATGTTTGCTTTATCACCTCTGCTTTAGCATTACCAAACACAAATGGCCTAGAAATTATGTTAAGACATAATTCCCTCTGGAACAATCCTGGAAACCATTGGCACAGTATTGCTATCTATGGATACTTCTCTTAGGAGATTATAAGTCTTACCAGCAGATAGGGATTTTGTTCCAGGAGATCCACCCTCTGTGGCAGGCATTATGTAAGGGATAAAAACACTCAAGGACTCACATCCACTTAATAGAATTCAGTCAATAAAAAGTAGATTGTACACATATGGCATGTATTCATTTCTAATGAAGGAAGAAAGGACCAACAAAAAGTTGCAGTTAGGAGAAAATCAGAAACAACTTTGAATTTATATCAGGAAGATGAGCATTCTTAGACGTCTTGTTCTGAGAGATAAAAATAACTTCGCCAGCTGTTACTCCTATTTTGGAGAGTTACGGGGTAGGCATCACATGGTTGATGAAATTGCTCTCAGTGGCTGCATTAGACTTCGTTTTGCAGGATGCTGAGAATTCCTTCGTCCATCTCAAGTTGAGCAGGGAATCCTGATGCTGTATGTTTTAAGTTATCTTTACAGCAAGCCACAGGTCCTTTTCCAACTCCCCATTCTTAAAACATTCAAGTCCACCTTGGCTCCGGACACCTCCCTAGGGCCACGCCCCCAGCTCCAGAGCTGGGGAGTCAACGGTCTGAAAACCCGGCACCCAGCCTTGCCCAACGGCCTTTTGGGAACTGTAGTCGAGCCTCTCGCGTCTCCGCAGCCAGGGCAGGGTCGCGGACTACAAATCCCGAAAGGCCTTGCGCTCCGCGCCTGCGTTCCCGCGGCCGCGAGAGAGGGCGAAGGCGCCGCGGGCGCTCCTGAGCCTCCTGAGCAGGCTGAGTGGACTGCAGCGGCTGACATGGACAACGCCGGGAAGGAACGAGAGGCGGTGCAGCTGATGGCGGAGGCCGAGAAGCGAGTCAAAGCCTCCCACTCTTTTCTCCGAGGGCTGTTCGGGTGAGCAGCAGAGTGTGCGTGCCCTAAGGGATCTCCGTACCGGGCCCCCTCCCCAGCCGGCAGCCACCGCAGAGTCTCCCACCCGCTCCCTGTGTCCCCCAGAACGTACCTGAAAGCCCTCAGTTCCCAAAGCCCTCTAGAGAACCCCTTCATATCCTCAGCGACCCCTTAAGTCCCCCAGAACGCCCCCGAGGTGCTAGGTGGCCTCCGGCGAACCCCTTGGGGCCCCCCAGAACGTTCCCGGAAACTTTGGGCCCCACATGCCTTCCAGAGAACCCTCTTGGCCTCCAGTGCCACTCTAGATACTCTCCTGAGGCCCTCAGTGTCTCCCTGGGTCCTGGAGAGTGAACCCGGGGCCCTATATGACCTCCAGAGAACCCCCCTTGGATACGAAGAGCACTGGGGCATTCTGGAGGGCCAGGAAGACCCTGCTAGGACCCCCAATGCCTCCCTCAGTCCTCCCAAACGCCCACCCGGACCCTTTGACCCCACGCTCCCTCTAGAGACCCCCCTCCTGCGTTCTTAGAACGTGCATAGGGGTCTCCAGTCTCCGCGCACACTTCAGAGCCTTCAACACGCCACGCTCTCGGAGTCCCCAGAACCTTTTAGGGGCCCTTAGTCCAAGCACTCCTGGAAACCCCCAGAGGTTCTCAGCCACCATCTGCCCTCCAGAGACCTCCGGGTACCCCCTCCCCATTCCCTTCGGCCCCGGAGGTGGCAGCGCGTTGGTGCGCAGGGACCCATACCTTAAGTGGCTAATGCTGGCAAAGGACCCCACTGGCGTGGCGGGTGGGATTTTGCTTTTGGCCGCCTTTAAGCCCACATTGGATAGTGGCGTCGGGGGAGGGGCAGTCAGGGGACTCATCCTGGCGCCTGCCCAAGAGTCTGGTGGCTGTCTGCTGAGGTGCAAGGGGTGGAGCCCCCATTCCAAGCGGTCGTGCAACCGCTGGCCTCTGCCCAGGGGCCTTGTGCCCAATGGTCATCTAGTAGATACTCCTTGGATGAAGAAATGCATTTCCTCAGCATAGTATTTTTCCTTTGCCAAAGATTGATTCATAGCCAGGGCCTCCTGTTTGATTAAGGATAACGCAGCTCTTATTTTAAGTCAGGATCTTTTGGGAAATCCCATTAATTTCCTGTAATTCTTCCACGCTGTCCTTGGGAAGGTTTTAAATTCGGACCTCTTGAAAAGCAGAGGTTGCACTGGCAGCTTGTTGAAGAAATCTGGGTTGTTGATTCTGTGAATGATTCAGCTGTTTAAGATGACAGTGGCAGAAATTTTGTGTGTGCATGCTGTCTTTTTTTCCTTTTGAAAATGAAAAATCCTCTGCCATCACTGAGAGCAAATTTTTATTCTTGAGAAGGACCAGTGGTATATATTTAGCCATTGCATTATAGACACAATTTTATTTCTATACAAATTCAATTGGCACTCTTAGTTCAGAAAACACACTCAATAGGTTTTGACTTCTTTTTGCCAGCCTGATTCTATACAGTGCCTGGTAGTGCAGCCTGTAAAGATTCATAAAGAAAAGGGGCCCTGTCCTCAAGGACACATAGCTGGTTTCTAAATCTCTCATGTGATATGTGGATTGAAGATATGGCTATAAATTATGTATTGTATTTCTCCTTTAAAGTTGGAAAGAGTATTGACTAGTATTTGGTGCTAATGCCAAATAATAACACTTTTTCAATTCACAAAACATTTAAAATTTATGCAGATAAAATTTAATGCCATAGCTTCTCACACTGGGGGGTGATCAGTGTATTAAATCAGGATATGCTTGCCTGCGAGAATCTGTACTTGGCAGAGGAAAAAGCATGACAGTGCTGAATGCTTGTCTCAAGACAAAAACTCCATTTGGCCAAAAGGTATTTTGTTGTGTTGGAAAAGTAGGTCAAATCTTGAGCCAAAAATCCTAAAAAGTATTTTTAAGAACCTTTTTGTTTTTAAAGAAACATCTCTTTGGCTGTTGTTACCCTGTCTTATTGTCAGGCCATATAGGAAAACTTCATCATTTATACTCAGTTGGCACAAAAGCTGTTGCATTCTGTGTCTGACACATAGGCACTGCTGGTCAATTTATTATCCTAGCTTTGAGAACTGGTTTGCTTTTCTGTGCCTCAGTCTCTGCTATAGATGGGGATATGACTAGTACATGTTCTAATTTGTGAGGATCATGGAGTTTATGTTTGTAAAACATTTAGACCATGGACTTGGAGATGATTAAGGGAATATTAATGTGCATATTTATCAAAACTTTAAAATATTGTCAACTTCATTACTTATCAAGGAAGCATAGGGCCAAATGGATTAAGTGACTTTCCCAAGATTTCAGAACCAAAGACTTGGTTATTGACCTTTTAGTGAAAGTGCCATGCAAGTGTTATTTGTGTTCTGAGGACTGTGTTATATCCAGTAATATTTGACTCCTGAAAAGTTCTGGGAAAGAATAATACTTGGAGTTTCATGAGTTTTAATAATACTATATAATTACTTGAAGTAAAAAACTGGACTTAGTTTCACCATTTTAATAGAAAGACTAAGATATAAATTACCACTAAACAGGGAAGAGAGGTGGGAGGGAATAGGAGGGAGAAGGGGAATTGCACGGAAGATAGAAAGAGACCCTCATTGTTATACAAAATACATATATGATGGTGTGAGGGGGAAGGAAAAAAAAGAGAGAGAAATGTCTCACAGTAGATTGGGTAGAGAGAGGGGAGGGGGGGATAGGGAGGGCAGCAGAATACAACAGACACTAATATTGCTGTATGTATATACATGGCTGTATAACCAATGTGATCCTGCAATCTGTACACGTGGAAAAATGAGAGTTCATACCCCATTTGAATCAAATGTATGATATGTCAAGATCATTGTATTGTCTTGAGCAACTAATAAAATAAAAAATAAATAAATAAAAACAAAAAAAGAAAGACTAAGATATATATCTTATTATATAGATATTATATCAATTTTAAATGTTTAGAGTCCTTTGTTACATGTGGAATCATATGTTCTTGTAAGCATCATCTTTCTGGACTGGAATATGTGTCACTCTACCCTGACTTCCTCCCCATTATCCTGTATTTAAAATATTATAGTCTGTCTCCCTGTCATACTCCTGAATTAACAACACAGAATTAATAACATACATATTGACCTGAGCACCATCAGAGCTCACATATTTAAGAACTAATTAGCTGGTGCTTTCAGGGGAATAGGTATTACTTTGAAGAGGTGGCACCTATTAAAAGATACTTGGCATATTGCAGGTTTCTTCACATATCACAGATATTCTTAATATTCTAACTGCAGATTAAAGCCTTTCATTAGTTCACCTCCTCCTTTACTCAGTATTTACCCCCCACCCACACTGCTTTTTATAGCATTATTGTATTCTCAGTGCTATTCATAGCTCTTGCTTTTTTGTTGCTTTTAGTAAAATTAAATAAAAATATTCATCGATACAAGAAAACATCAAATAATTGTTCTGTGTGTAATACACAAATCCATTATTTGTCTGCTTGGTAGGCAAGGTGTCAGTGTTCTTTCCCAAAAGATTCCCCCCTCCCCACTACCTGCAATCCCCCTATAAGGGATGCAAAATTGCAAGAAACCACTGTTAATTATGTGTTCTGTTTTTCTGTTTGACTGCAGGTTAGCTAAATAATATGTTTTTGTAGCTATGGAATCAAACCTTACTTTTTCTGAAGGCTGTAGTATAATATAGTGAAACTGCTACCAAAAGAATTGTGTTGTCGTTTAATTTGTTGCCAGAAATGAGCTATGGGATTTTGTAGTTAATTTCAAATTCTAATTTAGAATCTTAATGAATTACTAGTATGATCTTAAATTGGCCTGAGTCTGACAGTAATAGTTTTGAATTGGAAAGATCTCTTTACAAGCTTACCATCTTGTTGCTAGGAGACCATAGATTGAGGATTAGTAACCTTACCAATGCATATCAAGAAAGTGGTACTTAAGAATGACAGTGGAAAGTTGTTCCTGATAATGCTATCTTCCCCCTTTTTTTTTTCAGTGTTCTCAATCTCAGAGGTTATTTTTTTAAAAAAGCTAAAAATCTGGCAGTGTCATTATAAATTTACTGAAGATCCTTACAATCTATAAGCTATTTGTAAAAATTGGGAATATTTCTTAGCATTGTAAACTCTTATCAGTATTCTTCACTAGGCTTTTTCAATGAAGATTGTATATCTAAGTTTTTCCACAATATAATGGACCATTTGGTAGCCTTCATAAAACATTTAGGTCTTTCTCAAGTTGTGATTCATATTCAAATGTAGATTGAATTTTTTAAAAATCATTTTTCAGATTTATTTATAGAGACAAGTGATATAGTATAAGCCAATACATGTATATTTCTTATAATTTAAGAACTAGAATAATGTACATGCTAGATAATTATTATATATTATATTTAAGAAATAGAATACAAATTATATGTGGGAAGACAATGCATGGACTTTGGTTCTAATTTACTATTTTAGTGACCAAAGCCTAGTAAGTTAAACTTGGAGCTTCTGATTATTTTAGCTTTCAAATGGGCAGAGGGACAGTCATTGTTAGGATTGAATGAGGTGTGAGAATGCTTAGTCAGCTGCTCAGAGCTGTGTAACTTTTCATTATAATCATTTAGTTTTCTGATTTTATGTCAAGTTACAATTTGTATATCAAATGATAAGTTGTCTGCAGTGGCTTTTTCTGTTTGCAGCTTTGCATTGTTTGCTGTATCTCTCGTTTTGGAAGTCTGTTTAGAAGAGATATCACACAGTGATGGTGTATGGCTCCTTGGGAGTCTATCCTCTTTGGTTGTTGTGTCCCAACTCTCACCTAGTTTGTGGCATGCACTAGGCACCTGGTCATTGTTGGTGGAGAGACTGAATATATTAATGTTAATCCTGTTTTTGTTTTTTTTTTCCTTTAAGAGCAAAGGGTGTACCATAGTAGTTGCACATAGTAGAAAGGTACAAAGTAGTGTAAAGGGTTTCAGTTGAACAGTAAAATTCTTACACAATCTTCCCTCTTCTTTTTTTCTTTTTTCCCTCTTCTGATGGTTACCGTCATAATTCTAAAAAATTTCAGAACATTTCTACTTATAATTTCTTCATCAGTATTGATACTGAAAATGTTACAGAATTTACATGATTTCCATTTCTTCTTTGGCCTTCTGATTTTACTTAGTTATTTCTCAATCTCCAGACATTCCCTTTAATATGTAAACAATATTTAAACCTGTAATTCTGGATCTGTGCTGATTAATGAGTGTCCAGGACACTGGATTACCCTAGTTATAGGAGACTTTACATGTTATTTTTAGACCTTTACATTGTGTTCATTTGATTAGATGATAAAGTCAGTAAAGCCTTTTGTACCTTCAAGTCATTTTTAGGGACTAATACGGTTCACAGTAAAGAAACTTGGAAGTACAATTTCAGAATAACTATTTCTGTATTTAAATGCAGCTTAGTGTAAATAATAATAATTTAATTGAAATCTAATAAATCAATATTTTCTTAGCTTAAATTATTTTTTCATGGTAAGCAATTATCTGTTGATCCTGCTTTACTGCTTGTTTCCATTAGGCATTATTGTTGTATTTTGAAGGCCTTTTCAGTATCTGTAGATGTAAACCTTTTGCTCCTTTAGAGTTACTGCTGTGGTCAATAGTGGGTAGCCTTATTTTTGAGCTATCCTTGCTTTCTTTCCTACAATAAGCCTTTCTGGATTCTACTATATGGGCTCTGTTGGATCCTACTAATGGGCTCTGTTGGATTCTGATTTTACATACTTTATTTAGATTTGTTTTACTTAACAATTTTTTTTAGTGTATAGTCTTTATCAGGTTGAAATGTGATGTTACAGGTGCCTCATAAAAAAAATGGAGGAGCCAGGCATGGTGGTGCACACCTGTAATCCCAGCAGCTCAGGAGGCTGAAGCAGGAGGATTGTGAGTTCAAAGCCAGCCTCAGCAACTTAGTAAGGCCCTAAGCAACTCAGTAAGACCTTGTCTGTAAATAAAAATAAAAAAAGGGCTGGACATGTGGCTCAGTGGTTGAGTGCCCCTCAGTTAAATCCCCAGTACCCCTCAGGGCCCCCCAAAAAACATGTAGGAGTAGAATCCACTTACTGTGAAACCATTGAGTGTTTTGGTGGTATTTCTTGGTAACTTTCTGTTTATTTTTTTCTTTGGAATTTGGAGTGTTTAACTTTTCTGTTTGTATTGAGGTATGTTTTGATAAAGTATTTTTCTAGGAAAATTTTCATGTAAGTTTTTAAAACTTTACTTGCAGAGTTCTACAACTGTTCTATTTCAGTAGTTCTTGTCACTCTTATTTTTGTATCTTGTCACTTTCCTCTCTTTTTCCTTGATTCTTTTGATCCTTTCTCTCCAATTAGTATTTTGATTTATTCCACTGGTTTCATGTCTTCTGCCTTATAAAATTCTGCTTTACCTTTATTACTTTATTTCAACTTTATTTTACTTTCTTTTGTTTTTCCTGCAGGCTGTTTTGGGGGAAAGAGATACTAATTTGCTGTTTCCATGTTGTTAGTATGGATCCAAATATTTATGGTTTTATTTACTAACTGTAGATCTTTATGTATGATGTCTTCATTTTCGTTTGTTTTCCCTCTGATCCAAGAGTTATTTAGTTGTTCAGTTGTTTATTCCAGGCAGAAGAGCCTTTCTTTGTATACGAATTTCTGGTTTTACTTTATTATGATTAGACAACTTCTTGAGATTTTTTTTTTTTGCCACCTAATATGTGTTTGTGTTTCATGAATGACAGAGTGAGTATTATCAGAGGTTGATAGAGATCTGTAAAATCGAATTACTGATTATATTGTCTGTGTCTTCTTTGTCTGTATTTATATATCTATCTAATCTGCTTTGGAATAAAGGGGGTGTATTAATGTCTCCTATAATTAATTTTTTTTGATTCTTGCATCTTTTGTAGTTTCTGATTTATGAAAATAACTACTGTGCTCTGATACATACATATTCACAACTAATATGTATAATTTTGTTAATTTTATGTTTAGCATTATGAAGTGAACTTTATCGAATTTAATGCTTTGGAGCTCAAATTCTGCTTTGACTGATTTCAGGATAGTAATCTCTGTTTTCTTGTAGTTTGTATTTGTCTGCTTTAGGACTGCATTATGTAAGAGGATCATAACTTGTCCAGTTGCCACATGCTCTGTGCTGGCCAGTTCCCTCTCCCCTTGGAGCCTGTGGAGGCCATGTGACTGATTTGAGGAGGTATCAGTGGAAGAGACAGGTGATCCTTCTGATCCAAAGAATAGGGACCACCAAGGCAGCTGCCATGGGTTTTCCTTCCCACCCCTGCTTCACAAGAAAATAAGAATATATCCCAGATAGATGCTTTCCAGAATAAAGAATGGTGACACTTAGAGAAAGAACCAGTAGCCATAATCATCCTGCAGTAATCAGGAAAATGAGCAAGATGCACCTTTGGGAGATGTTGGGGTTATTTGTTGTTGTGACAAGTCTAAAAAAGCCAATTGATATATTTGGTATACTTTTGGCTATTTTAAGCCTTACAGGCTTTTAGTTGTGTTTCTTGTACTGTGCTTCTTTTCCCTTCATTTAATTTTCATTCACTTCGTTGTTTTCATTTTTCTCCTCTATAACAGTAGAACCTATTCTTTTCTGAGATAAAACAAAGACTTCATTTCTGGGATGATTTTATCCTTTTCTATCTTTCAAGAATTTATAACATGGGCTGGGGATGTGGCTCAAGCGGTAGTGCGCTCGCCTGGCATGCGTGCGGCCCGGGTTCAATCCCAAGCACCACATACAAACAAAGATGTTGTGTCCCCCGAAAACTAAAAAAAAAATAAATATTAAAATTCTCTCTCTCTCTCTCTCTCTCTCTCTCTCTCTCTTTAAAAAAAAAGAATTTATAACAAAACTTCATCTTATTTTTTGTACATTTCTGGTCTGAGTTTATATTTTTACTTTTATGATATACTTATATCTGCAAGATTTTGTTAAATATTTAAATCATATGGGGTTGTTGTTTTCCTCTGCTTTATGGTTGTTTTGGGAAGTACATTTTTGTCAGCTGCAGTTTTCCTTCTTACTTCATAGATGGTAGCTTTGTGTGAATACTGCTTCTCTTTTCTGTTAAATGTTGTCAGGTTTCCCAAGCCTACATTAGCACAGGTTTTTAAGATGGGAGATGAGGGAGTTGAGTGACTTCATAGGTTCTGAGTTTGCTCTTTTCTTTTTTTAAAATATTTACTCTTAAGTTTTAGGTGGACACAATATCTTTATTTTACATTTATGTGGTGCTGAGGATTGAACCCAGTGCCTCACACATGCTAGGCAAGCACTCTCACTAAGCCACAACCCCAGCCCCGAGTTTGCTCTTTTCTGTTAGTACAATTAAATGCAATTTCTGGGCTGAATGGTGTTATGTGGAGGGGTGGGTAGAGGCTTGGTGTTTTCCAGTTCTGATACGCCTTTCTTTTGGAAAGATTCTGAATGTATCTCCATTGTTTGCCTGCCTTCCTTTCACTGCAAGGCTTCATAGAGCAGCCTCCTCATTGTAAGTTGACCCCTCTGTGCCAGAAGCAGTGTCTTCTGGAGATGGCCACCCTTAGCAAAGGCCCTTCTTCAGGTTCCAGCTGTAGTGCTCCAACCCTCCAGGTCTTACTCCTGGTCTTTCCTCACTGTAATGGGACTAACCCTCAGTAAGGAATACTATCACTGAACCTCCACTGCAAGGACTCTTCTGTACTCCCCTCTTTTGGCCACAACTCCCTCCTGACTTTAGCAGGGGCTCTGTTGGATCTGCTGGTTTAGTATTTGTGTATTTAGCCAACATTATCCTTTAGAAATTGAAAAATCATCAGTTATTTTTTAAAGATTGAAAATTTAGTTCAAAGATTTAATTTTTATAAACATTAAAATTTACTGTTGGTAGGGCTGAGGTTGTAGCTCAGTGGTAAAGCATTTGTCTAGCATGTGTGAGGCACTGGGTTCAATTCTCAGCACCACATATAAATAAGTAAAATAAAGGTCCAACAACAACTAAATATATATATATATTTTTTTTTTTTTAATTTACTGTTGGCAAGTAAAGTTGTGTGCAACAGCCATTTCTAAGTTTACCTGATAGTTGCTACTCTTAGCTTTCTTATGTGTTTATCCTGATTTTATTTATTACTGGATCCAGTCTATACATATTTCCCTCCATAAAAAAAATGACTGCTCTGCCTATCAAGCTGAAACATTGGAACTGTTGCCAAAGTAAAGTCCAGCTAACTTTCTTTGACATACCTGTTCTCATCAACTATTTCAGGAAATTATGCCTTAACACAGGTACTTTTTGTCAAACAGTCCTTAAATGTCTCAGATTGTTTCCTGTGTCTGAGAATCTATAATTAGTTTTTTCTTACATAAACAAAGTGAAATGCTCTCAGAATTGAATCCAAGAATCCAAGGCATATCACTGAGAGCTGCTCACCTCACTGACACAGTGCTGGCTGCTGGCCAGGTAGTGTTTCTCTTCCTATCTTCATCCTGATTGCTTATGAGAACAAGCAGCTGATAAGTGACTGTACATTTGAAGTGTCAGACTAAAGCTGGGGCCCTGGGCTTGCTAGTGTGCATTGAGCCTCTATATCATCAATTTAATGAAAAGACAAAGGAACTTTCAAAAGCACCTCAGTCTTCTGGTAACAGTCTTTAAGAATTCATATTAGCATTCTGGAGAGTCTCCCTCCTGCCTACCTTTTTAAAATATATATTTTTTATTTTTTATTTGCACTCATACATGGGGTACAATGTGACGTTGCAATACATGTAGACAATATAATGGATCAGATCAGGGTATTCCATATCTGTCACCTTAAAATTTTGTCCTTTTGTCAGAACATTCAAAATCCTCTCTACTAGCTTTTTTGAAATATTGAGTTAAATCCTATTTAGCTGTGGAACATTAGAAGTTATTCCTCCTATCCACCTGTACCCCATTAGCCATCCTCTCTCTATACTCACCCTGCCCAAGTTCTGCTAACTACTGGTCTACTCCGCACTCCTGTGAGATCACCATTTTAGCTTCCACTTATAAATGAGAACACATATTAATTTTTCTGTGCCTGACTTATTTATCTTATTTATGGTAGAACAATATTCTGTTATATGTATCTACTACATTTTCTTTATCCATTCATCCACTGATGGACACCTGGGTTGACTTCCATATCTTGCCTTCTGCTGTTATTTACAGTGTTCCCCTGGAGCCACAATCTCCCCAGCTGCAAAAATCTCTACTTTTTCTATCTCATGAAAAAACTAGACTCTTTTGAAATATGTTAAACCCAGAAATAAAATAATCAAGTGTGATTTACAGAAATAAAGCATCAACTGAAAATAAATTGCTTTTGGAGTTGATTCTATCATTGAATAAATACTTAAACAGATTTTTAATTTCTCTCTCTAGTTCTGAATACTTAACTATATTTCCTTATTGCTTTGAGGGACATATGGAAAACTTTTTTAAAAACTGTAGTGTGGACAGGTTTTTCCACACAGGTACTACTAAGCAGTCAGCATTGTCATGTGGCCTGGGCAGGCCCTATGCTGGTCCCCTAAACCCAGAGATTATCCTAGTGGCTAAGGAGACACTGCTGGTAAATAATGAAGAGGAAAAACTATCTTGTGTGGTAGGGTACCCCACCTTGTGTATCCTACCTTATGTCCCACGTACTACTAACAGTGATTCCTGATTTTTAGTTCTTTGATATGGTTTGACATTCCTTCAGAGAATATCATTAGGTACCCTTCAGGGTACCTAATGATAGAGCTGAATTTTTTCTCTGATTCTACATGCATATCATCACAATGCTGTCATTGTACCCTTTGAGATATTTCTACTCTGATGTCTTGTGATTTTAGAGGCATCTTTATTTCTGCCTCTGCAGTTGTCACCTTTTTCTTACAGGTACATCTTCTTATGTGTGTGCCATTAATTCCCACCCATCTACTTTGATATCTTCCTCCTCCCACCCACAGTTTTAAAATAGTATGTACTATAGTTGCCAGTGTGATACAGTGCTCCAAAACAGTGATTACTCAGGATGGGGTAAAATCAAGACTTCAGAGTATTTGAGGATTAATTTGTTTTGATAGCTGTGTTTACTGGCGCCTTGGTGAAATATTAGAGGAATGTAGTGAGGTTGGATGTGTTCTCATAGACCACTTCTGTCCCTGAAGTTTGATGTGTTTTCCTCAGCATTCTCGCTGTGGGCAAAGTATTTCTTTCCTGAGTCTTTTCTGGCAGGTGTTGATCTCAGTCAAGTATTTGCTCAATAAGCGTGATCAAAAAGAGGGAGTTTGCCTTGCCCCTGAAATTGAGTGGGCTTTTCCACTACAGCTTCAGGGTAATGGTGGTTCAAGGTCAGAATTCCATAATACCAAAAACCACTTAATTTAGCTTTCTACGTGTCAATTTAGTGCCATGTGATTACATTATATTACCTTATAAGATAGGTTCTTTCACACAGTGTCATTTCTGTTTTCAAGATCTTCTACCCCTCTGTGGGGCTCTATAGATAGCAATCAATGGGATTAATTAAATTTGAATTCTGAATATTGTTCTTAATACTTAAAAAAACTAGCTTTCATATGTGTAAAGCAAAGCAATTGGAGTAATTTCAAAAATACATTTTTATTTTTAAGTTTTATAGTTATGTTCTGTTTAAAACAAGTAAATCTTCTTTGGTATTTTTAAAGTGAAACTACTTCTGTTTCAAGGGTCATTTAATATTTTTATAGCAATCACTAACTTTGAAGTCAAGAGAGTTAGCCTGTACTGCTGTCCTAGGCTGGTAACCACTGTGGGCCATTGACCTCCAGATACCATTTTCTCTTCTTTAAAATGGAGATGGTGTCTTTTGTTGTTGTGGTTTGTTTGTTTGTTTGTTTGTTTTGTTTTTTTTAGAAAGAGAGTCCAGTGAGGCATTTTATTATATGAATGTTTTACATCCCTGGAAAAAGAATCCTAGGAATTTTCCTCCTGTGTGTTTTCTTGCTTCTTTGTGGTCCAAGATGCCAGCAGAGGTTATCAATACAATGAAACCAAACTGACAGGATGGGAACAGATTATTCTGCCATTTTTCTAGGTCTTTAAGCTGCACATCAAATCTGGGGCTTATCACTCCACACTTGTTTAACCTGCCTGTGAGGTTGACAACAATTTTCCCAGCTCTGTGATCATCAGTGATTTCAAATTCGCCAACGTAACCATGCTTCATCATCCCAGTTAGAAACCGGACAATGACTTTGGAGCACGGCCTTATAAGGACCTGGCGTTTGCCTCTCTTTTCGGCATTGTTGATGCTCTTGAGAACATCAGCCAGGACATTCAAGCGCACCATTATGGTGGCACAAAAGCTGTGGTTGTTGTAATAATGAAAATGACATATCAGGTATAAAACCTAGCATAATGTATAAATTTTAATATTCTTAGCTCGTTCTGTCTCTGAAAATAATGTCACAGTGGTCCACTTATCCTTTTGAATATATAGCCCTTGCTGCTCTGAGGCTTATTTTCAAAAGGACATATTTTTTTTTCCTCTATTCCCCCTCCCTGACAGGATTAGAGAGACAGTGTTATCTTTTTTCTTTGCCTAGTTAATTGTCCTTGAACACACCACCACAGGAAGAAGATATCTACCAAAGGATCTAAGAAGTGAATATCTAACATACCATTAGAGCACCCTGGGACCCCTTTCCAGAACACACCTGGAATGCAACCTTTGATGAATTACTTTAAAATCCCTCTGTTCCTTCTGATGGCCAGAATCACAGCCTCTGGGACTGGACTCCCTTGTGTTTCTCCTTTGCTAGCAAAGCAATAAACCTTCTTTTTCCTTTTTCTCAAAACCATGTCCTTATTATTAAAATGTCATGAATTGGCATCTGGGGTAGGCCCGAGCTTTTGGTAACAATAATAGGATAATGTACATTTTATTTTATTTTTTAAGCCAAAATTTCTCTTTAGTTAAGAAGCACTTATCAATCCCAAATTGCTCTGACAGCGCATACAACCATGAGTAAACCAGACAAAAATACCTGCCTTACTTTCTTGTAAGGGAGATACAACACTGAATCAGAATATTAACTCCAGCCAGTGGGGGTGGGTGCGAAGATTCAGGGCTGCTCCTGTGATCACAGGCTTTTGTACAGAGTGGTCTTTAAATACAAAATGTAACTGATGGGCAAGTACAGGAATGAGGAGGGCCAAAGCAACAAGGAGACATAGAGGGTGCAGACAGGTCCAAGTGTGAGGGGAGGTTGCTGGCATCATTAGTAGCATTGGCAGTTCACATAACCTCTGCCATCCTGCAAGGGCCCTGTAACATGATGATCCTACCACAGGAAAGAGGAAACTGAGGCAAAGGGTGTTGTGAGTGACAGGCATTTCACAGATTCTCGTATACTCGTTTCTGGATTAATTCTTGGTGTTTTCACATCATATGCTTACTCTAAGAATTCCAATTTCCTTATCAAATGCTATTAAACATTGGAGCTGCTGCTTAAAACAAAAGGACCACCATACTTCATTCTACAGATCCAAACCTCACAATCTACCCAGTGTTCTTACCAATTACATAACAGGGCAGAAGAGAAGCAGGACAGGAAAGACAAAATCAGCATTGTTTATACCTTCCCCCTCAAGGGGTCCATCTTAATGATTTGGAATAGTGGATTTTAATTTTTTTTTTTTAGAGGAGGATAATGTACATTTTAATTAAGCTAGTTTTATTTAGAAACTTTTAATAAGAATGATTGCACTGTAATTGCAGTTCAAGATTCCTGGTACTCTTTAGGAAGAAAGATAGAAAGAAGCAAGAGGTTTGTCTTCCTTAATTCTATCGAGCTATGGCTAAGATTGAGAAGACTCTCATATTAGGAACTTTCCATTTGGGAAACCTATTGGCTAATTGTTTTTTTAAATATGTAGACTTGAAATGGAGAAAAGGGGATCATAAAAGTGTGAGAGAAAGCTTTTCTTATTCTGATGCATCCTTTTTGGTGTGGCTTGTGGCCCCCCTGTCATTCCCGGTGTAACATAACCCCCAAATGTTTTTGAGGAGTGGGGGGAGCATTTATTGAGATATAGTTCACATACCATATGATTTATCTATTTAAAGTGTATAGTCCAGGGATTTGTTTGTTTGTTTGTTTAGTATATCCAGAGCTCTGCAACCATCACAACAATTTCTTTTTTTTTTGCACTAAAAACTGCATTTAATCAGAACACAGAGGGGCTGGGAGGTGGGGAGGCCGAGGCCTGCCCTCTGCCCGAGTTGAATTGAAGATCTGCACTTGGGGGAAGAGCCCACAGCTGAGGTCACAGAGGTGGCAAACGCACCAAACTTCACATGCAATTTCCTGGCCTTTCTTTTCCTCAAACAGGAAGTACTGTCATTCTGTGGCAGGTTCACCTGAAGGGACATCTTGCATTTTTAACAGCATCCACGACTGTTCTGTTGAATTTTGAAATGAGAAATTTTTTGTTCCTTTTGACACATAATGCACATTGGCATTAGGTGAGCGGGTCTGGCATTTGTAAGGTGGACAGGCAGAGGTGGTTGCGTGTGCTCTGGCTGGCCCAGACTCATCAAGGGGCGGCTTGGCAGTGGAGGCAGTGGGCAGGGGCAGAAGACTCATCACAGGAACAGTGACCAGAGACGTGGGGGGTTGGGAGCAGATGAAGGACAGGGCAGGCCAGGGCTGCAGACTCCAGGCAGGCAGCCGTTAGAGAAGGGACAGAAGAGTAAAGATGAAGACAAGCCCAGCCAGTAAGGTCTGGGGGTGGAGGCAAGGGGGGGAGGTGCCAAGGGCTTGAGGTGAAGCAGTGACTGCTCTCCCCAGATGCCACCAAGGATGATGTGCAGTGAGCCCTGCTGGCAGGGGAAGGCTGAACCCAATTACAACAGCAGGGGCCAGGCTCTGCTGGAGATAGCGCAGTACCTCCAGCTCCCGCAGCTGTCGCCCACAGGGACACCAAGGACCAGCTGCACAGGCACGTGGCAGCCCTTCCTATGTGGCACACTCTGGGACAGGCAGTGGCTCCTGCGGGTGGATGGCTGGTTAGGGACCCTGCATAGCATTTGAGAAACTGAAATTACCCCCTTTACCTTCCTGGGAATGATGGAGTCTGGGCTGATTGGAAAGCAGAAAGCCCAGCATGCAGGGGCCCACATCTTTGGTGAGGGGCAGCTCTCCAGACAGAAGATGCTGTCCTTTTGGGTAGGCTGCCCTGGCTGTTTCAGAACCATGGCCAGCCCCATAGCCCACCTTCACCTTGACCCTGCCTGGCTGGCAGGCTGTAGAATGAGTGACGCTGACACCTGCTGCTTAGCTCGGGCTCCTGCATGCTAACAACAGGGATCTGCTGCTGGACTGAAGCACAGGGAGAGGAAAAATCCTTATAGCCTCATCTAGGAAACACGCCTTTGCAGACCCCAAGGGGCAGCTGTCTTATGTGCCTGTGGCTTTAATGACGAGCTGTGTGCGCTGTATGTGGGTGGAGGGACTGGGATCCAGAGAGCGCAGCAGGCTCTGCAAAAGGAGAAAGGGAAGTGACAGGTTATAGAAGGCGGGGGATGGGATGGTGAGTGGAAGCAGAGCCCAAGGGGGTATGGGGCCTGGGAAGCACAGCACAGACAGGACCCACGGAGCATCGGCTCACGCCATCCCAGCCGATCTGGACAACGACATTGATGACCAAGGTTCACCTCTGGTGCCCAATAGTCATTGTGTCCACTGGCTTCATAAGAGCCCAAGACAGAAATGCCATGTAATTCTTAAGCTAGAACGTCATCGACTCCCAGCCTGGGGCTGGGCCCAGTGGAGATGCTGACCTACCTGCTGCCCCACTCACCTCACCGCCAAAGCGGGAGCTGACACTGGAGCACTCAACAATGGTACCTCAGTGACCCCGAAGGCTGACCATGGAGCACATTCTTAAGAGGCATCTCTTAAGGTATCGCAGCGACGCATCAAACAGGACAGAGGTAAGAGGAGACCACTGGGGACAGCAGAGGGGCAGAGAGGACAGTGAGGACCATATAAAAGTTCAGCTATACAGACGTAGCTGGCGTTTTGTTTTCCTTTCCCCTTTGTAAAAACCTTAGCTGCTTTTTAAAACAAAAAGCCTCTGGCTAGAAAGACCCAGCCGCCAGCCATTGCCTGGGGACTGGACAGGCGGGTCTGCACTGCACAGAGGTGACTCACTCCACAGTGGGGAGGAGGGGCAGGAGGGAGGGAGCCTTTGCTCTTTTATGTCAAAGCAAGCAGGTCGGCGCCACACGTCCACAGTGCGAGCTGGCTGCATGAGCTTCCAGGAGTGGGAGGAGTGGGAGGAGTGGGCAGGAGCAGAGCTCTCAGTCTGGGCCAGGTGCTCGGACGGTGGGTCCGGTGAGGTTCCGAGTGGCCATCACAACAATTTCATCCCAAAAAGAAACAGTGTACCCACTAGCTGTCATTCTTAAATACATACATTTTTTGAACACCACCAGCACTGGTGTGTCAGTTTGTTTTGTGTTCCTGTAATCATACCTGAGACTGGGTAATATTACAAAGAACAGAAATTTTTATTTCACAATTGTGGAGGCTGGGAAGTGCAAGATCAAGGTACTACGTGTCTTAGTCTTTTTGCTATGTCCTCACATGGCAGAAAAGTGGAAGAGATCCCACTCACACAAGCCCTTTCTGTAGTGACTTAATCCATTGTATAGCAGTTTAGTTCATTCATCATGAATTTACCAAAAGCTTGGTCCTTGTCCCCAATGCCAATCCAATAATGAGGACACGGTTTTGAGAAAAAGGAAAAAGAAGGTTTATTGCTTTGCTAGCAAAGGAGAAACACAGGGGACTTCAGTCCTAGAGGCTGTGATTCTACCCATCAGAGAATTCAGTGGGCTTATTTTAAAGAAGCTCTTCAAAGGCTACATTCCAGGTATGCCCTTATAGGGGGTCCCAGGTGTACTTGATGGTGTGTTGAAATTCATTTGTTAATTTAGGAGATAGTCACTTCCTAGGTCTTCTGGTGACATCTCCTTTCAGTGAAGCACAGATAACACCAGGTACATTTGTACCCTGCCCCCAGGGTTAGGGAGGGGGCGGGGCGAGAGAGAAAAATGCTCCTTTTAAAATAAGCAGCAAGGGCTATACTCCAAAGGTAAAGTGGAGCACTGTTAAAATGATCTAAACAATTTTCATTAGGCCTCATCTCTCATCTTAAATAAATTCAACGTGAGTTTTAGAAGGGATAAAGACATTCAAACCATAGCACCACACAACCACTCTGTCTCTATAGATTTGCCAACTGTAGACATTTCATGCAAGTGGAATCACAATGTAACTGGCTTCTTTCATTTAGTATGTTTTTAAAGCTCAACCTTATTGTAACATGTTTTGGAACTACATTCCTTTTCATTGCCAGGTGATATTCTAATTATATGTGTATACCACATTTTATGTATCTATTCATCAGTTTGTTACAGGGCTGGGACCTTCCAGGAACCTGAGGCAGCTCAAAGGCCCCTCTTGAAACCCCAATACTTGGGATCAAGTCAGAAAGATTTCAGACAAGTTGCTGAGAGTAATAGGCATAAGTTTATTAGAAGGAATAGAGGGTTAGAGAGTGGGTCCTCAGAGAGGAGGGGGACAGCTTCCTCCTGGTGTGTCAGTTTTATTGAGAGTCCGTGAAGCCAGGGGACAAAAAGACAGTATAGATAATAAATAATTTGGTCTGATCAGGAAGGTGGAGGCTGGTTGGAAAGGAAAGGAAATCAAATGCTGACATCTCCATAGCCCTTTCCCCCTACTCCTCCAATCTGCCTCAGAGATTGTTCTCCCTGCTGGGCATTGTAAGAGTTGTTAATTAATGCCTCCAGAGCTGCTACCTTCCTAGGTCACTCCACTATTTGGCCCAGGATTGGGAGATGAAAAAAGAAAGATAAGGGGGGCAGGGAGTAGAGGGCAGGAGAGCAAAAAATATCTAAAATATATAAAGGGGGCAGAACATACCACTTCTTTGTGTATCATCTCTGGACCCCTTCTTCCTCCAGGGAGAAATGTTTGTATCCTTTAAATACAACTTAACTTTCTGTGTTGCCTGGGGTTCAGTCTTCACATCTGGGGAAATGGAACTCTTCGTCATGTCACCATTATTCACCATGGAAGTTTCCAGAGAGTCATTTACACCCAGGTCCATCTCTTTACTTTTGACTGACAGCAGGATGACATCAGACTTTCAAGTCCCCATTTCTGTGACAACTCTAAGTCACTTTGGGCCCATGCTGACAAGTCCTAATTGGAACTTGTTCTTACAAATTATGTGGTTAGGAGGAATTATCCTTATATTTCTGAATTCTGGATTCTAGTCTTGTGTATAGGTCATAAAAATTCCTGCTTTAGAGTAACTTGTGTTCTTATCAGCATTTCAGGGCCTGCATTTCTCCTACAGATAGCAGGTAGGTTGCTGAGAAACATTACACATATCCTATCCACTTAAGCCATGCAAGGGCTGCAGGTGAAAGCCCGTGGGGGTCAGCACATGGGCCCATTTTACAGAATTACTTCCTAACCTCATGTTCCCACTGCTCCTGCCTATGTGTCCTCTATCAAGTTGATGGACATTTGGGTTGTTTCCATTTTATGACTATTATGATGCATGTGTTACTGTGAACATTTGTGTACAAGTTTTTGTGTGCATTTATGTTTTTATTTCTCTTGGATGTGTGCTTAGGGGTAGAATTACTGGGTCACATGGTAACTCGGTGTTTAACCTTATGAGTGACTACCAAACCATTTTCCAAAATGACTCCACCATTTTACATTGCTACCAGTATTACGTGAGAGTTCCTTTCCCCCCAATCTTCCCCCAATACTCCTCTTATTTGAATCTAGCCATCCTCAAGGAAGCCAAGTGGTATTGCCCACGTGGTTTTTGTTTGCATTTCTCTGATGGCTAATGATACTGACTTATATGATGTTGTCTTTGATAGCCACTAGTATACACTTTGGAAAAAAGTCTAATCAGACTTTTGTTCATTTTAAAATTGGGTGGTCTTTATTATTTAGTAAGGGTTCTTTATACATATATATTCCTTATGAGGTGAATGATGTACAAATATTCCCAAAGGTTTTTATACCCTCAATGCATGGATCTAGTTTATAATAACCACACTGATTAAGGACATGCTTTGGGTGAAACTCTGCAATGGCACCTATATGTGGATTATTTCTTTTGCTTCTCATAATAACCTCAGTTTTCACGTATAAAAACTGTGGCACAAAGAAGTTAAAGAATTAGTTATTGCTCAAGATCTGGTTAGTCACACCTGATCCTCCCTGTGTATTCAGCCTTGACTGCAACAGGACACATACAGGCACAGAGCTGCATGCCCTCAGCTGGAGCTCAGAGCTTATTAAGATCCTGGCACATATGTTTGTACTCATTCATTTTCATATTGTGTCGAGTCTTTAGGTCAGCCTTGACCTCTCCTATCTGAGTCCTTAATGTCTACACTCCACTCTGAGTTTCTCATTATGTGTACTGTATAGTTAGGGTCTACTGGGTCTTGATTTTCCTCTGGTTATTTTATATTTATATAATGTGGATAGACAAGATAGGTAACTGTCTTTTATAGAGTAACTTTAGCTTAGTAAAAGCAAAATTGAATTAGGAAACTAGGGGGAATTACAAAAGATTAATTTTGGTTTTATGTAAGAAGAAATTTCTGAGCAGCTAAAACTATCCCTCAGTGGAATCAGCTACGTGGTGAATAATTTTCCAGAACTGTGCGTATTTAAGCAGCAATGGAGGACCCTGTGGTCAGGATATTGCAAAATGCAGTTCTGTATTGAGTAGGGGCTATGCTGAGGCCACTTCTACATTAGAGAAGGGCTTACCTCTGGCAGGTAATACAGCATGGCACTTGTCATCTGGCTTCAGATTTTATTTTTATTTTTAAATCTGAACAAATATAGTGGTAAACTCTTGAATAATAAGGTAAAAGTATCTTAATCCTTCAAAATTCAGTCTCCTTTGGGAAAAATACTTCTAATTACTCAGATTGATAGACAACTTGAGTTTTTCTAAATGGAAAGGACTTTGGTTAAGGGTATAGACTCTGGATTCAGTCTGATCTGTATTTGAGACTCATTTTTGTGGTATGAGCTGTGTGGGTTTGGGCAGTGCCTTTACCATTGTATGCCTCAGTTTTCTTACCAGAAATGGGCATAGTAAGAGTATCTCCTCTGAACAGCTAAAAAGATCCTCTAATGTTTGTGTGATGCATACTAAGTGCTCATTAAATGCTTGTTTCTTGAGGGAGGGAGGATGAGGGATGTAGATGGTTGTTAGAATTAAATGTGACCTCATGTTTAAATTTCTCTTAGAGGAAACACAAGAATAGAAGAGGCTTGTGAAATGTATACCAGAGCTGCAAATATGTTCAAGATGGCTAAAAATTGGAGTGGTATGTACAAATGTTTTGTTTGCTTGCTTTTTAGACAAATACTTTAAAATCATTTTGTGGAGAAAGTGACTTTTTGTATTCCCTGAAAGAGTGAGACTTCATGCCACAGAGATCCATCTCAGTCCTGCAAGGACTGCCATCTAAGTGAGCCAAGCTTGAAACCTGGCTTGAAGTTGAAGCACAAGGACAGTATCTATCTTAGTTTCTATAAGCCACCTAATATAGTAGGCTTGTGGTAATAACTAGAAAGAATTAAAATTGCATGGAATTAGGAAGAGTAATGTTTGTTTTTTACTAATGTGCTCAAATACATACAGTGCCATAAGGAATGAAAGTTGTAGTGAAACTCATTGAAAACAGGTGGGATAAATAGAATTGCCTGGTTTTCTTTATCTAAGCATTAGTTGGGAATTTTTAACCATTAACTACTCTGAGATAAGTGATTGTGAGCCCATCAAGAATTGCTATGGGGGGAGTTGGGGATCTTCTCATAACCCCCAAGGATTTTTTTTTTTTTTTTTTTAGTAATTCCTTTTACTCAGTGAAATCACACATAACAGAATTAGCAGGATTTTTCTTTTCATTCCTGAGAGGAGGAGATGGTCCTTTCTAACACTGGTTTGAGAAAAAAAAAAAAAAAAAAATTCATTTCACTTCCCCTTGAAACAGAGACATTTCAAGGCCAAATAAGGTATTTCTGAGTGAAGATGGAGATAACCTTAGACCAGAGCAGGGAATGTGGGTCTCTAGCTGTGGCTCATAACTTTAGTGTGCGGGAAAGTGGTTCTCTTCTATAAGCAATTTGTTTTCCCATTTCCCTTAAAGGCATACAATTTTAAAATTATTTCAAAGGAGAAAATGCTTTTGAGTTAGATAAATCTGAAAGGTTCCTTCTGGCTCTGAAGTTCTTTTTTAAGTTTAGTTTTATAGGTAGACTTTAGGTAAAAGGTAAAAATGGGGAAGAAAAAAGTATTGTCCCAGCATCCCCTCTTTTTTTTCAAATCCTATAATATAGGTAGAAAGTGTTCTTAGCAAAGAAGACCAGTTATTTATTTTATCTTGTGAGCAGATAGTCTACTCTTTGAAAAATTCATCTCAGAAAGAGTTATATAATTTATCATTTATATAACTATGGGGGCTTTTAGTGTAGCCCGTCCCCCAGCCTGTTGTCTGTGGTGATGCACCCTGTATAGTCCACCTGACATCTCCATGCATTTGCACTTTCCCAGTTTGTCTTAATGACTTGAGGTTCATCAGCTTATATTCCAAATAAGAGCTGACCTCCTTATCACAGCCTTCAAGTACTGTCTCCTTCACCTCTGACCTCATCCTGATTATTCCCCTTGTGCTTCCACCTTGAAGGCTTTACTTATTCTGTTCTCTCTGTCTGCACTTCTCTGCTAAATAGAATGTGACCAGTTCCCTGCTTCCCTCAGGTCCTTTTTCAAATGACATCTTAACCAGCATTTCTCTGGCCATGCCTTTTAAAAATAACAATCTCCTTATTCCTAGAAACTCCCTTTTTTCCTCCAGTGCCCTATCACTGTCTAGCAAAAATACATAGATTATGTGGTGTTTTAATCATTCATATTTATGTGTTTTATTATGTGGTGGTCCTCATTATAATGTAAACCTTGGAAGGCAGAGTGTATGTGTTTTTTTAATCTCTGCCATATCTCAGGGCCTGGATTTGTGTCTGCAACATAATGGGTTCTTGGTATGTTTGTGAAGAGAATTAGTAAATATTAGGCTCTGAAGTTAAACCCATGTTGCTGTGGTAGTAGTCATGACACCTCTTGCATCTCTTTGTAATTTTAAAAGTTCTTAAAAAAAAAAAGTTCTTTTATAATGATTAAGCTAATGCTTTTGATATTCATCTTTTGAGAGATCTTACTGACAGGTATTAGGCCAGTTTTGCAAATGAGGAAACTTAGCCTGAGAAATTGAATGACATCCTAGAAGCTGTCATGTTAATGTATGCTCTTTTAATGATACTTACAATTCTGGCAAGACTGAATTGCCGTTATTAGTATCAATTGAAATGAGTGCTCAGAGTGAAAAAGTAAGCCAGCTGCTAGTTTGAGATGGTAGGAACATGAAAATATAAAATTAAAGCACTTACTATTATCTGGGGAAATCGAGTTGCTCAAGAAAGCCTTAATATTGTGGTATTACATTCAGCAAGAGAAAGATAGAACATGATTAATTCTGTACAGTAAACATAAATTATTGAAAATGAAATGCTGGCAGGAGGGGGAGAGCGAAGTTGTAAGAAACAATAACATTTAAACATGCCAAAGCAGTGATCTAAGGATAGATTTGCTATAATAATAGAAATGTCCAACACTGGCATAACCTGAGCCAGGCCCTTCTAAGCACTGTACTTAGGTCTAATTATTTCTACATTCTTGAAGGTAGAGCTCTCAAAGCTACTGTTCAACTGGCATATTCCTGAACTGCTAGTCAGTAATTGGCTGCTTTTCTAAGTACCCCAGGTACCTCCCACAATCCTGGCAATGGCCTTGGCCCTCATTGGGATCCCCTGAGGCCTCATAATTTGCCATTAGCCCAATAGGGGTGCTCCAGTTCCAGCTCCAACCCTGAGGTCAACATCCACTTTGATTATCTCCTTTATTCTATTCCTGCTCCTTAGACTGAGTAAGTCCAAGATCAGAATGCCAGCAAATTTAGTGTATGGTGAAGGCTTGCTCTCCTCCGTCTAAGATGGCACTTTTTTGTTGCATCCTCACATGGCAGAAAGGAGCATGTCACATCCTTTCAGCATTTTGGGGAGGGCAGGGTACCAGGGATTGAGCCCAGGGGCACTTAACCACTGAGCCACATCCTTATCCCTTTTTTATGTTTTATTTAGTGACAAGGTCTCCCTGAGTTGCTTAGGGCTTCTCCAAGTCGCTGAGGCTGGCTTTGAACTTGTAATCCTCCTGCCTCAGCCTCTTGTCTCAGCTCCTGACAGCATCTTTTTTAAGGGCATTAATCCCAATCGTGAGGGTACAGCCCTTGTGACTGAATCACTTGTTTAAAAAAGCCTCTTAATCACTTATTTAAAAGCCCAAGTCTTAACAGTATCACATTGGGTATTATATTCCAATATTTGAATTTGGTGGGAGACTCCTTAACATTTAGACCATAACAATACCCATGTCTTTCTGGGTACTCTTTTTATTGGAAACAGAGACATAGAGCAAGATCTGAACGTGGGCAGGTTGGCTCCAGAGTTTGTATGCTTCTTTTCCCTAGGATGGAAGTTTAGAAACCCACCTGAGAATTATGTACTTACCTCTGAAGAGGGGATTGGAATGAGGGATGCAGCTGAAACTTTAGCAGAATTGGATATTTTTATCTTACAAAGAAATTTAAAACATGTTTAGCATTAGCAATGGATACTACTTATGACTAATATTCTTAATCATGCTTTCCCTAGTAGAGCAGATTCAACAATGATAACTAAATCTTTTGAAACATGAGTAAATAATCTTTGTCTCAGTGTTTTCCTTTTTTTAATTGTTTATAACTGGAAGCCCCTTGTCCATATTTATTTTATGATTTTGTAATAGAAATGAATAGGCCAGGTCTTGGCTATTGTCATTGATTGGCAGGTCAGAGATTGGAGTCTTATTGTCCAGAGGCACTTGGCAAGCCTACTGAAACTGAGATGGAGAAACTCTCTCACTTTTTGACTTGTTTTTAATTTGTTTTTGTTTTGTTTTGTTGTTTTTTTAATAAATACTTGAAGTGCTTGACCATATTTATGTGTGCCTCTAACTGGAATTCAGAAAAATGTACCTTCTCTGGGTCCTTATCTGGCAGTTCTGGGGGAGGTATTTTCTTTTTCTTTTTTTTTCTTTTAAATATTTATTATAAAGATGGTCACAACATCTTTATTTTATTTTTATGTGGTGCTGAGGATCGAACCCAGCGCCCTGCGCATGCCAGGCAAACACGTTACCGTTGAGCCACATCCCCAGCCCGGGAGGTATTTTCTTCTGTGTTTTAACTATGGCATTTTCTTCTCTAGCCGCAGGAAATGCGTTTTGTCAGGCTGCTAAGCTTCATATGCAACTTCAGAGCAAACATGACTCTGCTACTAGCTTTGTGGACGCCGGGAATGCTTACAAGAAGGCAGACCCTCAAGGTGAGGCAGCCCATCTCCCTCTCTGCCTAACTAACTAGCCAATGTTGCCTTCGATATCAAAGTCAGTGTGTCCTTTTCATTCCTACTACAGGAAATAATACAGAAATTTTGACAATTAGAAATTTTTATTATTTAATCATTTGGGGGCTTTTATGAAGAGAACATAATTTAAATTTATCCTGGCTATTTAGTTATCAATACTGTTTTCTTAAGTTCCATTTACGTATTTTGGAGAATTGTTTGGAAATTACCTTTAATTTTATCTAAGACTTCTATTGTCTTGATTTTACAAAATATGTTCTTTATCATGTAGGGAAATTCTAATGTTTCCTTTCTCCTAATATTTAGTGAGTTTTAAGATATAGTTTGAGGAGACTGGATAAAAACATCTCTTGATCACACAGCATTCATTTGTGGTGTGTGTTTTTTTGTTTGTTTTTCAAAGTATTTATTTTGAGCAAAGAATGAAATTAGATAAAGTGGTAAATTTTTGTAAAGGTTGTATAGTTAGCAATTAAAAGTATTCATGACTTATCTCCCACCCATGTGCATGGATAGCCTTGAGCCTCCCTTTTTGCTTTCAGTAGTCCCATCTTATTTAACATACAAATTTCAACTTTTGTAAATATGTCATAAAGAAATAAGATAACATCAAGGGCTTTTGTGTAAAGGTTAATCACAGTTTAGTTTTTTCCAAAAGTGAAAAGCTGGGCACAGCCCACATGAACAGTAGGGGTAGAGTGGTAGACTTACAGTGCATCAATATTTTAGAATATGATGCAGGCATTAAAATTCCTGAGTCAAAGAATCCTTGGTAAATATTCACATGTTAATTAAAGAACCACATGGGGGAAAAAAAAAAAAAGAACCACAATGAGACCAATCCAATATTGCATGACCTAGATATTTGAAAAACGTTCATGCACATAGAAATGGATCCAAGAACACTGGAAAGAAAAGTTCATCAAATACTGATACTTAGTTTGAGTGGGACTATAGACAAATGTCTTTCTCTATATTTTTAAAGATATAACAGTGAGTTCATATTTTTTTCATAGCTTAAAGGAAATTAATTTTAACTTTTGTTGTTTACTTTTCTAATTCTTCGGTCAAACTTTTCCACATTGCTGCCTCTTTCAGATCAAATACAATAAACTTGAAGGTGCCAATCACATGCCAGCAGTATAAATACTGCCATTTTGTGAGAGGGAAAATTTTTTGGCTGTTTTAGAAAATATAATTTATTAGCATTATCATTTATTGGATTTTTTTATTCCTTTTCCAGATATGTTAGTATACCAAAATTTAACATCTTTATGCATTATACACAGTGTTTAACTTCACTTAAGAGTTGTCTGAATAGGCATTTCAAGATGCTTTTGATTTGGAGACCATGAGGAATAGAAACTATTGAAATGATCTTTCTTGTGAAGTGATACTGTCTTCCAAAATTAGTATATATCCATACAATATTAATGAAGAATACATTTACACTTAGTTATTAGCAGATATAATTTGTCGGTTTGGTGACAATCCCTATGGTCTTATTTTCTTTGTAATAGAGTATGTCATCTGAATGGAGTCCTCACTTTAAGGTTGAGAGTAACTGTGAGCCACTGTTACTCCAGCCACACCTCCTTAAGTTATACTGTAGCTGCCTGGAACGAAGCCATGCTGGTGTATCTAGATTTGTGCATGATTAGTATTTACTTCTCACTAACTGACCTGCCCACCCTTCACCCCAAATTGTACCTCATTAACGTTCTAATAACAGCCAAGAAGACAGGCTCACCTGAACCCTCTTTGACTGAATGGATTTTTCATTGTTTTTCTTAAATGCCCACGCTTCAGAGGCTATCAACTGCTTAAATGCAGCCATCGACATTTACACAGACATGGTAAGACATTACATTGCTTGAGCGGCTGTGGGGTGGAGTCCTTGAGATGGCTTAGAGTTGTATCTTTTTATTTTTTTTTCCTGTTCCCAAAATGATTGGCATTCAAATAGGTAAAGTATGTGTGTGACACTGGTTTTTCCCCCCTAGGGAAGGTTTACAATTGCGGCCAAGCATCACATCACTATTGCTGAGATCTATGAGACTGAGCTTGTAGACATTGAGAAGGTAAGCACTGGTCATAGCTCCTCATAACTTGATGTGAAGCAAGTGGAGAGTTGGATGCCAGGAGCCCTCCTCTCGTAGCTGACTTCAGTTATATACAGAGGGCTTCCTATGGACTTCATGGGTGTGACTGCTTTCCTGGAGTGAGTATGTAACACACAAGAGCTGGTTAGATTTATTGAACTACCCATTATTTGTACACTCACTCAGCATAGCTGCTTGAATATCATATGTGTAGTCCAGACCTTGCTCCGAACTACAGATTCCTACCTGTGTAAGGGTCCGGCGAATGTCGGAGGAAGAGACCACCAAGAGACCGGCTCATGCAACAGCAAAAGGGGATTTATTGAGGATCCAATCCAGCGTGCTGGGGCTCCAGGCTCACTCAAGAAGGGAGAGTGGCCAAGAGCCCCGAGCAGAGGTTAAGCAGTGCTTAAGTACACTTTTTGGGGAGGGCGGGGGCTTTGCATACATCAGAACAAATCATCATGAGGCGCAGGAAAATCGAACAACAACTCTCAAACTTGAGAGTTTGAGAGGTCGGGCGGGAAGGGGGGGTACATTCAAACTGATTGGTTTAGGCCCTGAGATGCCTACGTGCCAAGCTGCACAGGGTCCTAGGTTATTAAACAACTAGATGGTCAGGGGGAATATTTACTGGGCAGTCCCAGGAATTGTTTTAACAGCTACAGGAATTTCAGGTTTTGGGGGTATAGCATAGGAACTTAACAATACCTGGTCCTTTACGTTTTAACTCAGGCTTTGCAGCTTAGAAACTTTACAATACCCGGTTTTTTTACACTTTAACTTCAATTTCTTTTACTCTTACACCTGCACCTGCCTGCTGCTAGCTTTTCCACTTGGGTCCAGCAACATCTCAAAGCTAGCAGATCTGAAATTGGATTTTGATCTAAAGTGCTACTGCCCCCACCTTGCTTCCCTCTAAATGGAAGGCCATCTTGTCCTTTCTCTTACTCTACATCCAACCTATGAGCCAGTTCTGTGGGCACTGTCCTTAGTGCTTTTGAGTCTCAGCACTTCTCACTGCATTATTGTTCCCCAGCTTTACTTGATCACTGCAGGAACCTTCTAACCAGTTTCCTGCTTCTACTTCCTCCTTCCCCTCATTTTTGAGCCCTCATGCAACAGAGTAACCAGAGTGATCTTTGTCAGTAGTATATCAGATTCTGTTTCTCTATGGCTACAATCTTTGGTTGGGTCTCTCTTCATTCAGGAACATCTGGAATCTTGCATGTAGTCTTCAGGGCCCCGCTGAATTACTCCTCCCACCCCACCTATGCTCCTCATGCCCTTCTGGAACCTCCTTTCTCTACTCTCCTCCCCTGCTCTTTGCAGTGATGATTCCTCTACCTGAACAACTCTCCCTTAGATGTCCTGATGGCTAACTTCTCATATCCTTCATGTCTATGTGGTTAACATCCCCCATGCCTTTCAATTTTTGTTAATTTATCACATTTTCTATGAGGATTATCATGACCACCTCTTTGGAATTATAACTCCAGCCCATCAGGAATACTTAACCAGACTGCCCACATTTCTCTCAAGTTTTTCTCTTGTTTTGCAGCACTGGTGTGGCTTATATCATGCTCTACCATATGCTTGCTTATGCTTGCATCTTTCCCTTTACTAGATTAAGTGCCTAAATCAACAGTTTTGTCTCTGCTTTTCTATTAGGTCCAAAGGGCCCAGAACTCTGGACATAGTAGACTCTAAATAAACATTTGTTAAATGAAAACCATGCCCCAGTGTCTGGCTTAGCAAACTGGGGAAGAGTCCTGGGGGCAGTATAGAAGTTGTACTCTCGTGGTTCACATTTGCCTTTCAGACTTCATGCTGACGTCCACCTTTTGGTTATTCAGTTGAAAACTTGCTACATAATATTCTTTAGCCTCCCCTACCCTGTAATTGCCATCTTACTTGAGAAATCTCTCTGATCTTGATCACATCAGAGCTACCCTGTGCATTGGTGTGTGAACCTTCTTTGGAAAGTTATCTGCAAATCCTGGAGGAAGGTGATGGAGCCTGGACCCAAGCTCTTAGTTGTTCCCTGGTGTAGGATTAATGATGAGTCAGGAAAGAGACATGTCTGGTACGGCTAGGGTCTTTCTTTGGTCAGAGTCTGGGATGGGCATAGTATCTTTATTGAGGTTGAGTGAGTCTTTCGAGGTCATGCAATGTGCAGGGTACTTCCTGGTTTAAGTACTCTAGTAGACCAGGACATTGGCATTATGCCATTTCTGCCACCAGAGCATGGTCTGACAGTCACTTCACTATATGGTCTCCATAAAATTAAGGGTGAATACAATGATCCATGGCATACTCTTTTCCTCTTTAAAAAATAAATTAAAAAATTAAAAACCTGATTAGTGCTGGCAGCTTCTGAAAACCTACACTAATTTATGTGTCCCTGCCACTCTGAGGATTGACCAGTAGGTGGCACCCTATTTCACTGATATGACCTGTCCTGTTAAAACCAATTAACCTAATGTAACTTATATGAAATTTTTACAAATGAATTTATTCTCTTTTAATTCTTTCCAGTGTCCGTCCACTGATTCATTCACAGTTTTAGCTATTGGAGAGTGAAGTTTGAAATTTCATAAACTCAATTGTCTCAACTTGATAAAGTAAAACACTGAACCACATAATAAAGAAGTCTTCCTTTAGGTGATCTCTTAAATGATCCAGAGGAACTATGACTCATTTCTGTTTTCAGCTTCTGAGCACACAGCAGGTTCATGGTAGGTCTTGTTTGACAGTATTTGTTCTGAAAGAATAGCTCCTTAAGGCTATTCACCCACACAGTGGACTCTTAAGCATGAAATTATCAGATACAACTGATTTCTAGTATTTAAGAATCTATTTGTGCCTGGTAAACTTTAAAGTTCCACACTAAATGTAAATATCCAAAGATTATATACAGTTACCTCTTTCAAACTTTTCTGTGGAAGCAGTGCATATGCATGTTTCCTTTCAAGTCTAATCTCTGTCAAAATTATGAATTTGATAATTAGTTTAATTAGCATTATTTTAAAAAGTCTTCTTTTACTAATATATGTAGTTGTAGTTTACAGTGCTAACATTTTGCTGTACCAGCCATTCTCATTACTTAATAATATTAAGTTAAACCAAATTCCCAACATTTGTACATTTCCGAGGTGGTGGTGCCACCACCACCACCACGCAGCTGTTCCATATGACTCAGCTCAACCCTTATCATTGATTTCTGATAAGAACTAGGAAGTCAAATAGCTCTCCTCTCTGTCCCAGGAAGAGTATTTCTTTGTAGAAAGTCTTGGTTATGGGGCTGGTGATGTGGCTCAAGCGGTAGCGCGCTCGCCTGCCATGCGTGCGGCCCGGGTTCGATCCTCAGCACCACATACAAACAAAGATGTCGTGTCCGCCGAAAACTAAAAAATAAATATTAAAAAAAAATTCTCTCTCTCTCTTTAAAAAAAAAAAAGAAAGACTTGGTTATGTTGTGCATGACTTATCAATTTATTACAATGGGAAATGATGCTAAACACTTCCGAGAATGAAGACAATTAAAAAGACTTTCTTGAGGGGTGGGAAAAGACTTTTGTGCATACTAATTAAGCACACACTCTTACCATTGAGCTTCACCTCCAGCCTAAGATGGTTTTTGTTTTACTAATCATATTTATTGAAAAACTTCTGGGCTGGGGATGTGGCTCAAGCGGTAGCACGCTCGCCTGGCATGCGTGCGGCCGGGGTTTGATCCTCAGCACCTCATACAAACAAAGATGTTGTGTCCGCCAAATACTAAAAAATAAATATTAAAAAAAAAAATTTCTCTCCCTCTCTCTCACTCTCTCTTTAAAAAAAAAAAAAAAAAACTTCTTCTGGTACTTCATATTAATCAAAATATTGGCAGTAGTTTAATAGGCACCTTTATTTGTAATGTCATTTGCATTTATTCCCTTACCATCTATTCATTGAGCACCTGTCTTGTGCTAGGCATTATAGTAGGCTCAGGGATATAATATTGAGCAATAGCCCCAGTACCTGTTCTCACAGAGCTTACATTGCAGTGGAAGAAGATGTATATTCAACCAGATAATCCCACTTGTGTGTACATGATAACTCTGAGAAGTGTTCCAAAGGAATATATTCTTCCAGACACTTCTGTATGAGTGTACACTTGCAAAAAGAAGATCACAGTGGGGCTGGGGATGTGGCTCAAGCGGTAGCGCGCTCGCCTGGCATGCATGTGGCCCAGTTTCGATCCTCAGCACCACATACAAACAAAGATGTTGTGTCCGCCGAAAAAAACTAAAAAATAAATATTAAAAATTTTGTTTTCTCTCTCTCTCTCAAAAAAAAAGAAGAAGAAGAAGATCACAGTGTATCTGTTCTTTGATAACTGTAGGGTTTTTTCCCCCACATATTTTATTGGTGCATTGGTACATAATGATGGGATTTGTTATTACATATTCATACATGAACGCAATAAAACAATATAATTTGGACATTATCACTCCCCAGATAACTGTGACGGTTTTTTGTGGGGGAGGGTAGTTACCAGGAATTAAACTCGGGGGCACTCGGCCACAGAGCCACATCCCCAGCCCTGTTTTGCATTTTATTTAGAGACAGGGTCTCACTGAGCTGCTTAGTGCCTTGCCACTGTTGAGGCTGGCTTTGAACTTGAGATCTTCCTGTGTTAGCCTTCCCAGTCACTGGAATTACAGGCATGCACCAACATGTCTAGCTTGATAACTGTTTTAAAACTTAGTATTTTATGAAGAACTTTCCATCTTAATACTTTCTACTCCTTACTTTCAATCATAGTCCAATAGCCCAGCATATCTAACCACTTCCGTTGTATCTAATTATTCTTATTATAAATAACACTGAGAAAATCTGTTCAGGAGCATATTAATTAGCATAGTTAATGACAGAAACAGTAGACTCAAACATAATTATTGAAAATTATTCAAGGTGAATGCTCCATAATGCAGATACTAGGATAGTGCTGGCCCTGCCACATACCTCCCGTGACTTCAGAGTTGCTCTGCTCATGGCCACTACCTCCTGCAGGAAGGCAGAGGCCTGTGGACTTTATGGGCCAGTTCTATTTGCTTCTTGTCAGCTCCCTATTCCAAAGTGGAATTCTAACATAATTCCCTAGCCTGTTGATTTGTTTGTTGTTTTATTATTCCTATGCCTGTTTCTTAACCCATGAAGAGCTGTCTTGACGCCATCAAAATAATGAATACAGTTTTGGGGAAGGCAACACCTTTAATCTGATTTTTGCATGCTGCTTGCTCCCCGTTTTAGGCTTAATGGGAAACCTTTGTCATTTAAGACAGGGATCTGCAAATGTACCACTTGTGTTCTATATGCCCACAGTTAAGAATGATTTTTATGTTTTTTAATCAGAGGGAGAAAAGCATTTGTGACACATAAAAATAATGTGAATTAGAAATTTCATTGTCCATGAATAAAGATTCCTTAGAACACAGACACACACTTATGTATATGTTGTTCCTGGTCATGCTGCCACAGGAGAGCTGAATCGTTGCAGCAAAGGTTGTTTGGTTCACAAACCCCAAGATAGTTATTATCTGATCTATTACAGAAAAAGATTGCTAGGTTCCTGATTTAAAGCCTTGTACATACTTACCTCTTGCCATTTGAGATGTAGAAGTCATTGCTTTTTCCAGTCTTAGGAAATCCTTATCTCTGATGCCATTCATACCTGCCTATAGACTGGCTAATTTTTTTCCAGGATTTGTACACCTAAAACCTCGCTGAAAACAGCAACATACATCATAATGTATCTCTTTCCAGTGACTTTGCATAGAATTTCAGGCTCTGATAGACACCTGTTTTACCTTCTGAACTGTCTTATTGCTTAATTTCACTTAATCTTCTGCCACAGTATTATAAGAGCTTCTAGATTTCTGGCTTGGAATCTCTGTTTCCTTTCTACTTGATGGTTAATTGAGTGTCACACATTTTAGATTGAAGGCACACTGTTGTTCAAGATGACTCATGTGACTAAGGAGACTAAAATACAAGGACCACAGATTCTTTACAAGTTAGCAAAACCTTATCTCAAAAATTTAAAAGTAAATAAATAAAAAGGGCTGGAGAATTCCCAGTACCCCTTCCCCCCGAAAAAAAGACTTTTATGGTATTAGAGTAATCTGTGCTACAATAATATCTGTAGACTTAAAGTATAATGGAATTTCATATCTTTCCAAAATAGCAATCCGGTGTAGCTATTGTGGGTTTGGCAGTGATGGGCACATTAGGGATGGAATGTTTTCTGCCCTTTAAGAATATTTAGGAAGCAGAGTTCTGCCTTCTTCAATATCACTCCAATATCAATATAGGAAGTCTGACTTTAGTGTCATTCTGGACTTGATGATTGCCATTCTAACTTATGGAAGTGGAAAAGACCTGGAGAAGGATTCAGAAAAAGTAAAATATATGGCTTGAGCTTGAAAGTGGCCACAGCATGTCTGTTTCTATTTTATTGGAGTGAACTAGTCACATGGCCACCTCTGTCTGCAGTGGAGGCTAGAAAAGTTGGGTAGCTGGGCATTTGCTATGGCAGAAGGAAAGGTTTTGATGGATAGAAAGCATTCTTCTGCCAGGAGCCCTACAGAGGTGTGCAGTCCCTAAATAAAGTTGGCTGAATTGTGAAAGGTTTACCACTGGAATAGATTGATTTTTTTTGGGGGGAGGGGGCAGATGTAGTGTAAAATGCAACTCTTTGAGTTAATTTACAAATGTGAGTAAAATATATGTATTTTCAGGCTATTGCACATTATGAACAATCTGCAGATTATTACAAGGGAGAAGAATCTAACAGGCAAGTGTTTTTTTTAATATTATATGGGTTTTATTATGTGTGAAAAAAGATAAATCATTATTATACTATGTTAGTGTCTTTGTACCAGATGCAAGTATACCAGGGTTGAAACATACACATCTTTTATTTTTCCTTTGGACTGTTATTTTCCTTTGGACTGTTATTTACTCTGCTCTGGTTGTTGATTTCAGCTCAGCTAACAAGTGTCTGCTGAAAGTGGCAGCATATGCTGCACAACTTGAACAGTACCAGAAAGCCATCGAGATCTATGAGCAGGTGAGAATACTCATGTCTCCTCAGTATAAGCCATTCATGATCATTTTTTAAATTAAACTTTATATTTCATTTTTCTTTTTACTTAGATCATTCACATATATAAATAAGTAAAATTCATTCGTTTTTAGTATATTCCCAAGTTTTATCACCATTACAATTGTTTAAATTCTAGAATCCCAAAATCAGCCCAGTACCTTATTCCAGTCTCTTCCCAGTTCCAGGAAAATGTGATCTACTTTCTGTCTCTATGGATTTGCCCTTTAATATACATGGAATTCACAACATGTGTTCTTTTGTGACTGATTCCTGGCATATTGTTTTCAAGATTCATCCATGTTGTAACCTATGTCAATACTTCATCATTATCACAGAAAGTGATACTCTATAGTTTGTTTACTCATCAGTTGATGAACATTTGGAATATGTCCATGTTTCCACTTTGGGTCTGTTAAAAAAAGTGCTGCCATGGGGCTAGAAATGTGACTCAATGGTAGAACACTTGCCTGGCATGGGCTAGGCTCTGGATTCAATCCTTAGTACCACAAAAAAAGAAAAAAGAAGAAGAGTATTACTATGAACATTTGTAGTTAAGTTTTTCTGGGTTATGTTTTTAGTTCTCTTGGTTATATACCTAGGGATGGAATTACAGTTGCTGGGCTATATGGTAAGCCTTTAGGGAAACTCAAACAGTGGCTGCACCATTTTACATTACCACCAGTCTTAACACAAGGATTCCAGTTTCAATGTACCATCACCAGTGCTTATTTTTTTCAGTAGCTCTCCTAATGAGTGTGTCTCCTTATGGTTTTGTTTGCATTTCCCTAATGATTAGTGATGTTGAACATCTTTTTTGCATGCTTATTGAACATTGTTATATTTATAGAAATATCTAGTCAAGTCCTTTACCCACTTTTTCATTGGGTTGTCTTTTTTTGAGCTCTGTATATTCTGGGTATTGACTCCTATTAGATAATATAATTCACAGATATTTTCTCTCATTGAGTAGGTTGATTTTCACTCTTTGGAAAAGTCCTTTTTCAGTTTCTGATTGGATTGATATGGTAATGAGTTTTAGGAGTTCTTTATGTATTCTGGATATTAATGCCTTATCAGATATGTGATTTGCAAATGTTTTCTCCCATTCTGTGGGTTTCATTTTTACTCAATTAGTCATCTTTTGATGCACAAACATTTTTAGTATTCATAAAGTCTAATATGTCTGTTTTTTTCCCTTGTTGTCTGTGATTTTGGTATCAGGTTATTATTGCCAGATTAAGTGGTATGAAGTTTTGCCCTGTGATTTGTTGTAAAAGTTTTATAGTTTCAGCACTTAGGTTTAAGTTTTTGATCCATTCTTAGTTAATTTATTTATATGCATATTAGGTAAGCATCTCACTTCATTCCTTTGCATGTGGAATTCCAGCTCACCAGCACCATTTGTTGAATAGACTTTGCTATTGAATGGTCCTACAACTCTCATCTTTATTATTTCAGCAGTCTATGAGTTTATTTCTGGGATCTGTATACCATTATACCAGTATCACCTCATTTTGATTACTGTATCTTTACAGGAAGTTTTGAAATCAGGAACTGTCAGTCCTATAATTTTATTCTTCTTTCTCAAGATTGTTATGCTATTGTACACATATATATGCATGGAGGAAAAAGAAGGGAGAGAGAGATGATTTTTTTTTAATATTTGTAGTTATCGATGAACACAATACCTCTATTTAATTTATTTTTTAATGTGGTGCTGAGAATCAAACCCAGTGCCTCACACATGCTAGACAAGCACTCTGAGCCACAACCCCAGCCCAAGAAGAGAAAATTTGAAGGAATTGATTCACATGATGATGGAAGCTGAAAAGTCTAAGATGTAGTCAGGAGGCTGAAGACCCAGGAAAGCAGATAGTAGAAGTTCCAGTCCAAATCTGAGTCCAAATGCATAATACTAATGTCTCTGCTCTCGGGCAGTCAGGCATTGAAAATGAATTATCCTTTACTCATTAGCTTTTATTCTATTCAGGCCTTCAATGGGTAAATCTCTCTTACTCATTGTACTGATTCAAATGTTAATCCTATCTAAACACCTTCACTGATATATTAGAATAAAGTTTAACCAATATCTGGGTGCCTGGTAGTGTACTCAAGTTAACAAAAAATTAACCCTCACAGTGTATTGTCATTTTAACTATTAAGTCTTAAGAATCTGCCCATACAGAACATCTTTCCATTTAATTAGATATTTAATTTTGTTCAAAAATGTTTTTGTGTAAGTTTTGCACTTCCTTAGTTAAATATATTCCTAAGTATATTTTTGATGCTATTGCAAAGGAATGGCATCCTTAATTTCCTTTGTAGAACGTATAGAAATATAATTGATTTTTGCATATCATTCTTGGATCCTGCAGCCTTGCTGGACTTGTCAGCACCAATAGATGTTTCTGTGGATCTCTTAGTATTTTCTATGTATAAGACCATTTCATCTGCAGATGTTTTACTTTTTCTCCCTAATCTGAAAGCCTTTTATTTCATTGTCTTGTCAACTGCCTTGGTTGTAATCTCCAATGCAATATTTAATAGAAATGACAAGGGCAGTCATTCTTGTCTTATTCCTTATCTTAGAGGAAAAGTTTTCAGTTTTTCAGCATTAGGTATGATGTTAGATGTGGGTTTTTAAAAATTGCTGTTTATCATTTTGAGGAAGTTCTCTTCTATTCCTAGTTTGTTCAGCTTTCTTTTTTTTCTCATTAGAGGATGTTATATTTTTTAAATACTTTTATGCATTTATTGAGACAAGCAACAGCTTTTGTCCTTCATTTCATTAATAAGGCATATGACAGTAATTTTCATGTGTTGACCCAAACTCACATTCCTTGGACAAATCCTCCTTAGCAAAGTTTTTCAGTGTCCCCAAGAATACCCTCAAATTCAGTAATTTGCTAAAGGGCCTCAGAAATCACTGAAAGCGGGGCTGGGGTTGTGGCTCAGTGGTAAAGTGCTTGCCTAGCACATATGAGGCACTGGGTTCAATCCTCAGCATCACATAAAAATAAATAAATAAAGACATTGTGTTCATCTACAACTTAAAAATTAAAAAAAAAAAAAGAAATCACTGAAAGCTGTTATAATCACAGTTATGGTTTATCACAGCAGAATGATACAGGTTAAAATCTGCTAAAGGAGAATCTCATGGGATGTTTCCAGAGAGCTCCAGATATAGCAGTTCTAGCTGACTTCTCCCAGTGGAGCTGTGTAGATAGCCCTTACTTTTCCTGACAGCGATGTGGGAGAAATGCACTTAGGCTGTTGTCAACCAAGGAGGTTTACCTGAATCTGGTATCCTGAGTTTTTAGGTTGGCCTGAACCACATTATTTCAATCTCTCAGGTTAACAGTGACACTATTTTTAGCAAGACATTTCCAGAGCTTAGAGGTAATGTCACAGGAGCTACAGGCAAATGCCAGTCTTCTCTTTGGGCAACATTAGTTCTTTACTGCATAGCCATGGTAAGTAATTGTTTTCGTGAGCTACAAGAATTAGTTTGTTAATATTTTATTGAGGATATTCATAAAGATATTGATCTTTAGTTTTTCTTTATTTGTGATGTCTTTGTTTTGGAATCAACGGAATTCTGATGTCAGAGTAAGTTAGTGTTCTCTGTTTTTTGAGTTTGTAAAGGATTGATATTATTATTTAAACATTTGGTAGAATTTGGTGATTTTTCTCTGTTGTTTTGTTTTCATGTATTGATTTCTGTCTTCATTATTTTCTGATACTTTCTTTGGATTTATCTTGCTCTTTTGTTTATTTTTTCCTGAACATTTCAGTGGATGCTTAGTTTCCAGATTCTTCTCTTTGTCGTGTATGCATTTTACTGATTTCAAATACCTTTTCAACACTGCTTTGAATGTGTCTCATGATTGATTCATTATTGTATTTTTTACTCCAACTCTTTTTTTTTTTTACTTATTTCCTTTGGGATTTCGTTAACTCATGGATCATTTATTTAATTTCCAAATGTTTGGAGATCTTCCTTTAGTCTTTTCTCTTGTAGATTTGTAGTTTGATTTCATGTGACTGGAGAACACATTTTAGTGGTTTCCATTTTTATGTATTATGGGTTGTTTCTGGGCTCAAGAGTGTGGTCTGTCTTGGCCATGTGTTTTTGGTGTACTGTTGCTGGGCAGTCTATTCTCACTATTGGTCAGATCTTGTTGGTTGATGGGTATCATTGAACTCTGGATACATGCTGATTTTCTGTCTAGTTCTGTCCCTGACCTGGTGGGTTCTTGTGTTCTCTACCAGAAGAATCAGGCAAAGGCAATGTCACAAGAACAAGCCTTCTTATTGGAGGTTTCTGCTGCATCCAAAAGGAAAACAACATTAGCCAGACTATTAGGTTAGGTTGGCTCAAGCAAAGGATAAATGTGTGCAGCTTTTATGGCATCTACAGGGTTAACAGGAACTTGGTCTCTTGATATCATCACATTTAAAGTTGGTACTTCAGTTGTGCTGCACTCTTCATTATTCTTCTTCATGTGTTGCATGCTTTTTTACTACCTTAAGTCTCCACACAAGAGACTGAGTATTATAAGGTAAAGGTAACTTAAGTGACTAATCTACACATACATTTGCCCCTTATCACTTGGGATAGTACTCAGTATTATTTGTAGAACAGAGCAGGCTGTTTTTCTTTCTCCCTGGGTTTGATGTTAATGACTTTGTCTGATTCTGATCCTTTTTAAAGTATTTCTGATGACTATATAAGTCTAAATAGCCCAGCTGGGGATGTGGCTCAAGCGGTAGCACGCTCGCCTGGCATATGTGCGGCCCGGGTTCGATCCTCAGCACCACGTACAAACAAAGATGTTGTGTCCGCCGAAAAACTAAAAAAATAAATATTAAAAAAAAAATTCTCTCTCCCTCTCTCCCTCTCCTCTTTCTTTAAAAAAAGGAAAAAAAAAAGACAAAAAAATGTCTAAATAGCTGAGGTGACTTTTTAGCTTCCAGTCTCCAGGTAAATTATCTTAATTCATAGCCTTGGAGATTATTGTTTTTTTATTTTTTTGGTATTAGAGATTGAACTCAAGGCCACTTGATCACTGAGCCACATCCCCCAGCCCCTATTTTGGTTTTTATTTAGAGACAGGGTCTCACTAAGTTGCTAAGCTCCTCACTGATGCTGAGGCTGGCTTTGAACTCACAGTCCTCCTGAGTTAGCCTCCCAAGCCGCTGGGATAACAGGCTTGTGCCACTGCACCCAGCTCACTTTATTTAATTTCTAAGTTACTAGTGTGTTTGTTAACCATATAAGGCTGAGAGCTAGTTTGATTCTCTCATTTCCCCTGAGAGGTTTTAACCACTTAATCCTATGGAATTCTGTTTTTCACGGGGGTCCCTCACTATGTCAGTTCTACCCATTATTGAGAATGGGGGGGTTGAAGTCTCCAGCTATCATTGTGAATTTATCTTTTGTTCTCTAGTCTTTGTGTTGCATATTTTGTTCTTTGAAAATTGACCCTTTTATTATTATATGATTTTTTTCTGTCTGGTAATTTTCTTTGTTGTAAAATGTACTTTATCTAACTTCTGTCCTCTTTTTTTTTTCTGAATTAATGTTTACGTAACTTTTTCTACCCTTTTTTCAACCTATGTCATTATAATCAATGTAAATTTTTTGAGTTCCTTATAATTGGGTCACATTTTTAAATCTGCTCTGCTAATTTCTCTCTTTAAGTTTGTGTATTTAGATTATACACATTTAATGTAATTGTTGTTATATCTCGGGTCTTAATTCTTCCATTTTATATTTTCCTTTCTATTTGTCCTAGGGGATTTTGGTTTTGGGGTTTCCCCCCACCCAGGGGATTTTGTTTGTTCCTTTTGTTTCCGTTCTCTTTTTCCTGCCTTCTTGTGGGTTAGAGTGGAGTTGTTGTTGTTGTTGTTGTTGTTTTCTATAGTGTTTTTGAATATATTTCTTGGAAAAGCCTTTTTAGTGGTTGCTGTATTACATTATATTTACATAAATTGCCACAGTCTTATCAGTTTCAGTGAAATACAGAAATCTTACCTCATTTTATGTTTTTCTGCTCTCCCCTTCAATATATATGGCTTATGAATTTTCTGTGCATATATTTAGAACCACATCTTTCAGTAAGAGAATTGTTGCTTCAACTATAAAACATAATTTAGAAAACTCAAAAAGGAAAGCTATTATATTTACTTACATTTTTGTTTCCTGTGTTTTTTATTCCTTCCCCTTGTTCTAAGATTCCTTCTTTCATTGCTTCCTTTCTATTGAGAAAACAAGCCTTTGCCATTGTTTTAAGGTACATCAGCTGGCAACAAATTATCTTAATTTTTCTTCTGGGATTATCTTGATTTTTCCCTCCCTCCCTCCCTCTCTCTCTCTCTCTCTCTCTCTCTCTCTCTCTTTAAAAAAAAAAAAAGAAAAAAAAAAAAAAAGCTTGCCTTCATTGACACTCCTGGCCTGCAGAAGGTTGAGGTAATGTTGGTGGAGGTAAAAGTTTAGGCCCCCCAGGAGGCCTCCATTAATATATGAATGGAGACCCTCATTCCTCCTGGGCAGAGGTTGTTAGCATCCCTCATTCAATACTTGGTCTCCAATAGCACCATACTGAGGTTGTGCCTTTTTGATGATAATGGGAGTCTTTTCCCTCCACTAAACCTCTTCTGACCCCTCTTCACCAGTGGGCAGTTGGAGGGCACCCTGATCCTGTGGGGTGCAGGTGGACTCCAGTCTCCCCATGTGTTTTTCTTTGCTTCTGTGGGAGGTGGAAGGTGGGAATAAAATCTCTATTCTCTGTTTGGCCTCACAAACCACCCTGGCAGGGTTAGGGGCTATTCCATACAGTTGTACAGGAATGGACATTTACGCTCCCTCTTCAACCTTTGGTGATATAAGTAAGGATGGGGCCATAACATTTCTGTGGTTCGTGGCTGTAAGAGAGTGCTTATTGTCTAAATATTGTCTTTTGAACCTTTCCTGGTCCTTTGTCTAGAGGGAGCAGGCTTTTGTCTGTCCTTTTTTTTTTTGGTCTGCACCTATAGGCATTTCTGGGTTACTGGTTCTCAGTTCCATATTTGAAATAACAGGAAATAAAAAACCCAGAAGACCCATTGCTGTGTTTCCCTTTAATCTCAAGGGTCCTAGCTGATGTGCTGTCTTCTGTTTACCTTTCAGAGATATTTGTTTTATATAAAATGACCATTGCTTTTAGTTGTGCTTAGTGGGAAGAATAAGAGAAAATATATCTTCATCTTCCTGGAGGCAGAAGTCTTCTGAGTCTTTTTTTTTTACAGGATGGCACTTGTCTAATAAAATTTTTTATTGTTTTACATTGGGTTAAAAGAATGTATTCCATGGCTAAACTAACATAAAATGCACAAATATTTTCTAAAAAGCGATAGATGGATGAACAGAATTATTTTGTTTAATATAAGAAGGTAAAACTTTTAAATCTAACCTTATTTTCTGTGCCTAGGTTGGGGCAAATACTATGGATAATCCTCTCTTGAAGTACAGTGCAAAAGATTACTTCTTTAAAGCAGCTCTCTGTCACTTTATAGTAGATGAGTTGAATGCCAAGGTAAGGAGTCTTTTTCTGATATGGTTTATCCTTGAGAACAGGTACTCTGTTGTTCTTGATGTCATTTCATGTGAGTATTAGTAGTAGCAAGATTAAACTGGGCAAATTAAAAATAATAATTTTGGGCCAGGTGCAGTAGCGCCTACCTGTAATTCCAACAGCTCAGGAGGCTGAAGCAGGAAGATTAAAAGTTCAAAGCCAGCCAGCCTCTCAGCAACTTAGGCTCTAAGCAACTCAGTGAGACCTTGTCTCCAAATAAAATATTTAAAAAGGGCTGGGGATGTGGCTCAGTGGTTAAGCATCCCTGGGTTGAATCCCCTGTACCAAAAAATAATAATAAAAATTTTATGGTTAACAACTACCAAAACAGTTCTTAAAGTTTTCCTTAAGTAATTTTGCTTTTAAAAAGAATTAGGGAACTAGGAAGGAGACAATTAAAGTAGCTAATGTTGTTTTAAGAAGAAAAAAAAAAAAAGAAAGAAAACTTAGAAATGGAGTTGGAATGCAAATTGGAAAAAGTAGAAATGCAAAGTGAAGACAAAGGCAAGGACCCAGGCAGCCTTGTTGTTCACTGGAGAGCAGAATTAAAGCCACTGAGAGAAAAATATTCTAGAGTCCTTCAACCTCAAGCAGTAATCTAAATGTGGTTTATTTGGTGTTTATACAGTGTTCTCCCATGAATGGATGAACACACACCTGGCTGTGACCTTTTGAGAATTATATTTTGACCATAATGACTTCACAGCAGCCTAATTAAAAAAAAAAAAAAGTTTAGAAATTTATTCTCAATTAAAATTGAAAATTCAAAAATAAATAGGTTTCTGTGTTGATTCTGATGTTGGATCTAACTTATTAAACATTTAAATGGGATTGTAGATAAATCTTACTGAAATACATAGAAAATTGAAATTTTGTTTCCTAGTTTAGCAAGTCTGACACTGATGAGTGGTTTTTCCTCCCTCAGCTTGCCCTTGAGAAATATGAGGAAATGTTTCCAGCATTTACTGATTCAAGAGAATGTAAATTATTGAAAGTAAGTAATAACAGAACTTTACAGGAAAAAAAAAAACAACAACTTTGCAACACTGTAAGTGGGACTGGCTTTAAAATGAAATTTTAGTTAATAAATCTGCTAAGGGGGCCTGGTATTGTCCTGCTTTTTCATAATAGGTATTCAGATGTCATGAGGTTCAACAATGTGAGTGCTGTGTTCTGAAACAAGCAATGTGAAAATTTTAATATAAAAGCTAGAAGCCTAATTTGGATAATTCTTATACTTAAATTTCTTCAACTTTTTAAGATGCTTGGCAACGTCAGTATGATACCACGGCTATTTCTGGGTTGAAGTATCCATTTACAAATGGGACATTTTTGGCCTTAGCCAACCTAATTTCTTCATTTTTTTTTTTTTTTTTATGTCTACAGAAACTTCTAGAAGCTCATGAAGAACAGAACAGTGAAGCTTACACTGAAGCAGTAAGTTTTACCTTTGGAATATGGTATATTTTTTGAAGGTTTATGTTACAGAAACTTTTTCATTGTGTGAGTTCTAGACTTTTATTTAAATGTGATTTTAGTTACATACCTCCATTTGTGTTTTCCAAAGTCAGACAGCCTACAGTCTTTTAACCAAGCACCATGCCGAAATTCCAATAGTATTTAGTCCTGTTTGACTTATGCTCATAACTAATATAGCTCTGAGGCTACTTCAGGGGCAAATGTCCCATACTGTTATATGGCTATTTTAATGTTTATTTTTGAAAATTATCTCATCTATAAGTAAGTATAAAGTAAATTTAGTTAAAGTACAGTTGAAAATATAAAAACCAAGTACTGGGTTTTCTATATTTGTGGTATTTTATACCACAAATATAGTTTTTTGTTTTGTTTTGTTTTGTTTTAGTACTGGAGATTGAACCCAAGAGTGATTTACCATTGAGCCACATCCCCAGCCTTTATTTTTTATTTTATTTTATTTTTTGAGACAGGGTCCCATGAAGTTGTTTTGAGCCTTGCAAAGTTGCTCAGGCTGGCTTTGAACTTGTGATCCTCCTGCTTCAGTTTGCTGAGTCACTGAGATTACAGTCATGTGCCACTGTGCCTGGCATGTTTTGTTTTTTTATGATTGTCTTCTTCCTGTTCTCCCATCTTTTGCTGTCTTATGTTTAGAATCAAGTGGATTTCTTAATGTCCTCTGTTTATATGTTCATCATATCCCTAAAGTTATAGGGAAAAGGAATATTTTCCTGTTTAAATTTTCCTCCCAAACTAATCTCATCCTGTTATTTTATTCTTTGGTAATGCATTGAAATGCATTAAAGGAATTCTGCTTCCACACCTCCTATCTCTGCAGTTATGTTATTCTATGAACATTAAACTTTTCCATGTTTTTTCTAATTGTTACGCTACATACAGTTTCTTCCATCACATTGAGTGTACTCCTCCAGTTATAATTTTTGCCGTGTGTGTTTGCATACAGAGCAATATAAAAGCACAGGAACTTGTCACTAGTACCATCAAAATAATCTCAGGGTGGGACTGGGGCTTTGGCTTAGTGGTAGAGTACTTGCCTAACACACATGAGGCACTGGGTTTGATCCTCAGCACCACATAAAAATGAAATAAAGATAGTGTGTCCACCTACAACTAAAAAATAAATATTTTATTTATTATTTTTTTAAATACTTTTTTAGTTCTAGATGGACACAATACCTTTATTTTATTTATTTATTTTTATTTGGTACTGAGGATCAAACCCAGTGCTTCATGAGTGCTAGGCAAGCGCTTTACCACTGAGCCACAACCCCAGTCCTAAAAAATAAAATTTTTTTAAAAAAATAGTCTCAGGATAATGAAAAAAAATAATTTTTAATGAAAAAAGTTATAAACTAGAATGAATAATTTCTAATGAAGAGTGTTGGTGGTTGTTATAAAATATTTGAACAGTGCTTTGTTCAAAACTTTAAAAAAACACTGTTTTTTAAAGAATTGTATACGACATTCAGGTGGGATTTATTTCATTGTTTTGCACTTTGAATGTATTTCCATGGAATAATCTCTGTTCCTCTTTCCTTAAAATAGGTGAAGGAGTTTGACTCAATATCACGCCTGGATCAGTGGCTGACCACCATGTTACTTCGTATCAAAAAGTCCATCCAAGGGGACGGGGAAGGAGATGGAGACCTAAAATGAAATGTTTATGTCTTTGTGGCATGCAGCTAACTCCTTTAGTTTTGTCTTAGGGCCAAGTGATCTTTATGGGATGCCCATTTAATGGCTTAATTTTGTTGCATATGAGCCAGTCTGTGTGTATTGTTCAAGCTCACCACTTCTGTGTTACTGTGAAATGGTCAAATTGGAGGCTCCTCCTGTTCATGTGGTTATGACAACCAAAGTATATTTCATGCTTGTCAGTATCCCCACAGTTTTCTTTAAGAAGAACTTCAGAATCTTATCCCTGTTCTTTTGATATTTACAGATCCCATGTTTGATGTTGCCACATGTTTTTATGTGTTTTTTCTTGGACTGTAGTCCTCTATCCAATTGTTCTAAGAGATGCTTTGCAAATACTCTGTATATTGGGCATCTAGATGTATTTAAATGTGTGTGTTTAGTTCAGGTAGTTATTAGGAATGCGTTTTTAATTTCGTTAGAAATTGTTTATTTATGTTCTGTGATTATTTTGACGGTGCTAGTGACAAGTTTCTTTGCTTTTTGTATTGTTCTGTATGCTCACATATGCATGGCATAAATTTTAGAGCAGCTGGGATCTTGTTGGCATCACTTGCATTGTGAGGAAAAGAAGTCTCTGGTAAGTACTTTTTTGTATATGGATAAATGTCCAGGTGGACTTGATAATTTGGCCTGAACACACACACTCAAATATGTAAGATCTATGAAAGATAGAATTTTTCTTTACCCACCTTTAGTTGGGGTGGAAATCCCTTTCTTTACCTTTGCATAAAAGTGTTTTAAATCGTTACATCCTTTTCTTCATTTTCATATGTATATACTTACCCACATTGAGCTGTTGAGCTTCCCTTGAGCTGCCCTATTTGCCATGATTGTGTGAATCTTGATCAGGGCTGAATGGGTGATCCCAGTTGGAGCTTGAGAATATTTGTGATTCTCCTGTTCAACATGTAGATTAGGTGGGGTCAACATGGCACAGAAGTTTATGCCTGGTTGGGCAAGAACCCTGTGTCTGAGGAGACTTGGTTTTTCATTGATGGATCTCTGTCCTACTTGCTTGGCTTACATAACATATATATGTTCTCTTGATTTGAGAACTTTATCCCTAGTTACTTTATATGCAGATAATGTACTATAGAAATGGTCTTGTTTTCTGAATCTTCTTTGTATATTTTATGCTGAAATGATTTGTTTGAGGTGCATATGTTGCCAGACATAACTCACAGTCCTTTCTAAATTGTGCTGCTGTCATGAGTGACAGTTATGAAACTTCCTATGTTTTGTCAAAATAGTAGGTTGTATTGCAATGGTGTTCTCATTTTTGGATGGCCCCTTCACTTCGACTGCTGAAATGTGATTGAGTAGAAGTGAATGGATATTACCAGGTCAGGGGCTGAGTGAGGAGAGTTTGAGGATAGGTGAGTAGCTTGCGTCAGCCTAGGTTAAAAGAGGAAGTGAGGGAGATCAAGTTGGAAAGGGCCCATCAAAAAGGACCTGCAAAGACTTTGTGACCCAACATGGTGGTTATATGCATGAGGTGTCCTGGGAGAGCAGAAAGCTCAGTGATGTCAGTGTACTCGTAGAAGTGGAGGAAATGGGCCCCAGACGCCAATGAAGATTCCCTTTTTCTTTAAAATATCTGGGGTTCTTAAGTAAAAAGTGGTTATCTCTGAAAACTAAATTTGGAGTGAGCCTGTTGATGCTTCTTGACTCCATGTTAGAATTGGTTCTTGTTGTTGTACCTAATGTGTTCTTCAGCCCACCACATGATGTTTGTGAAAACAAGGTGTTGGGAGTAGTTCTGTAGCTCAGGTCTTCTGGGTCTGAGTCAATTCTAGGAGGAAAGCATTTGAATACCAGCCAGTGTGTTGTGTCAGCACTATTCAAGAAGTGTGTGTCCACTTGTTAAAAAGAGAACTGGTCTGATCATTTAAAGTAAAAACCAAGTGATGCCTTTTAGGGCAACCATTTAACTTTCAGCATGGTCCCCTAACTGACTCCTGTCTGAAGAAGAAGCATTTAAAAAAAAAAAAATAGTGTTTGTATCATTTTGCTATGCTGATCAGAGAGTCTCTTGTTTGTATTAAAACAAATTCTGGGATCAGTGTCTGGGTTAAGAAACAATTTTTGTTTTTAATATTTCACATTAAACAAACAAAAGTAATTATAATGTTAATAACAAACCTGCTAGAAGACAAAAGGAAAATCAGAAGAGCCCAGACAATAGTGTGCAAACTCACTTTCTTCAAATGTCCCATGAGTACAGTGGTATGTCTCAAGATGCCTAGAAGTTAGGCTTTCCACACTTGTAGTTATTTATGAACAAAATAGAATGATCATTTATGTAACAGTTCTTGTACTTTAGCAAATCTGGGTTAGTTCACAGTTGAATTCAGTTCAAATTTCTTACAGGAAAGCTTTGCTTTTTGTGGCAACATTTTTATATAAGCTTGTGTGAATTCCTTTTTTATTTAATGATCTGAACACAGTATTTTTGCACAATTGTGACCATGTGTGGTGGTGTCACTATAACCAAAGTCTGTGCACCAGCCCTTGTGCATTTATTCTTCCCTCTGGTATTATGCATTTAAAATGTCCAAATCCAAACCTTTGTGACTTTCTTTGGAGGACCTGGCAGCACAGCATGCCCCCGTGACCTGCCCGCTGTGGTGTAACCAGTAGCAGGCTTCCTGCCCTGTGACGTCCTGAGTTGCTCTCAGGCAGGGGATTACATTATGAAAACTAACCATGTAACATTAAACCTACCCTAGCAGAAAGAATGTTTTATGTGAACCTGTACAGTAAATAAAGTGGAAATTATGAGTAATATTTTGACTAGTTTTTCTTAGCAAAATTGACACAGATCAAAAGTAGCTTCCTTTCCTTCAAATTGTCCTGTCATTGTCTAAGGCTGTGCCATTAATATTCTGTAGGCTCTTTGAACCTCAGTCACTTGATGGCACCTTGAGGCACTGCAGTGATTTTTGCAGGGTGAGCTTTTTTTTTTTAATATTTTTTATATATATGGACCTTTATTTTATTCATTTATTTATATGTGGTGCTGAGGATCAAACCCAGTGCCTCACACATGCTAGGCAAGTGCTCTACCACTGAGCCACAATCTCAGCCCAAGGGTGAGCTTTTTGATTTTGATTTTGATTTTGATTTTTTTTTAAGGACACAATGCCTTCATTTTATTTATTTATTTTTATGTGGTGCTAAGTGAGCTAGGCATTCTACCGCTGAGCTGCAACCCCAGCCCCCAGCCTCAGGGTGATCTTTTTAGAAAGAAGCCATGGTGCCTTCTTGTTGATGCAGGACACTAAGTGTGCATAGTAACTGCTAACTTCCCCTTCTCGTACTTCTTGAATCCTTTGGGCTCTGTAGTTACTTGCAAAGTTGAGGGAGGAATCTCTTTGCTAGAAAACTGTTAAGCTGGACGAGATAAGGAACCCCAAAATCGGATTGCCCCCCACCTCCCCAAGAAAGTAAGGTGATTTGAGCAGTGTGGGCATTTAATTGAATCTTACAGTAGATGCCTCTGGGAAAGGGTCATGCTCAGTGACCACTAGGACCTGAAGTTCTGGGGAGGAAGAGGACCTGTGGGGGACAGTATAAGCCAACTAATCCTATCATCCTCTCATGGAGCATTAACTTTGGGTCCTAGAGCATATTCACAAGCAGAGCACAGCAGCACATACCTGTAATCCCAATGACTTGGAAAGCTGATGCAGAAGGACTTTACAAAATATAAAAGGCTAGGGATGTAGTTTAATGGTATAATACTCTTAGGTTCAATCCCCAGCACCACAATAAATATATATTATACATATATACACATACACACACGCTTGTGTGTGTATGTATATATATATTTTTTTCATATATTTATAAATACATATATTTATGTTCATTTTTTAAATCAAAGTGAATTTTTAAAAAATGAATGACCATTCCAATAATTCTGAGAAGTTGACATTTGAAAGTCTAATCTTCCATATGTGTCTTTTTCAGAGTCAGTTTCCTAACAGAAGTCTTGTGCACCTTCATCAGAGTTCTATACAGATGGTCTTAGTGAATGGTTTCTGAGGCTGTTCAGGGGACATGATGGATGGCTCTGGCCTTCTCCGTTCCATCTGCTCCTCTTCAGTTGCATGTGAACAAAAGCCCTTTGCACGAGTACACTTCCCAGCTGAAATAAGTGACTTCACTGCCCAAGTAGTAAATGCCATTGATTTCCAAAAATGTTGAAGTCCTCGTATGATAAGTATATGACAGATTAGTTATAACAGGCTAAAACTAAGGTATAATAACTTAAATTATTGGAGAATCTTACCAACAGCCAAAACCTATGAGGTTTCCCCCCACTTTTTCCAAACTCTATACAATAAAATACTTGATCAAACCAAAGATTGCAGAGCCCTGCGGAGTTCGGGCTAGTATTATTTCACACAAAATGGTTGGAATGGTACCAGATCACCTCCTCAATGACTTTTTTTTTTTTAAGTTTTTAGTTTTAGGTGAGCGCGCTACCACTTGAGCCACATCCCAAGTCCAATGACCTTTATTTGACATCCTTTAGAAGCAACTTACATACCAGCATCCAGACACTGTCTTCTTAAATGCTTTGGACTGACATACTGAGTGGCCTTGTTTGTACTCTGTGTGGCTATGCTTGGATTGACACAGAGGAGATGTCTCCCTCCCCACAAAGTCTTCTGTAGGTTTTATGGAGTTCTGTGTTTTCACATATCCTATATCCTTCCAGGAAGGGGATAAAGAAATTTGTGTAGTTAAAAGTCATCTCTGGGGGCTGGGGTTGTGGCTCAGTGGTAGAGTACTAGCATGCCTAGCACGTTTGAGGCACTGGGTCCGATTCTCAGCACCGCACGCAAATAAATAAATAAAGGTCCATCAATAACTAATAAATTTTTTTTTAAAAGTCATCTCCGATATCTACTATAATCTATTGAAGAGCTAGTCAACGGGCAGCCTTGTACTTATACCTTCCCTAGCAGGACACCAGCTTTTATCTGAGCAGCAGATAGTGTTTCCTCCTCAATTCTAAAGACTACTATGGAATAAAATATTCTTAGACTACTACATAAAGGTTTACACATCCTGATTTCATATCTCATTTGTGCTAAGCAAATTATATTTGTGTCAGCTAAGAATCTTATATTATTTCTATAGACCCTGTTATAATACAATACACTTAGAACTGCAGAACTACTTTAGCAAAGCAGACATTTATTAACACAATAATTTCATGTAGAACTTCTAAAGAAATTCCAGACAAGAATTCTTCCAGTAGGTAACAAAATAAACTATTTTAAATTCCTTCTCATAAAGATGACTTTATTCCATAAACAGTACATGGGCTGAGCAGGTTCAGTCTCCTTCACCAATATTAAAAACGGTTGTATGACAGTCACTATTTTGATTCTGTAAACACAACTAGGATATGATGATGTGGTCATAACTGAGTTTGGAGAATTCAGTCTTGTGACCTTCAAGAGCAGGTGTGAAACAGCACCTGAACACCCCAAGGTGACTTCACTAGTTACTTGAACATGTTAACACGAAATGAGCAGTGAGGAAGAAACCGTCCCTCAGTTTGTCATAGTGCAGCTCTGTCTTCATTGTAAGAACAAGGTACCTTTCTCTTGGAAAATCAAAATGTTTTCACAGTGAATTTAATAAATTAACATCAGGGGGAAAGCAAGTAGGAAATGAGAATTCTCCTTCAAAGTGCTCTTAAAATGAATGTTTAAGGATTACATGGGAAGCAAAGCATTTCACAAGCACACACCACACACCCAAGGCCCCGGAACCATATGTCAGGAGTAGCAAATACAACAGAATCCTCTTTTCATTGTGAATTTTTTCAAGCAATAAATTAAGTCCAGCATGAGACAGCCAAAGGAGCCTCTAAGGCAGTTAGGGGTTCTGTATGATCTGCTCATTAAGGCATAATCTGAGATGAATGTGCCAAGGCTTTTGTTCCTGTACAGATTCTTGCATGCTCCCAAGGAAGCAGGTTTGTGGCAGTTGTTTCAATCTCCTGATGTGGAAACGAGGAAGTCTGGGTTTCTGGAAATTACAGAAATGGCAGAAAACCTAGCAAAAATACTAATACTCTGCATTCTAAGATCTGCCACAGTCACCTTATTTTGCTATTTGTGAATAACTACCCAATGTTCAAGTGCTTTCTAAAGCCTCTTCCTTTTTTTTCACAACTCTGCAAAAAAAATACTACAGTTTGGCTAGACTCTTTGGTAGGATAGCTCTTACCTAATCCAGATTTTAGGAATGAAACTGAACAGCCACATTTCATTTCAAAAGTTGATTTTATGACAAACTCCCTAGCTCTATGTATGCTATGAGTAGAGAGATATACAAAGTTTTGTGAGTGTTCAATTTGTCATTCCTTTTTTCGTGCCTACAGATAGAGGGTTGAGGAATAAATACAATAATCCATTTCTTCAGTCCCATTCAAGGGTCCCCAAAGCAAATCTGATTTGCTTCAACTCAACAAGCAAGAAACAGGTGAAAATAGTTGGTCCCAATTTTATTTCAGTGTAGAAAAATACCTCAAAAGAATCAAGAGAAAGTATAAGGCAGGGTGAGACCAGGAAGACCATTAACAGTAATTTCATGTGCTGGATCAATGCTCTGTACTCTGCAATTATAATAAGCGGTGGTCTAAATATCAAGAGAATCAAGCATTAGGATGATTAGCGCATAGCATACACCAGAATTAAGGGAGCTTATGTTAACTGTCTTGTCAACAAAGTGTAGTTGAGATCATGCAGATCGGGATTTTTAAGGGAAAGCTTTCAAAAATGCTGTGATAAAGACGTGCAAGTTAGTAGAGTTTGGGAATATCTGCAGAGGTCATTCTTGCCTGCATCTTTGCACACACTCATTTATTTTTCTTAGCCCCTGGCATCATCTGGAGTATAACTATCACACACAAAGACTGCATGGCACACAACTTCAAGCTCCTACTCCATGTTGGTCAATGAGGGAAGCTGTGTGGACACTGAGTCTGTTTGTGGAGTCAGCTCACTAAGCTCACTGATGGTAGTGGCAAGCAGAGAGTCCTGGGACACCACCGGGTCTTCCACTTTGCAGACTATGTCTGCAGAACTGTTCTCAGGCACAGTAGGCACACCACCTTGGACTGTGGCCAGGTTGTGAAAATGGCCATTTTCTGCAAAAGACAGCAATTTATCTGGAAGTTTGGGTGATGCATATTCTTCATCAGGCTGCTCCATCTTGTGTTCTTCATCATTCTTGGGTGAACCATCTACAATAACAAGGAAAGACTTCCATGGAGTATTCTTATCGTGTATCTACAAATCAAACACAAACAAAAGTCACTTCATGTGTCTGTACATTTCCCGTTAACAATGTATACAGATACATTGTTAACAAGTACATTTAAAAAAATAAAAAAGAAATCAAGATTCTCTCCAACTTAAAATTAGTTTCCCCTGCAGTGAAAAATCTTCTAACTGCAAAACACCTGCTTATCACCAGTGTCACAGTTGGATATTTGCCATGAACTCTGTTCACTCTATACTCACTGCAGAGAACACCTGAGCTGTTGCGGCCTCTAACCCTTACTGGGAAATGACGTCAGGTATTTCTGGCTGTTCAGGGTTATGTATCTAAGGACCAGCAGTGTTTTATTCTCAAATAGGCCATTCCATCTCTTACTGTGGTGTGCCTCCGGAGAGTGGACTTGTCAGTAAATGTCCGTCCACATGCATTACACATGAATGGCTTCTCTCCAGTGTGGATACGATGGTGGCGCTGGAGGGCGTTGAGCTGGGTGAACTGCTTCCCGCACTGGTCACAACAATAGGGCCGCTCCCCTGAGGCAGGAAGAGAACAAACTATTGAGTGATCTCACCTTTTCACCTTCTGAAGTTAATTCTGAATACACTCCAGAAAAGTCTGTCTGCAGACCCCAGGAAAACCTCAACATTCCCACATACACAAAGCTAGTAATTCCGGGGCTAACCATGAGACACGCCAATTGACTATAATATCGAGTTTATGCCAACACCAAAAACAGACCAGAATTCATTCCTACAGCTGTTATATCTTTAGAAATGACAATTATTTTCCACGGTAAAGAAATACAAAATTGCAAATCCCCTATTAACTGAATTTGTGTACATGTTTGTATATATACACTAATAGATCATTATCCTTATTTATACTAAAATATGAATATCCATATTGAAATATTCATTCATGGGTAAGGTGTCTGCCCTTTCCAGTAAAAACCACACAGCAAAGGAACTTGGTTGTCCCCTATTTGCCCATGTAAGTTTTTCTACTTTCCAGTTTCTCAGAACCAGAAATTAGGGGAAAAAAAATGTTTGGAAGGATACTGGGGATTGAACTCAGGGGTACCTAATCAACGAACCACATCCCCAGCCTGTTTTATTTTTTGAAACAAGGTCTTACTAAATTGGTGAGGCTAGCCTTAAACTTGTGATCCTCCTGCCTCAGCCTCCTGAGTCAATGAGATTACAGGCATGTGCCACCACACCCAGCTAAAAACTCAGTTTAAAAAAAAGAAAATGCTGTGACATAACAGTTTGGCCACTTTTCTCCTTAAGCTTTTCTAGTAAATCTAAAAAATTGCAGCGTTTTTCTTGCTGAACCAAACTCCCTTCCTTCCCTGGGACCCTGCAGCCATACCTGTATGGACTTTATTATGCTGGTAAAGTGAATTCCGCTGGGCAAAAGTCCTGAAACATACTTCACATTTAAAGGGTTTGGATCCAGTATGGATTCTATTGTGGTGTTTTAAGTACTCCTTAGAAGCAAAACTCTTGCCACACGTTTCACACATAAAAGGCCTTTCACCTATATGAAAAGACAAAATACAATTATAAACAATACAGGCTTTCAAAATGCATGGGAATAGTAGGTCCACACTCAAAACCCTGGTGGGCAGCATGTTACACTTTCTAATTAAAACCATTATAAAACATTTATTCACATAAGATGCTTGCTACTTGCTGAAAGTCAGTATAAAATACCCTTGGAAATCCAAGAAACATTCCACTAGACTGGTTAAAGAGTTACCATTCAGCCAGCTCACATTTTAAAATGTCATTCTAAACAAGAAAATAATTTCACAACTTCTTTTTGGAGGACTTTTTGGATTGTTTTCAAAGAAACACTTTCTGTGGACTTTTATCAGAATAGGTCTGATAGAAAAGTTCCTCTCCTTTTAAGAAGGAATTTTTGTGTGATAAAAGGAGAAGTTTACATGGATTTATAAATGTAACTTCTAGAGTAACAAGTGCATGGGCTGGGGATGTGGCTCAAGCGGTAGCGCGCTCGCCTGGCATGCGCGCTCGCCTGGCATGCGTGCGGCCTGGGTTCGATCCTCAGCACCACATACAAAAACAAAAGATGTTGTGTCCGCCAAGAACTAAAAAATAAATATTAAAAATTCTCTCTGTCTCTCTCTCTCACCTCTCTCTTAAAAAAAAAATAGAGTAACAAGTGCAATTGACTGGACTGCAGGAAAATCTTCAATACCATCTCATTTTTTGTAGTTTAAATTCTTTATTCTTACAACTTGTATTCATCTGTAGGTATGCCCCTGATTTCACAAACATCCAAATAAAAATATTGGCTTTAATAAAAGCTTAATATGAATAGTTTCATCAAATGACCAATTCTAATTTATTCTTTGATGTGTCCTGACACTGTCCCCACCCAGCTTCCATTAGACACCAATTCTACTCATTCTACATCATGAAATACCTCATCTCTGTCTTGCGTGCATCTGAACTTGAGGCCTGTATGACAGTGCTTAGAAGTGAAACATGTAAGCCAAGAAGGAACTGGATTACTAGAGTAACTATGGTACACAATAGTTAGATTCTGTAAACATTTGTGTAGTTTACAAAATTCTGAACCTCATAGTCACTGTTGAACCAGAATAAAGCCAATTTGAACTTTTTCCTTCATATGATAAAATCATATCAAAAAGACTTTGGAAAATAGGAGATTATCCCACCGCCTAATTCACCAATTTATCATATTGTAATTTATTTTCTTCTTTTATATGCAGGTTTTCAATATAGTTGGGAGTAACTGAGTTTATTAACTGAGCATTTTGAAATTCAACAACCAAGTCCATAAGTTTTTTTTTTTTTCATGCCATTCAGAGTCCTTATTCTGAATGGCCAAGTTATGAGCCAAGGAATGGATTCACCAGAATTTACTGAACCATTTCCTTACATTAATTTGGACAATCAGGTTGTTTCCAATTCTATGTTATTAAAAAATAGCAAGAGCAACCATAACAGCATATAGCTTTTTTCATATGTTAAGCAATTTATTCATGCAGATTCTGGGAAATGGAATTTTAGACTATGCCACCAGTAAGAACTGTTTTATACCTCTCAACATCTAAGACCGATATGCCAGATCCTATTGCCTGGTGGTATAGAGGCCATGGCCACAAGCACATGAGCACTGCAGACAACAGGTGCATTTTGATTCATTTTTTACAGTAAGATGGAAAAACTATAGTGTGGCTTTAACCTGGACTACTTTGGTAGATGCCAACTTCTAGTCAATTGCAGTTCCCTTCTACAGCTAGGAAAGACATTCAATCACAACAGCATGGGTATTTACCTGTGTGGCACCTTTTATGATAAATCAGCATGTGGTTCTGAGTGAATCTTGCACCACATTCATCACAGACAAAAGGTTTTTCCCCTGTATGAATTCTGAAAGTACAACATTCAGATGATAACTTAGGGTGTATTTCAAAGCTCACTTTGCAATACAATTTCCACTCTATCCTGCAAAAATCGTTTTCTCCAAGAGACCTGATAAGAATAACCTAAAGGAAAGGTCAAGAACCCATATCGCCATCCCAAAATAAACGCAGTTTCTGTGGAAGGCCAATAGATCAACACATAACCATTTGAGTTCACATCCCAATGTGGAATCACTGAATATCATCCACGTCATGCTATAATGCAAGAGCATAGGGAGCCCACACCTTGATGTATATTTTAGAACACTAAAGAGTGTCCTCTAATATTGGTAAAGCTTCCTCATTCAGAATCCACCACAAGCACCTTAGGAACTGTTGCTGACAAAATACCACATGACCAGAAATTTTACCATTATTTCCTAATATGACATGACCAGTCTCAAAAGGAGAGCTGTTCTCAAACTGCTTGAAGGAACCTATTTTCTGAGGAGCATACAAGAGCATTTTAATTTTACAACCAGCATGATGAAGCAATCAACCATACTTTACTGAGCACTTCTTAAACAATTATTTTAAACTTAAGAGTAAAAGATGACAAATGTCATGTCACCACCCCAGAGACTGGCCTAGGTTTGAAGTCAGACCTAGAACAGGTTAGAAAATTTAACTGCTTGCCTAGATTTTGAAAGTATACATTAACTATAAGGAAACTTATTTAAATACTGACCACCTCCCACCTAGAGTTCAAAAACAAACAGGAAACATGGTCTGCCCTGATGCTGGAGTTTAACCATAAAGCACATTTTCCAAGCCCAATGAACTTAATAAGACAAAGAAGAGTTCTGAAGAGATCATCTAACTGAGCTCTTTAATGGGATTGTGGGACCCAGCTGGTCATAGAACCCAGGTTTCAAATAAAGTGTCAGGGAAAGCCCATAAGGGTAATTAGCTCCAACTCTTCAAGTATGAAGGGGACTATAACCATCACAGGTAGGCAGCACATGCCAGGTGAGACTTCCAGGTGGGGGTTGTCAATGTCCCCTGCAGCAGTATGGTAGCTCTATTCTGTGTCCAGGATTCTGTGCCTGGACATGTCAAGGCTGACAGTGGAGGGTCTTCACTGGCTCAAGGGCCTTGTGAGTTGAGGAGCCATCTCTCTGAGCCTCTCTACCTCCAAAGAGAATTCTAAACTTTCTCACACCAGTCTCCCCATTCTTAGAGGAAACCAAATAAGAAATGAACAATCCAGACAGCCACACCACACTGGTCCAAATCCCAGAACCATCTCAGTTTCCCAACACTCATTTCAAGAATGGTTAAGTCCCTACAAACCAGCCAGTCCTGCCAAGGGTGCTGGCCCTGGGCGGCCAAGTGATTGGGTGCCACCTACCTCATGTGGGTCTTGAGCGCTGAAGGCTGCGAGAACTTGGCACCACACTCTGTGCAGCTATAGGGCCTGTCGCCCGTGTGTGTCCGCTCATGCAGCCTCAGCGCCGTCTTGGAGCTCAGGCCCTTGCCACACTGGACACAGCGGTGACGCTCACCACCACCCTCGTGCACCTGAACCACGTGCCGCTTTACATCCTTCTTGCGCTTGAACTTCTTCCCACATAGCTCACAGGGAAAGTGGCGCTCGCTGCTGTGTACATGGCGCTGATGGCTCTTCAGGTTGCAGCGGTTGGCAAAGGTTTGGCAGCAGGTGTCACAGCGGTACACCACCTCAGTGGCAACGCCATGGTGGTGCTTGATGTGCTTCAGGAAGCTCTTCTCGTACAGAAACGCCTTCTCACAGATAGAGCACTGAAAGTTGCTCTTCTTTTTCTTCTCTAACTCTTCTCCCTCTTCCTCCTCTTCCTCCTCCTCCCCAGCTGCTTTTGGCAGCACTTCCTCCAACTCCACACCAGTACTATCACCCTGGATTTTTGCAACTGGCTCCATCTCTGGTTCCACACTGTCTGGGCTTTGGTCCTGGGAAAAAGTATAATTCTCAGCTTCATCCTCAGCACTTTTTTGCTGCTCCCGGAGTCTTCTTGTGTACTTCTTTTTAGGGATTTCCACAAATACCTTTCTTCCAGCCAGCCTTCCACTAGCTCTTCTGATTTTAGGGTAAGGAGGCTTAGCTACATCTTTCTTTTTGTCTAGTTTCTCCTTGGACTTCCTCGGTGGCATATCAGGTGACATGCCATTGCTGATTCTCTCCACTGGGGAATCTGGAGAATCCACAAGGCCATTGGAGTGGGTACCATCAAGGCCTGTACTTGCCCTAGAGTCTGCAGCAACACCTACCTGGGAGCCATTGCTCACCTCAGCTTCCTGAGATTCAGAGAAATTCTGCAATTCCAAAAGGACTGACTCTAACATCTGTTTCTTTAACTGGAAACAAGTTTCTGAAAGGTCCAAACATTTTAGCTTTTCAGCCATTTCCAGCATCCGCTGTACCCGATCTTCTTCCACCTGTACCTTGGCAGTGTAGACAAACTCCAGAAATGAAGCAAAGTCAACAACCTGTACTTCATTTAAGTAGACATTAGTTCTGGTACCATCCTCACTCTTCTCATTAAGGAACATTTCCTTAAAAAACTTGCTGGTGGCTGCCAGCACTGCTTTATGGGCCACAAAGTCTTCCCGGACACCTTGATACTCCACACTGACTGTGACGTCACACAGGTGACCCAGAAGGCGGAGCTCATGCATTTCATGAAGAAGGTTAAACGGTGAGGATTTGGATTCCAGCAGAACTGCACCACTTTCCATCTTTCCAAAAACAGCTTTAAAAACAAAAGCAAGAATTATTTTATGCATGAGCAACCACTGAGGTAAAAGGACTAGAGATTATGAGGATTATTTCAGTTCTTTAGAGGATATACACTGATTAACATCATAGCTTCTCGTTTTTTGAAGTGAACTTCCTGATGCACTTTTGTAAGATAACATTTGCATGAAAAGCAAACTGCCAAGGGCTGGGGTTGTGGCTCAACATGTGAGGCACTGGGTTTGATCCTTAGCACCACATAAAAATAAATAAATAAAATAAATGTACTGTGTCCAACCACAACTTAAATAAATAAATAAATAGATACATAGATAGATAAATAAATAAAAGAAAAATTGCCAAGATTTTCCCCAATGATTGAAGTCATAACTAGTGGAATGCACTAAAGCAGTAATTTGTTTATCAAGATCAATGAAACACATGGCTGCCACTGTCTTAAAAGCAAACCTTACAGAAACACTGCCACTGGAAACAATCAACTAAATAAAGCACTACTTTCCAGGAGGAAAACTTCCTGGAAAAGTAGTTTACAATTTCATCCCCACTTCCAACACCCCTAAACACCTGTTAATTTGCATTACCATTACTCTGCTAAAATAATGCAAGTTCCATAGCTTTTACTGTATTACCTTAAGTAAGTAACTTAACCTCTGTAGCTTAATCTCCTCCTCTGTAGAAGGCTCACAGGTTACTGTAAATCTTCAATGAATGCAGTATGTTAAGTCATTACAGCTGTGCCTGGAATTTGCTGGCTAGTTATTGCTGGCTTCCTATGTGCAGACAAAGGTAACACTATGATCCCCATTTCACAGATGAGTAACTGACTAGTTGGTCTGGACTTGAACCTGGGCCCAGTGGGACTCTGGACCCAAATACAACTGCTCAAAACACACTTCACCTCAGTCTCACCAAATAAAATTAAAAAAAAAAAACAAAATCTACTTTTACCCTCTTTCCACCATAGCAACATGCAGTCCCAAGCCTCCATGAGACCCCACCCTGTCTTCATTTCTTCTGCTACCAGCTCTAACTCTTTCCACAGACTCCTTAAACATGTGCTTTCTCCTCAAGGTTCAACCCAATCTTCTGCTCTTAAATCTACTTCTTCCTCCAAGTTCACTTTGGTCCCTAGGTCTCCATCATCCAAGGACTCCCCACCTTCCTTCTAACCTTTCACTTAGATGTCATCTCAGATTCAAAATGTTTAAAGCAGGACTTGTCACTGTCTCTGAAAAACCAGTCCCACCCTTCTCCTGTCCCATCAGTGATACTGCTACCCACAGCCACCAGCCCCCAAAACATGGAAAAGACCACCCTCTAAGCATGCGAATGTAAAAACCAGCACCTAGGAGGCTTGTGCAATGTCACCTGAAGGAGACTCTATAGTAAACTGAGCATATATAGGAAGCCTAAGGAAAGGTCATGCTGGGAGTGGGAACCCAGTATGTCAAAGGGTCTGGCAGTGACCCCAACACGAGCCTTGAGGAGAAAAGGCTACAGATGGCTCTATTAGCCTATGCCCATGTCACCAGACCTGACTTCCCCAAAACTCTTGTCAAAAGGTCCACAAAGAAACCTGAGTCCTTACAGGCAGCCTGGCAGCAACTTCTCGATTAACAAGGTGTTTTGAGCCCTATTTCCTAATTTACTTGCGTAATAAAGAGTAGGTACTGGCCATGCATGGCCAGAGACTATCTGCGGCCTAGTGACAGCTGAGTGTCCCACTGCAATTCATTGGTATTCTGGCCACTTCCCAGTGCAGGAGCATATGACTCAACGCGGGTAAGCAGACCCCCGAGTCCACAGGGAACGGCCCAGCCCCGGGAGACCCAGCTCTCCGCAGCTGGTCCACAGAATACTGGTTCTCCAGCTAGACACAAAGTCAGGAGACAAGAAGCAGGGGTCGCCCTCTACGCTCTGACCGCATCCACCCCCACGCTGCCGGAGCAACCACCACAGCCACCTCGCTGCCCTAGGCGCCCCGAACTCCCCGGGCCACACGGAGAATAAACCACTGCAACCAGGGTCGAGCCCCTCCCCCGACAGACGTGCGCCTTCCAACGCACGCATCTGGGGCCGCGTGGATCCGGCCTGTCCCTCAGCCCCAGGCCGCCCCTACCCCGCTCCCGCATCCCCGAGGCCTGCTGCTTCTCCGGACTGCAGAGGCGCGGACAGGCGAGAGTCGGTGGCAGACGGAGAGGGTCCGGCCCGGACCCCGCAGACTATACACTCACCTGCCTACCGGCGCCCGCAACGCGGCCACTGTTGGCTGGAACAGGCCCGTAGGAACAGCCTGCCCGGCTGGGCGGGGCGCACCCCCCCGCCCCCGACACTGGCGCGGGAGCCGCTGATTGGCTGTGGTGGGGGCTCTTCCCCGCCCCTAACAGACCTCACCTCCTAGCAGGAGGGGGAAAAGCAGTGCGCACGCACGTCTGGCTGCGGTGCCCGTTCGGATCTAGCTACGTGATCCGACGTACGCTGAGGCGGAGCGACTGACTGGCCGCACTGGATGACGTCACCTGCGGCGAGCCAAAACCTGCGCCTTCGCTGTGGGCACCGTAGGTGCTCTGGGCCCCAGAGCCGAGGCAAATGCGGAAGGTCAGATGGACGTCTCCAGTGCGTTATCACTTACCTGTTGATTCCCAGGTGCTGTATCCGCTGCACCTGCAGCTTCCGGGCCCCACAGCCTAGGTACTGCCTGTGGCCCATGGCTGGTTTCCTACTAAGAAGCGCTCAGGATTACGATGCGAGGCGGCGTTCTTGGGTCGCGGTAGTGGACAGGCCAGCACTGCGCCAGTAGACACGGGGCAAGACACAAACGCACTTAGGTGGTGAGGGGCTCTGCCGGGCGCAGAGTCCTGGACGGGTACCGCGGGAGCTGCGACCAGGCAGTGCTCAAGGCGCACTCCTGACGAGCAAACATCTTTGCTTTGTAGTGTTCGCGCGTCTGCTGACGACCATCGGCGCCTGGGAACCGGGAACCACACCTTAGCATCGGCACTGCTTCGCTTGTTTTTCCAGGAAACTGCAGCCAGGCGAACTGTTTAATTGTTCAGTAACGAAATTTCCCTGAGGACCCATCCATTCTTCAATGGAAAACACAAATTATGCCCTAAGATTCTTTGAGTCCTTTAGCTCAAAATCTTGCTGTTTGCACCAGTCCTGAAAACGCTGTTATGGAAGAACCACCTTAAATCAAACTTGCACTTCTCCATAAATTCTGAAATTCATAAATTCTGAAATTTATAAAATTGCCTTCCTGTTTTCAGCCACCGTGAAAGCTTTGCGAGGTTGCAATTTCCCTTACTGCTGCCAGTAGTAAACTCAGTCTTGTCTTACCAATAAGTTGTGAAAGGACAAATACAAACTTAAAATATGAGACAATTTTTCCTATTGAAAATTAATTTCTACCCCCTCAACCTTTGAGCATTTAAACTTTATTAAAATTGATAATTAATGGGCTGGGGTTGTAGCTCAGTGGTAGAGTGCTTGCCTCGTACATGTGAGGCCCTGGGTTCCATCCTCAGCACCATATAAAAAAAAATAAATATATTAAAAAAAATTGATAATTAAGTACTTTTCTCTCTTTGAAATGTGTATAAATCCTTTTGAAGACTAACTAGGCCTTTTGTAGGCTTTATGACTAGAACTACCTTCAACAACATACTATATTCCTCAGCTATGTTTTCTGCAGGAGAAATGCAATCCCCCAAAGGTTTCTCCCGGCAAATAAGAACACAAGTAGGGGGCTGGGGATGTGGCTCAAGCGGTAGCGCGCTTGTCTGGCAAGTGTGCGGCCCGGGTTCGATCCTCAGCACCACATACAAAGATGAGATGTTGTGTCCACCGAGAATAAAAAAAAAAAAAAAAACCTCTAGTTTCCTACAATGTTAAAAAAAAAAAAAACCACAATAAAATAAAATGATAGTATGCTTTAAAAAAAAAAAAAAAAACACAAGTAGGGCTGGAGTTGTGGCTCAGTGACAGAGCGCTTGCCTTGCACGTGTGAGATAATGGGTTCGATCCTTAGCACCACATAAAAATAAGTAAAGAAAGATATTTTTATTTAAACAAAATAAAGATATCCATGTGTAACTAAAATAATATTTTTTAAAAAGAAAAGGAAGAAGAACACAAGTTATCTGAACAGGGAACTTTTGTGACACTTATCCAGGCTAGATTCCAGGACTCAGGGAGATAGGGTAATTCAAAGCAAACCCTCCTTCTAAGAACTGCTTCCAATTAGAGATGTCAGTGGCCCGGATGGGGGTGGGGGGAATGAGGCAGGAGGGGTGACCCAGAGTTGCCTTGAGTCTTTACCATGGGGTAAAACAATGGGCAGTCCAGACTTGAAAGTCATGCAGTACTATTAGTCAAAACTCAAAGAGGTATAACTGGGAAGTAAGTACTCTCCGGAAACTTCCCTGGAAACCCCTAATAAAACAGGAGAGCAGGAGGAGTTTGCTGTCTCTCCTCTCTAAGATGACCCACTCTCTCCCTTTCTCCTTTGAGAGTATTTCCTTTTTTCCTGATCCTTTTCTGTATAACAGACTCATGCCTACTACTATGTACAAATTGCTTAAAATTCTGCAAGCTAGATCCCAAGAACCAGTGGTTGCAGATCTTCATGGTCACTTTAGTCTGTGGGCAAATTCCCCTCTGTAACATTGATTTGCTGCTCAGGCTGAGAAGCATTAATCCTGTCTCAGTCTCCTGGGACTACAGGTACACACCACCATACCTGGCTTCTAGCTTAATGTTTATTCAAAAAATTTAAAAGTATTTTCTTGTGTAGCTCAGGAATAGAGCACTTGCTAGCATGAACAACACCCTGGGTTCAAACCTTAGTACTGCAAAAATAAATAAATATTTTCTTTCTCTACTACCTGTGTGGAGAGGATTTCTGGGTTGGGAAAGTATGATTTTAACTATATTTCCCCATTAGGAATTAGGAGTCCGCTTCAATAAATATTTGAAGGAAAAATAAGTGACAGGAGGCATCTTTGCTTAGGCAGATTCTCTTTATAGTATTCTCCATGATTCCAGGAAATTGGAATAAATACACTTGTCTGTCACTGTGGCTCGAGCAGGCCTGGCCCAGAATTATTTTTTTTTCAATTTTGAGACTTTGGTCTTATAAAAAAGCAATCTCTACTAAGGCATACTGTGTTGCAGAATGCTCACCTTGTCTTGTATGTATTCAGTGCTCAGCGCTACAAATAAAAACAAATAAACCAAAAACTGACCTGCTTCCTTGCTTACTTCAGTGCTTTTTGGCCACTTATATATCCCCTTCGGAGAAATTACTATTCAAATCATTTGCCCATTGGGTTGTCTTTTATTACTGAGTTGTGCAACTTTTTAATTTTTAAATTAAAAGTCCCTTTTAGGTGCTTGATTGATAAGTACAGTCATCCCTCAATCATTCTGGGGGAAATTGGTTCCAGAAACCCTCATGGATAACAAAATCTATGAATACCTCAGATAAGCTCCCTCATTTCGTACCCACACCTTTCTCCCTCTCCTGCCCTGACTTCCCCATGAAATCTTTCTTGTTGCAGTCGTTCCCTGCTCTCAGGAGGATGTTTTGATACCATCTATCTCTGTTTGTCTCTAAGTATCAACTCTTTCTGGAATTTAGGACTGCTGCTATGCATCTCCCTACTCAAGTCTACCACCTGCAAACACATCTCCTCCCTGCAACTGTCCCCAAACTAGTTCCCATTCTTAGGTTGACTATAATGAAAAAAAAAAAAAAATTCATGCTTACAGTGGATAAGACATCATGCTACAGCATGTCAGTTCTCACAAAACTCTAGGAGGAAGAGGAGGCATATCTGGATTTTACATATGAGAAAGCAGAAGGCAAAAAGAGATAAACAAACTCAGACAAAATCACACAAAGAGCCAGTACAAAGCCAGGATTTAAAACTGCAGAGTGCCAGCTCTGCCCAGATCAGATCAGTTTAGAGCCCAGAAAAAAAAAAAAAAAAAACATCTCGTCAGATAGGTTAGAAAATTAATTAGGAACTAAAATGAAGCTCTGATCAAGTAACATAAATGTTCCATGTCTTCAGTTTGCATTAATTCTAAAAGTGATTTGGAAGACAGCTTGGTGCACAAATGTGGCCCCTTGCCTTTGCCTACCTACTTTGGTTCTTACTGGCTTGATTATGCCATGGTTGTCTTTTACCTCTACACTCCCCTGGCCACTAGGCCACTAGGGTCTGGAAGTGGCTATGTGCCCCTGGGCTCAGGCCATTTGCACATCCCATTTGAATGGCTCCTCTTCCATTCTGATCTTTCCTCTTCCCCAGATAATTCCTAAGTATGAGTTTGGTCTCCATCCAATTGTCTCCTCCTCAGGAAAGCTGACTCTAGCTCCCTTACTAGGATGGAAGCCATATAGAAACTTCTTAAATGAATGAATGAATAAATCAAAGAATGGTCACTCATCTGTCTTCTGCACAGGTCCCCAGGCTGCTGGGCTTCTAACTGCCATCAGGGTAAACAGTTTCCTGGGAACTTCACAAATGTTGCCATGCTAGTCTCAGTCTTTTCCATCTTCTGAAACCTCTTCATTCCTTTGCCTGAATGCTGATTGATAACCTTGCCTCAGTGATCTCCTGTGTTTTCAGATGGAAATTATTATTTGTACTGGGGATTGCACCCTGGGGTGCTTTAATACTTAACTACATCCGCAGTCCTTTTTATTTTAGTTTTTAAATTTTCAGACAGGGTCTCACTAAGTTGCTGAGGGTCTTCCTTAGTTGCTAAGGCTGTCCTCAAACTTTGAGTTCTGGTAACTCAGCCTCCCAGGTGGCAGGGATTATAGGCCTGTGTCACCAAGAGAATTTAGACTATTCACATAAAAGTCTGAATGAGGGCTGGGGACACAGTTCAATGGTAAAGCATGTGCTTAGCCCGCCTGATATCCTGGATTCAATCCCCAGCATCCCCCTCTCCCAAAGTATGAAAGAGTTCACTGATGATGGACTCCTATAAAAACAATGATAAACCAGTATCTACATCAAGCAAAAAAAAGAGAGAGAGTTAAACAAATGTTTGATATTGAAGAACTAACACAAACAATGAAATTTCAGGTGCAGTTAGAAAAAACTTAAATACATAAGTGGGTATGTGTGTCCCTGTAACTGTCCCTACCCTTTTGCCATTCTGAAGAAGTAAATGGGAAGGGACAATTACATAGAGTCGTTCACTGCAGTGTGCTTTTTTTAGTGGAAACAGCTGAATAATTTATAATACTTCTATGCACTGGAAAATTATGTGACCTTAAAATAACGTTTTAAAAAATGTTTAGTAGCTTGCAGAAATGCTCACCCTTTTGCGAGTAAAGGCAGATACACTATATTACAAAGTTCTGATCTGATTTTTTTAAAGGACTATACAAAGAGACTGGAAAGAAAACGTGTAACATATTCTTTACTACATCAATGACAAATGCAGAAATATGCCAACCCCAATGCCCCTCCCACCAACGCCTGCACCTCCCACCGTTGTCCTGCGGGATCTGTCCCCCAAATGGGCTGCGCCGTTAGTCAAGCGACCAAGAACGTGCTCACCACTGGTGCTCAGGCGCGGTTTAGGTTCCTCAGCTGGCGCTACCTATTAGCTATTGCAGACCCGAGTTCCGCCCCTCAGGGTCTGGGACTTCGGGATTGCTCCAGCCTGGGGTCCTTGGAGACAGAGGGCGGAGCTAGGGCATAGGGGTCACGTGGCACGCGCCGCGGGATCTCCCAACAGACAAGATTCTTGTAATTGGCACTGGGAGGTGGCGGGGTAATGGTTTGGACATCCTCAAGGGAATTGAGGAGTTGGATCTACATACTGAACTTAGCGTCCTGGCCTTTGGCTGACGGTCGGCAGGATCTGGGGTTGAGGATTCACCGCGTCCCTCTGTGGAGCTGGGGGTGGTCTCCCGAGGTTAGCGCTTGACTGGGGCTGCGCTTCCACTGGCCAATCAGCCTGCACCGGAGCGTCCTGTGGGGCTATCCGGTCTCCTAGAGCTGCTTCAGGCTTGGCATGGGGTCCCAGGCTGCAACAGAGCACGAGGAAGCAGGAGCAGCTCCGCAGGGGTGGAGGTGGCTCTCGCCCAGAGCACAGGTGGGAAAGAGGGTGCCTGGGATCGGTTGTGGGCTCTGATAGTGGATCCATACCGCTGCCGCCTACCCTTTGGATAATTGTCCTTAATGTGTGGTCTAAAATGCTGCAGGTTGTATGATTACAGTAGATCAAATGAAATATATTTTTAGATCCGACTAAAGGTCAATTTTAAGTGTTCGAATTTTAACATCATACTTCATTATCTGCCTTATATTTGAGCAGATTATCACAACTTTTAAGATACACCATTTCTACAAGCTTGGTTGGAGATTTTTAAATTTTAAAATAAATATATTTTTTTGTGAAATCCCTACATGTTTCAATGAAATATCTACCTGGAAGCGTCTGAATTGCTGTGATTGTGCTGATTCTTGCAATCCCCTCAACCTGAATGCCCTTCATTTCTTATCTTAAAACATTCCTACCCAAATCTCCATCTTGTTGGATTAGGCCCCAATTTCCTTAATAAGACTCCTATAGCAGGAGAATTAAAACCAAGAATCAACATATGGGATGGATTCAAACTAAAAAACTTCTTAGCAAAAGAAACAATCAGTAAGATTATGAATAGAGAATCTACTAAATGGGAGCAAATCTTTTTTTTTTTTTTTTTAAGAGAGAGTGAGAGAAGAGAGGGAGAGAGAGAATTTTAATATTTATTTATTATTTTAGTTTTCGGGGGACACAACATCTTTGTTTGTATGTGGTGCTGAGGATCGAACCCTGAACCCTGGCCGCACACATGCCAGGCAAGCGTGCTAAGGCTTGAGCCACATCCCCAGCCCAAGGGAGCAAATCTTTACCACAATCACATCAGATAGGCACTAATCTCTAGGATATATATATATATATATTTTTTTTTTTTTTTTTTTGGTGTTAAGGTTTTTTTTTTAATGGTGCTGGAGACCGAATCCAGGGCTTTGTGCATGTGAAGCAAGCACTCTACCAACTGATATATATCACTCAAAAACCTTAACACCAAGGGCTGGGGAAATAGCTCAGTTGGTAGAGTGCTTGCTTCACATGCACAAAGCCCTGGGGTCTCCAGCACCATTTAAAAAAAACAAAAAAAAACCTTAACACCAAAAAAATAATAATAATCCAATCAATAAATGGGCCAAGGAATGGAACAGACACTTCTCAGAAGAGGATATAAAATAAATCAATAAATATATGAAAAATGTTCAACATCTCTAGCAATTAGAAAAAATGCAAATCAAAACTACTCTAAGATTTCATCTCACTCCAGTCAGAATGGCAGCTATTAAGAATACAAACAACAATAAGTGTTGGTGAGAACATGGAGAAAAAGGCACACTCATACATTGCTGTTGGGACTGCAAGTTGGTGCAGCCAATCTGGAAAGCAGTATGGAGATTCCTTGGGAAACTGGAAATGGAACCACCATTTGACCCAGCTATCCCTCTCCTTGGTCTATACCCAAAGGACTTAAATACTACAGGAACACAGCCACATCAATGTTTATAGCAGCACAATTCACTGTAGCTAAACTGTGGAACCAACCAAAATGACCTTCAGTAGATGAATGGATAAAGAAACTGTGGTACATATACACAATGGAATATTACTCAACAATAAAAGAGAATAAAATCATGGCATTTGCAGGTAAATGGATGGAGTTGGAGAATATAATGCTAAGTGAAGTTAGCCAATCCCCAAAAAATCAAATGTCAAATGTTTTCTCTGATATAAAGAGGCTGATTCATTTTAGGGCATGATGTAATGTGGGGCATATTGCATCAGAAAAGAGGAAACTTAACTTGCTGGCTGCTACCAGTTCCCAGTCCTGGGGCCACTTGTGGCTAAGATAGCGCCTGGCGATTAGCCAGAAGGCATTGCCGTGGGTTGTGACCACCTCTAGGATAGGCTCAGAACCCTCTGCCCTCATGGACAGCTTGTGTGTCTCCCCATTACTGCCTGTAGGATGGGTGTACTGGAGAACTCTCCCCACCCTGCTGACCTTTACCCTGATTGGTTCCTGTACATTATATTGGCTGTGTGTGTTTTCTCAATAAATGAGATCCTGCTTTGACTGGTCTCCCTGGTTTGTCTGATTGTCCTCTGGCAGGGGAGGGTTGGGTGCGGGCAGTTGGCCTTTGGCCTTTCCTTTCTTGGTTCATCCTGGTCGGGGAGTGCTTTCCCCATCTCTCCTGCAGATCTGGAGAAAAGGGGGGGGTGTAAAAACCCCTGACAATTCATAATGTGGTTGGGGGTGAGCTTGGGAGGATTAGATAAACTCTAGATAGGGCAGTGGGTGGGGTAGAAAAGATGGTGTAATGAGATGGACATCATTACCTTAAGTACATGTATGAAGACAAGAATGGTGTGATTATACTTTTATACAACCAGACATATGAAAAATTGTGCTCTCTATGTGTAATATAAATTGTAATGCATTCTACTATCCTATATAACAAATTGGAATAAAAAATAAATTTTAAAAAACACATTCCTAATTCTTCAATGGAATTTTAATTGAAAAAGCAAGACGTGCATTCTGTAAAATATATATACAGTGTTGTATGTATATATATATATATATAGTACACACACCACACACCCACACACACACATCAATATTAAAGAAGACATACAACATTGAATGCCCTGTTTCCACATTAAAATCCTAGAAGCCACCAGGCAGTGGCCAGGCCTTTGTCCCAGTGACTCAGGAGTCTGAGATAGCCTGGGCAATTTAATGAGACCCTGTCTCTAGATAAAAAGCTCAGTGGTGGATCCTGGAAGCTACTTCCCAGATACTTTTTAAAGTTTTGGCCAGTACTTTCAGAAAGTCAATGCATATATATTAAGTCTGTTGAAATGTCATCCTTTTTCTTTTCTTTCTTTTTTTTAAAAAAACTCACAAATCAACTCCCTCATCTGTAAAATTAGGTTGAAAATAATGCAAAATACTTTGAGCCCTTACTGGTACCTTCATACTGCCTGTGATAAATGTCGATATTCTGCAGTTTCAGTTTTGCTTTTCTGATTACCAATAAATCTTTCAGATTTATTTCATATGACAAAAATTCATACCTCAAAAATTCTGCCACTTATTTTCAAAATTGCACACTAATTCTTTATAATTGCCAATTGTGATGTTTGGCAATATAATTAAAAAAAAAAAAACTCTTGGTCTGGGGATGTGGCTCAAGCGGTAGCATGTTCTCCTGGCATGCATGTGGCCCTGGGTTCGATCCTCAGCACCACATACATACAAAGATGTTCTGTCCGCCGAAAACTAAAAAATAAATACTAAAAAAAAAAAAAAAAAAGTAGTTACAAAAAAAAACGACCTCTTACTGATGGACATTTAGACTCACTGTCATCACAAAGAACGTATGATGAATTATTTTGTATGAAAATTGTAGTGTGTGCATATAGTCAGCATCCATAAATAAACTTACAGTTTTCTCTCTGAATCAGTGTGGGATTGGTTCTAGGAACCTATTGTATACCAAAAACCATAGATGCTGAAGTTCTTTGTTACCACTGTTTACTGGTGACAAGTCCTTGCTTCTCCAAATGCTGAAGTATAACACCAGAGAAGCACTCTGAGGCAAGAGTAGAGTGGAAAGTGGAAGGCTTTATTAAAGGATAGCAGAAAAGACTTCCTCCGGGAGGAAGAAGGGGACCCGAAAGGCAGAATCCATGGAAAGGGGAGATCTTCCCTTTTTTATATCTAAGGTCTTCTTTTAGTCCGCCCACATTTCTGTCCTTTGTTCCCCTCTATCCTGCAGTGATAGAATGCAGGTGGGAAGGCCAAAAGGTGTGGACTGGTGGGGCAGGGAAGAGTAATCTGGGCAGGAAGGGCCTGGGGTGGTTTGTTTAGCACCTCCCTATTTGCTGGGAGCTACTTCATTAACAGTTCTTTAGGATGGGTTCCGGGTCTTGGGGACATTAATATTTCAATTTCCCCAGGTTTTGTTCTGGTTTCCTGAACTCCATTCTCCATATGGTCTCCATTTTCTTTATCGTACTTGATATTAGACCCGATTTACATAACTACACTAACTACTTATCTTTAAATCTGGCTTCACCTTTATGTGAAATGCTATAAATATTTGCATATAAACTACCCACATCCTCCAATATACTTTAAATCATTTCTTGATGACTTATAATGCCCAATAACTATAAATGAATTCTATATAAATAGTTGCCATGCTATATTTAGGATTAGGGAATAAGGACAAGAAAAGCGCATGTTCAGTACTGATGCAATTTTAAAAAATATTTTCAGTTGGCAGTTGGTTGAATATGCATATGTGGAATCTATGAATTTATGGAGGGCTGGCTGTACATAGAAATCGAACCACAGACTAGGCATAATAATGTAGGCCTGTGATTCCAGTAGCTCCAGAGGCTAAAGCAGGAGAATTCCAATTTCAAGTCCAAATTCCTCCATGTAGCAAGACCTTGTCTTAAAATTAAAAAATAAAAGGAGTTGATAGTGTAGCTTAGTGATAGAGCACTCCTCAGTTCAATTCCCAGTACCCCAGTACCACAAAAACAAAGAAACAAACAAACAGAACTTCAGGGACCAAGGTTGGTGGGCTTTTAATATTGTTACCACTGTTGGCCAGTGACGAGTCCTCGCTTCCCCAATGTTGAAGACTAACACCAGAGAAGCACACCAAGTCAAGGGCAGAGTGGAAATTTGAAGTTTATTAAAGGACAGAAGAAAAGAATTCTCCTGGAGGAAGAAGGGGACCCAAGAGGTGGAATCCGTGGAAGTGCAGTTGTTTTTCCTTTTTATAGTTCTTTCAGTGATGGAATGTAGGTTGGAAGGCCCAGGGGTGGGACACAATTGGGCCAAAGAAGTAATCTGGGCAGGAAGGACTTCATTAACACTTCTTTGGGGTGGGCTATCTTCAAATCTGCTGGGGCTGTTCATAACATTTCTTTGGGATGGACTTTGGGCCTAGGGCTTTTCCGGGACTTCATTAACATTCCATAAGTTGTCCTGCGTTTCTGGAATCATTGTCAGTGTGGCCTCCATTTTAGATTTCACTCGATATTAGACCCAATTTACCTAACTACACTGACTACTTAACTTTAAATCTGGCTTCATTATGTGCCCTAGGAAGAACCCGCACCAATCAAAATTCCCAACAATTGAACAGGAATGATCATTTTCTGGCAGCTGGCAACATGCTGTACAGCAAAATATTTTGGTCCATTATCAGTAGGGTAAATGTAAAGTGGTGATTCATTTCACTTAGATGACTTTGATTGCAATATACAGAAGGGATAATCAAACTGACTTACACATTAAACAGGATTTAATATTGGCTTCCTTAACCCCACAATCTGGAGTTCTGCCCATGGATTGGTCCCACATATCAAAACCACTAGGAACCTCATTTCTGGGGCTGGGGATGTGGCTCAAGCGGTAGGTAGCGCGCTCGCCTGGCATGCGTGCGGCCCGGGTTCAATCCTCAGCACCACATACAAACAAAGATGTTGTGTCTGCGGAAAACTAAAAAATAAATATTAAAAAATTATCTCTCTCTCTCTCTTAAAAAAAAAAAAAAAAAAGAACCTCATTTCTATTTCTGCTCTGCTCTTCAATTGTTTGCTGTGCCCAGGTTCCTGAATTGGACAATAGTGAAGGGGCAATGAGATTGATTATTCTAACTAACTGGGACCATTAGGAGGTGTTAGGTCAGTGGTGGCGACTTAGTGGCAACTTAGAACAAAGCAGCCCCACGACGGAAAAGAACATCAATCAGATGCCCACGAAAATGCCTGTCAATCGGCCAGATCTCCTGACTAACGCCTGTCAATCAGCAGGACCCCCTGGCCAATCCTGGAGTTCAGCCAACTCCCCTGACCAACTCCAAGGGGGCAAGGCATCCTAGAAACACCTTTTCCTGTCCCAAGCCCTTCCCTTCCTGCTGTAAACCCCATAAAAGTCCAGTCCGGTCAAGCTTCCATGCAGTTTCTCCTCAGACCCTTCCTCTGTCCCCTCTGTGGGTCTGATCGAGTTCCGCCCGGGAGTGATATCTCAAAAAAGCCTGTACAGCGGCCCTTTTTGGTCGCTGCCTGCCCCGCCTGATCTGACAGAAGGTACACCTTGGAGCTAAGTACCCTGAAAACCTGGTACAAAGTGGGATTTGAGCAAAATTGCCCCAACATCCACTACAGTCTGTAGCTTTGTGATATGCATTTTAAAAATGAGGTTGGGAGGCACACCTTGTCTAATAATTGATAGTATATCTGTACTTCAGTATATACAAAAGTTTTCCATTTTGCTAGTGAAGCTAGAATTAGAGAGGCAGTCAGTATAAATAAGTAAATGGAGTTAAGTTGAATCAAGGAGGCCAATTTTGAGTGAGTCCAGCAAGTTGGAGACTGTCCCCTTGATATCACCAGTTATCAGTGACAAGTTCTGCTTCCTCACATGTTGAAGTTTGAACATTATGCCAAGGCAAGCATTGAAAAACCAGCCTCTACCTCAGAGCAAAGCCTGTCCAAGGAAGAGACATGACCTTTGTCCTTGGAAAGACCCACAGAGCACTCCTAGGCACATTCCCACCCTGCTAAGTTGTTTATCTACAAATAATAGGAGAGATCTGCTGCGCCAGGTGTCCCTGACTCAGTCAGGCTAGGTGGAGACCCATAGCAACCCCCTAGCAGCCACCAATCAGCATGAGACAGGGAAATACCTGGGATGCCAGATGACCCTCCCAGTAGTTTATGGTGTTGGGAAACCATGTAGTTCAGCACGAACACCCCTCTTGGCTTAAACCAATCAGTTCAAATGAAATGCCCTCTTGTAGTAACCAATCACCTTTACCCAACTTGTTCCCGCCAGTGAAAGTGCTAATCATGTTTTAGAGTTGTTATTTGATTTTCCTGCAGTGTGTGATGATTTGCTAAGAGATGCTATGATGAATGTGGGGGTCCCTGCTTTCTCCGAAGAGTGTATAAAACTCCTGCAAACCCTGGGCTCAGGGCCTCTCAGCGTCACCAGTTGCTGTGCGCGTGGAGGACAGAGGTAGCTCGTAATAAACACCTCTTTGCTGTTTACATCGATCTTGGTCTCTGGTGGTCTTTTTGGGGTCCCAAATTCGAGCATAACAGCATATGAAGCACAGTTTATTCAAAAAGGGGTAACATAGAGGCTGGGGAATGTGGCTCAGTGGTAGAGCACTTGCCTAGCATGTGTGAGGCACTGGGTTTGACTCTTAGCACCATATAAAATAAGTAAATAAAATTAAAGGTATTGTGTCCATCTATAACTAAAAATGAAATTTTAAAAGCGGGGGGGGGGTAACATAGACTTCCCCGGAGAAGGAGAAAGGGGCCATAGCTGGTATCCTGGTATCTCAAGAAATACCAGGATACCAGCTGTTCCTGGTATCCAAGTACCAGGCTTTCTGTCCTTTTTATGTGTCCTAGGCTTCCTTTGTTCTCCTGACCTCTTCTTATCTTTCTCCTTCCTGCATACAAGACTAGGCCCAGGGGCTGGGGATGTGGCTCAAGCAGTAGCATGCTCCCCTGGCATGCGTGGGGTGCTGGGTTCGATCCTCAGAACCACATAAAATAAAATAAAGATGCTGTGTCCGCTGAGAACTAAAAAATAAATACTGAAAAATTCCTTCTCTCTCTCTCTCTCAAAAAAAAAAAAAAAAAAAAAAGACTAGGCCCAGGAATACTCAATGGAATGGCCGAAAGGTGGGAAACAGGTGGGCTGAAGGGGGAAGGGCAGGATGAAACAGCCAATGACACATTAATTAACAACCTTATAGTGAGAAACTAATGTGACTCCATTTTTAAAAATAAATAAATAACAGCAGCTTCTATCTCAAGGCCTGTCCTAAGGAAGGAGGCGTGACCCTTGTCCTTGGAAAAACCCATAGAGCACTCCTAAGCACATACCCACCCTGCTGAGTTGTTTGTCTGTAAATAACAGGAGAGGTCTGAGGCGTCAGGTGTCCCTGACCCATAACAACCCCCCTAGCAACCTCCAATCAGCATGAGATAGGGAGAATACCTGGAATGCCAGATGACCCCAAGTAGTTTATGGTGGTTGACAACATGTTGGGAAACCATGTAGTTTAGCATGTACACCCCTTGTGGCCTAAACCAATCAGTTCAAAGGAATCCCTCTCTTGTATTAACCAATCACCCCTACCCAAATTGTTCCTGCCATTGGATGTGTTAATTAATGTTAAGAGTTGTTTGATTTTCCCGTGGTATGGAATGATTTGCTGTGTGATGCTGTGATGCATAGAGTATCCCCCCAAAACCTATAAAATCCCACTGAACAAAGGACCAGGACTCACTCCCTGGGAACAGTTGTGAGTCCAGGCTCCAGCTTGCAATAAAGACTCTTGTGTGATTGCATCGGATTTGGCTCCTGGAGGTCTATTGGGGTCCCACAAATCTGGCATAATAGCTTGATGTAGGGAGGGGCAATTCCTAGGACTGGTTATTTTGGCAACAGGTTGGAGCAGAGACAGGTTCTTGATAAGGGCTCTGAAAGAATTAACATTTCAGTCCCTCAGGGGACAGTCTCCAACTTCCCAGACTCACTCAAAATTGGCCTGTTGATCAGACCTGACTGGATTTGCCTATCTATACTGACTTCCTGTCTAATTCTGGCTTTAGTAGTGGCGGTGATGGTATTCAGGATAAGACTGTAGATGTTGGTCTTATTTATTTGCTGCTGGTCTCCTTTACTTGACTTACACCAGAGACCCTTCCCTAATACCAACACCATTGCATATATCTGTAGTCCTAGCTATTTGGGAGGCTGAAGCAGAAGGATCACTTGAGCCCACAGTTTAAGAATAGCCTGGGCAACATAGCAAAACTTCTTCGTCTAAAAAACAAACAAAAATCTAATACCAACATCAGCCTTAATGTTTAGAAGGGCAGCAAGGGGTGGGAAGGGACCAAAATCTTTCTTCAGGGATACATTTGTTAGCTTACTCCATTTTGCCCCTGGACACTGCAGAGAAAGCATTCTTAAAGTCTCCCTACTGCCATCATGTCCAAATCAGAGTCCTCTAAAGAGCCCAGACAGCTACAGAAGCTATTCATTGGAGGGCTGAACTTTGAAACAACTGAGTCTGAGAAGCCATTTTGAGCAATGAGGGACACTCATGAACTATGTGATAATGAGAGACCAAAACACCAAGCGCTCCAGGGGCTTTGGATTTGTCACTTATTCAGGAAGTGGATGCAGCCATGCAAGCCCCCACAAGGTGGATGGAAGAGTTAGGGAGCCAAAAAGAGCTGTCTCAACACAAGATTCTCATAGACCAGGGGCCTTCTTTACTGTAAAAAAGATCTTTGTTGGTGGCATTAAAGAGGACACTGAAGAACATCCCTTAAAATATTATTTTGAACAGTAAGGGGAAAATGTAGCTATTAAAATTGTGACTGAGGCATTTGAAAGAAGAAGGGCTTTGCTTTTGTCACTTTTTAAAATTTGTTCTAATTATTTATACATAACAGTAGAATGCATTTTGACTTACATAAATGGAGGTGACTTCTCATTCTTCTGGTTGTACATGATATAAATGTACAACAAATGTACAACAGTTGTGTAATCATAGCATATATGGTAATAATGTCTGATTTGTTCTATGATCTTGATCCTTTCTACCCCCATAACCCCTCCCTTCTTTTCACTCCTCTCTATCTAATCCAAAGTATCTCTATTCTTCCCTAGCCACTTCCCCTTATTGAGAATTAGCTTCTGAATATCAGAGAAAACATTCAGCCTTTGTTTTTTTGGGATTGGCTTATTTTGCTCAGCATAATATTCTCCAGTTCCATCCATTTACCTAAAAATGACATAATTCATTCCTCTTAAGGTTGAATAATATTCCATTGTGATTTTCTTTATCCATTCATCTGTTGAAGGGCATCTAGTTTGGTTCCATAGTTTGACTATTGTGAATTGAGCTGCTATAAACACTGATGTGGCTGTGTCCCTGTAGTATGCTAACCTTAAGTTCTTTGTGTATAAAAAATAAAAAGTGGAGTAGCTGGGTCAAGTGGTGGTTCTATTCCAAGTTTTCGGAGGAATTTCCATACTACTTTCCAGAGTGGTTGCATCAATTTGCAGTCCCACCAGCAATGTATGAGTGTACCTTTTCCCCCACATCCTCACCAACATTTATTGTTTATTGTATTTCTGATAATTGCCACTCTGACTGGAGTGAGATGTAATCTTAGTGTAGTTTTAATTTGCATTTCTCTAATTCTAGAGATATTGAACTTTTTTCATTTTTTGTTGATCTATTGTATTTCTTCTTCTGTGAAGTACCTGTTCAGTTCCTTAGCCCTTTTGATGACCATGACTCTATGGATAAGATTGTCATTCGAAATACCATACTGTGAAAGGCCACAATTGTGAAGTGGGGAAAGCCCTATCAAAGCAAGAGATGGCTAGTGCTTCATTTAGCCAAAGAAGTCATAGTGGTTCTGGAAATTTTGGTGGTGGTTGTGGAGGTGCTTTTAGTCAAAATGTCAATTTTGGTCATGAAGGAAATATCAATGGTTATGGTGGCTTTGGTGACAGCCATGGTGGTGGTGGATATGGTGGCAGGGGGATGGCTACAATGGATTTGGTAATGACAGAAGGAATTTTGGAGGCGGTGGAAGCTAGAATGATTATGGCAACTACAATAATCAGTCATTAAATTTTGGACCCATGAAGGGTGGAAACTTTGGAGGCAGAAGCTCTGGACCTTACAGTGGTAGAGGCTAGTACTTTACCAAACCACAAAACCAAGGTGGCTGTGGTGGTTCCAGCAGCAGCAGCAGTTGTAGTTATGGAAGTGGGAGAAAGTTTTAGTATTGCTGGGAAACAAAGCTTAGCAGGAGAGGAGAGCCAGAGAAGTGACAGGAAAGCTCCAGGTTACAACATCTTCATGCACTCAGCCAAGCACAGTGGTGGCAGCGCCTAGCTGCTACAAAGAAGACAAAGTTTAGACAATATTCACATTTACAGGAAAAAAAAACCCTTGAGTACTGTATTTGTGACTAATTGTATAACAGGTTATTTTGGTTTCTGTTCTGTGGAAACTAAAGTTTTCCAAAGATTTTAACAGAGACATTTTTTTTTTTTTTTTTTTGCACCCATGCTATTAATAGAAAAAATGTGATAGTCTGATCATGATGCCTAACAAATGTGTCTTAAGGGCTGGGGTTGTAGCTCAGTGGTAGAGTTTGCCTGGCCCGTGTGAGGCACTAGGTTCAATTCTCAGCACCACATTAAAAAAATAAAATAAAAAAGTAAAGGTACTGTGTCCATCTACAATTAAAAGATATTTTAAAAAATGTGTTTCAAAAAAACAGAACAAAAAAGAAACAACCTTTCTGCAACTGATCTCCACTAACCCTTAAAATCATCCTGGGGTGGGGGATGTTGCTGCTCTTAGTCCTACTTTATAAACCAGAAAGCTGAGATCCAGAGAAGGTCAGAAACAGGACCAACGTTACATGATTTGTCTGTTTGTTTATTTTTTGGTACTAAGAATCGAACCCAGGGGTGCTTTACAACTGAGAAACATCCCAAGCCCTTTTTATTTTTTATTTTGAAAGAGGTCCTCGATAAGTTATTGAGGGCCTTGCTAAATTGCCCAGGCTGGCCTTGAACTTGTGATCTTTCTGTTTCAGCCTCCTGAGTCACTGGGATTATAGGTATGTACCACTAGGCCCTGCTAAAGCTTAAACTCACTCCAGATTATATCCAAATTGGCAAACCTGGGTGTGTATCTACCAAGTTTGAAACAGACCACATTCTGAAACTTTCTGATTTCTTGGTGTTTCAGGAATATCTGTATCAGTGTTAACATGGTTCACAAGTACCCCTCAGCTTTGCTAAATGTCCACTTCACACCCCCACCGAACCCCATTTCTCTTCTGCCAGAATCCTCCAAATCACTCCCCTTCACTTACTCTCTCTCTACCCCAGCTTTTTCTGGACCTCCTCCCCTACATCAACATACCCTTTTCAGGACCACTCCTGTTCCACCAGAGTGGACTTTTTCAAACAAACTGCAGAAACAAAGGACCTTGTTCTGTTACCACTTGACTGGCCTGTGCTGCCATACCCCTGAGCTGATCAGCAGGCTTGGGGACCTAAAGAATGAAACACAGAGAAACAATGATGCCTTCTATTCATTTTTCTAAGTGATGATCTTTGTTTGTTTGTTTTGGAGCAGGGGAAAAAATGCACTTGAGGTTAGTCCTCATTGACCTTTTTAACCAAAATCACAAATCTTCATCTGTGTAATCTGTACTTCATGTTCTCTATTGTAGTATGTTAGCCAAATTCAGGATTATTGATTCTGCTATAACATGCATTGTTTTATCGAAGACATAAAATGTTTTAAACTGCTGCTATGCTACCTTGTTGGAAAAGTATTTTTTTAGTTGTAAACTGACAAAAAATACCTTCATTTTATCTATCTATCTATCTATCTATCTATTTATTTATATGTGGTGCTGAGGATGGAACACAGTGCCTCACATGTGCTAGGGAGACACTCTTAGAAAAGTTTTGAGAAACACTATTTACTTTTTATTTTAACTTGGGATAGAACCCCTGGCTTTGGGTATGCACAGCAGGCACTTTGCCACTGAGTTACATCCCAGCCACATTATTTACTTTTAACAGTGAGAGTGAAAGTAATTCTTTGCCCAGTTGTCCTTAATCTCAGCAAAGATGGGTACAAGATCAATAAACTAGACACATACAAACTTCTGGGACTCTCCAGAATCCTCAAGGACCCTGTTCTGTCTCTTCCTCCCGAAGACCCCATCCTCTGGTAAGGTATTAGCCTCTGTCATGTCTGGAATGCCTTGAAGGAAGCTCTAAGACTCAGTCCTGCAGCCTGTGGGGACAAAGCCATAGTAATCAGTGGGCTGGCTTGATCCTTCCTGGTTTTATGGGCACACCTGAGGCTGGAATTTTCAGTCACCAAACTTTAGTTATGACGGTAGGTGTCATCCCTCCAGTGGGAGGGTTTAGGGGAGGCGTGGTGACCCCAGCATTGCCTCCTGGCCACGGCCAGCAGGGTTGGGGGCGCCCACCAAGGAACTCTCTTAGTTGCTTGGTGGCTGCAGCTAGCGCCTGGAAGAGCTGCCAAGGGTCCGTGGCGTCTGTTAAGCGGGATTCCCCCATCCAACGCTCCCCATCTGGCATCTCCCACGTGATCAAAACACAGAAGACCTTGCCCTGTTGGGTCATATTATGGCCAGGGTGACTGCAGCACCATGAACAGGGACAATAAGAATAGAAGGTGATGCCCGCAAAGGACGAAATGGAGAGCAGTCAGGTGCAAGGCAGCTGTTAGACCAGGACGCAAGAAAAGACCACTGACTCCAATTAAAATCAAATTAAAGCAAGCTTATTATTTCGACCGGCCGGGCTGCCTTTCCCTCCCAAAACGGCAGGAATAAGACAGCACCCCAGCTTTCCTTCAGCCCAGCTTTATAGCCCAGAAACACAAAGGGGGGTTACAGATAACAGAACTCTGACAAGCATCACACTAATGGTAGTTTACATTTTTTGCTGGCCCCAACATCAGAATTTATGAGGACCATTAGAGTCTCAGAGAGGGTCGTTGTCTGGCCAGGGAAGGCCAATATTTATGAGGTGTCACTAAGTTTCAGAGAGGGCTGCTATCTGGTCAGAGAGCCAGGCATGGGTGAGTTCAAGGCACGGGCAGGCATTCCAAGCAGATTCAGAATTTGCAGTAATTTATAGTAAAGCCGAAATTATCTTTTTCATGGCTTTGTGGCGAGATTGCTCCCAATTTTAAGAAAAGATCAGGTTGGGTCTATCAGCAGCCAAGGCTGATTGTTTTGAATAAAGCTCCCAGGAGGTAAGCGAAGTAAAAATTAGAAGGGGTGAAAGCGCAGCTTGGGGACATTTGGGAAAGTATATCCAGCTAGAGGGAATGCCCAGTGCAGGGCCACATGCAAGAGGAGAAAGCCCCACCTAGATGAAAGAGGAGGATGACCTAGCACAGATCCAGAGGACCCTCGACCCCTGGCCTCTGGCGCTCCTCAGGCAGTCCCCCACGTGAGGAGGGCTGCTATATCCCCATTCCCCACTAAGCCAGGGGTGCAGGAGGGAACGGGGAGCAGATTTACCTTAGACCAACAGGAAAGGTGGGAGAAGCACCCTCCCTACCTTGGTCACGCCCCTGGCCCCTCATCCCCAGACCCTGGGAAGATGAAGACTTGCGTGAAAGCTAGCTGCTTAGGCTCAGGAACACATCCAGACAAGTGCCGGGGCTGAGGGGGAAGTTTCAGAACTTGGTGGAAGACCATCACCCCTCCCATTTGTCGGTTCAGTGCCTCCAGGCCAAACCCGTCAGAGGCACTTGCCTCCCAGTTTTCCTGGGCACAGAGACCAAGCTTGAACTGGGGAGAGCCAGGTGATGGGAGGAGAACAGTTGGGAACTAGGAAGCGGTCCTGAGAGAAGCAGAGCTGGTGACTGGGAAGGAATCTTCATTCAGACCCCAGTATTCCTTCCTCCTTCACCATTCCTGACATTTCAGGACCATGAAGTGAAGTTTTTACTAAGTTGGGTAATTTTGAAATTTGGAAATGTTTTCATCTCGGCCATAAAAGCTTGACAGTATTTCAGTGGACAAGACAGATTAACAAGGAACAAGATTTAGTGTAGGAAATTAAATTTTACAAAAAGTTGCAAAAACAAAAAAATAGTAAAATCTTCACCTAGATTTGTCTTACAATTAAATTCTCCTAAAGCAAAACTTTAAAAAACTAACTGGCTAAAGAATGATCACAAACACCTGGTGCATATTCTTTTTTATTTTGGTTCAGAAACCCTATGGTGTGTTGAGGAAAAAAGAAAAGGGAAGGCTTCTGGCTTTTTCTGTCTCACCCTCTCCCTTCACTTCTACTTCCTCTTATTTCTGTGGTGACAGAGCAATGTCTGTTAGTTCTTCAGTTTGTTTACATCCACTCTGGTGGAACAGGGGTGGTTCTAAAAAGGGTGTGTTGAAGTGGCGGAGGAGGAGGTCCAGACAGGGATGGGGTGGAGGGAGTAGGTGAAGAGGACTGATCTCCAGGATTCTGGCAGAAGAGAAATGGGGTTGAGTGGGGATGTGAAATAGACATTTAGCAAAGCTGAGGGATCCTTGTGAACCATGTTAACACTGAAACAAATGTTCCTGAAACACCAAGAAATCAGTTTCAGAATATGGTCTGTTTCAAACTTGGTAGATACACACCAAGTTTTGCCAATTTGGATATAATCTGAAGTGAGTTTAAGCTTTAGCAGGGTATACTGGTACATATCTATAATTCCAGTGACTCAGGAGGATCACAAGTTTGAGGTCAGCCTGGACAACTCAGGGAGACCGTCTTTAAAAAAAAAAAAAAAAAAAAGCCTGTAATCTGGAAACTTCTCTGGCCTAAACAATGATTCAACTCCAGGGAGTTCACGTCAAGCTCTCTGAGGGATTCCCTTGAAATTCAGGCCACTGACCAGGTCTGAGATGAGGGAGACAGCATTCCACTTGACCTCCTGGTTGGCGTGAGGGGCTTTGAGATCTGTAGTACAGCAGCATGCCCCTCCAAATAATTCTCCCCACAATTCCTTCCCCATTCTCCTTGGTTTTGTTTTCCTATTGGACAGTATTCAGTGTCCCAGGGCATCAGGGCATGTTTGTTTGGAACTTCACTTTGGTTTCTCCATGTTTTACTAGCATCTCAGCTGAATTGCTTGCTCAGCTTGTCATGCATGAGTCTGTAAGACCTGTTTGACCACTCTAGATGTGGCTTTGAAGCTGCAATTATAGTCACATGTTGCTTGATGACAGGAACAGGTACTAAGAAATATATTGTTACTCAATTTCACTGTATGAGCATCAGAGTGTGACATATAAGTCAAGAAAAATATGACAATATAATCTTATGGGACCAGCCAATATACACGGTTATATGTGGACTGAAATACTATTACAGAGTACTTGACAGTACTTAATTTGCTATTTTAATTCACTTGATTAGATTAGAAAACCCTTGAGTGCAAGGAACACAACCCAGCCTACTCTGATCCCATGGCAGAACCACCCGTACAATAAACTAAAACTACGGTCTGTTGTTGTTGCAAACCTTTTTCTTTACCTGGGATTATTGCTACAATCCATGACCCATATCTCATACTGGTAATGGCTAAGAGAACTGGAGCTATTTTGGTGGTTCCACAAAGTTACTAGGGAGCCAGCCTCCTTGCAGCTTTACATGATCCTACCTTTAGGGTTTAGCTGACCTATCCTTGTTGCCTGAAAGAGAACTGGGGCCAGTGGTCTGCCAATAATTAGCTGTTCCTAGGCAGCAGGGTACAGAGGTAAGGAAGAAGGGTCTATTGAAGCAAAATTCCCAATAATCCAGTCCTTCAGCTTCTACATCATTGGCTAGAATTTAGTCACATCAAACCTAGCTATAAACTGAACTTTAACATCAAATCTCTAAGATGGGTTCTTAGTCCCTCAAAACATTGAGCTTTAGTACTTAGTAGAGAATGGGGTACCAGGTAAACACTGCCATCTGTGTTACCATACTCATCATGATTCTTTCCCTTTTCACATTTTCCAATTCTGAATTACTGTTATATAATTCTAATTCACAACCCTATCCAAGATCTAGCACAGTTATCAAAAAAAAAAAAACTTGACTGGGAAAGCTGCTTGAGATGTCTGTCATCTATTGATCAAGGAGTGATGGATCCTTTAGAGTTTTTTTTTTTCTTTCTTTATATTGGAAAATACAATTAGGGTTGGCCTAGAGTCAGTAAAAGTAGCTTCTAATTCTATTTTTTAAAAGAAGTAGTTATTTTCTCATTATGAGAGTTTAATGTATCCACTCACATATATAACAGTTATTAGCTAATTCTAGTATTTCATCTGTTGTCACCATTTAACTGTCAGTTCAGGTGCTAGGGTAGGGCCCAGTTATCTCTCCTGGGTAATTCTGATGTGCCCTCAAGTGAATCACACATTGAGAGAATTTGAAAAATGCCAATCCCCATCACTAAGTCAGAGGTTTTGGTATAGTTGTTCTGAGGTGTGTCCTGGGCATAGGTAATTTTCAGTGTCCCAAGGAATTCTAGTCTAACCTCAAGCTGGGACAGTGGGCATGAGTTTCAAACGAAACCCTCAGCTTGACATGAGGCTCCCTGGATACTGCATTACTGGCCACCTATGTAACACAGTTGCCTCTGGTAAATACTCAGCCCAGGAATACACACCTTCACAGGCACCTTCTCTTATGCTTTCTGTCTTTAACCCTCCTCCTGCATCCTCAAAACCTAGTTAAATTCATCAGGTAAGAGGAAAAGAAGCAACATTTGTATTATTTTATTTGTCAGAACTTCCAGAATCAGGGTCTCTACTGGACAAGTAGAAAAATAGAAAAGTTTACTACTTTTAAAAGGCAACTATGACAAATATTTACTCAGGAAAAGGGCTCCTAGAGCTGCAAGAAACACAAAAGAGTTCAGCCTCAGCACAATGTTGTCTGCAGTATTGCTGCAACAATAGAAATTAACTCATGTTTTCCATATCCTGAGATTTGAGACTGGTGTTTCTTAGAGCTGGGGCTGAGCAAGGAGGCCTTTCTTGCCCCCACTAGCTAGCCCAGTCCTGGAAGCGAAAGCAGTCACTTGCTATTTTCCATACTGTGTTGCTGGGTGAGGCTTGAGCAGACAGGATAAAGTTCTGATTGAAGTCCCGTTGTTTATTGCCCTCAAACTTCACTGTTCCACAGATCACAACAAGGACTGTGGTTTGGCTTGGTGTGGCTTCATCATGAACAGGCTGGCAGTCTACCACGTTGATTTGGAATTCACTAGAAGGCAACATTTCAAAAAACTCACTCAAGGACTCTTGTCCTGAAACGGCATTTCCATTCCATACCAGGGTGGCTGTGCCCATGTATAGGCGGGACAAGAGACGGCGACGCTTATCCATGGTGGTATAGTAGACATTGACAAACTCCTCAGCAGCTCTGCAGGCCTGATCCACATAGGTCTTAAAATCCACGGATGCCATCTCTGGATCTGTGGAAGGTGGCCTCTGCCAGGGTATCCCCTCTGACTTGGGGGAGCCAGGGGCTGTAAGATAGCAAAGTTGAAAAGAACTTATGTGAATGCCAAAGTTCATTTTGTCCTGACCATCCTCCTTTCCTATTGGTGGCAAAACAATTACAAAATGCAGAGATGACTTTAGGCTCAAACTATATAGCCTTTATTTAATAATCCTCAGTTTGCTCACTGTAAAAATGTAACTATCACAATTGTCACAATTGGCATAGTTATAATATGAGAATTAAATGACAGCATACATCAAGTGCTAAGAAGCTTGATACTTACGTGTTTACACTATGAGTTTTTAAAAATCCTGTTTTATTAAATAGAGTACCTTTAATGATGGAAGGTTACTCTATTGGAGGCTTGAAACAGGTACAACTGCCCCCAGAAAAATAGGGTGACTGTCTATCTGTGTAAAGAGAATGGATCATGTTGAGGAGCAGAGTGGTCACTGTCCTAAAAAAAGCCAACCAGAGAGACAGCATATGCCCATCAGCTGGTTAGTCCTTCATTGAGTTTTTCTGACAAAGGCCATAGTGTAAAGAGAAAACAGGTTTCTTGAGAGCATAAGGGAACAAATGCCATGAGGACAGGACCAAAATGGTGGCCACAATCAAGCTATAAGGAGCAAACATAGAGGGTGAGCAGAAATTAAAAGGGATTATTAACCTCTGTGGAACTAATATCTACCATATATGTTGCATAAAGCCACAATGGAAAGATGTCTTAGAATTTACAGAGGTTCGTGGGGGTCAGGAGTAAACACAATAAATTTTAACTATAACTAAAACGTCACATTTCCTTAAAAACAAAACAATTCCAGAATCACACAAAAATTCTGAAGCTTGGTTTTTCCTTAGCTGGTATGCTTTTCCCCTGTGATTATAAAAAAGGCATTACAATAGTGGACATGTTTACATTTAAATACTTAAATCATAAATTTTTCCATTTCAAAACCTTAACATTTTTAAAAATAAACATTATCTTATCAAACAATCAAGACTCAATGTAGGGCTGGGAAAAAATTGAGTACTCTTCAGGGCAAAGAGCTGGGGGGAACTGGCCCTAGAAAGTAGGAGTTAAAAGCCAAACCAGAACATTGCTCTTTCCACCTTCTCCATGGGCCTCAAAGTTAAGCCTCAACAAACACTCTGACCTGTTACTTGTTAAAACTTCTACGCTCATTAATTTTTAGAGAAATTTCATCAAGACCACGCTTCTTGTTAGTTTGTTAACGCCTGCACTTTTAAAATCAACTTCATAAGAACATAACTCCAGGATTGCTGGCTTGGAAATTTCCTCTTAGGAACCCACATTTCTCACTGGTTTTAATTCCCAGCCAATAACCTCCACATCATTCCTCCCTAATAGTACCAGCCCCTTCCTCACCTCCACCCCCGCTTTTGGCTCCCATTTTCCCTTCACCTGTCTTTCCAACACAGTCTAATAATCTGCCACGCCCCCTCCCATCCCCAAAGAAATGACCATCTTTGCTTTCGGTTCTCAGTTACCTACGGAATCTGGTCATTTCACTTATCGACTCAGAAAGAGAAAAGGATAAGAGTGAAGCAAAGTGGAGTAAGTAAGAGGTTGTGAAGATTCCCTATCATCCACACAGTCAACTTCTCTGAGGCTGGACCAGTATAACTGTGGCACAGGCCTTATTTCCAGCGGGGAGTCGCTTCTAATCAAACACTTGACAAATGCACGCTCTTCCAGGCCATCTTCTGGCCGCAAAACTACTCTCTCATAGCAAGGCAAATTTACTGCCGCTTGTCTTGAACAGGCAAAAGCCTGATGGAGAAGTGCAAAGACACCACGTGGAAAAAGGACAACACCCGGGTCTTATTCTTGACAATGGATGGAGGGCGAGAGACGCACGTGGGAGAGGTTTGGAGGTCCCTACTCGTCATTCGTGTGGCCCCGCGGGTAATACAACCTACCTGCGCCGTGACGTCCTAGTCCGTGGCGACTTGCGTACCGGTGCCCCCCGCGCGGGCCGCGCTCCCCGGAGGGGGCAACCCCGGAAGGTCACGGGGTGGCTGGTCGAGAGACCACGCTCCTCCGCCGCTAGCCTTCGGCGGGGGCGCGGAAAGAGTCGCTCTTCTCCCCTCCCCTTCCTCCGGGAGGCTCCGCCCGGTTTGCCGGAGTCTCAGAGGCGGGGAACGCTTCCGCGCTCTCCGCGGCTTCCCGCGCGCGGCCGGCCGCGCTCTGCGCAGATGCGAGTGTCCCGGTCCCGCCTACTCTCACCTCCCAGTTACTGGCAGTAGGTCGGCCAGTGGGAGGGCTGGCCGGAAAGCTAGCTCCGCCCAGGTGTGGCTGGAAGGAGCAGTGGCTTCCGGGGTGGTACATTCCCAGAAGACAATGGCAAATCCGAGCTCGAGTTTTTATTGGTCCAACCGATTATCTGAGTGATTAGGTTAAACGTCCCAGATCCCGCTCCCGGAACTGGTGGTGCGGTCCGCTCTCGCTCAGCGCGGTTCAGGTTGCTTGGCAGCGGAGACTAAGGAGGGTGTGCTGGCTGCGGTGCGGAGAGAATTCTGCTCCTCGTCTTCCACGCAGCCGTATGGAGTGATTCCAATTAAGACTCGTAAAACGTCACTGCTTGATGCCATCCAGGGAGTCGGCAGCATGACCTCAGTAAGGCTCGCAAGCAAAACAGGTGTGACTCCAGGAATGTAGAAATCTGCCGACAGTGGGAAGCCGGCGGGGCCCCTATGGAAGTCTGTAGGATCCAGAATTTGAGCCGATCGCTCCGTTTATAGTTTAAGTCACTTAGAATTGGCATCCCAATGGGCACAAAGAGGATAACCAATTTTAGTCAAGTGAGAGGAATTGATGGTTGGGGACGAGGTTGTGGGTGAGTCTATTCAGTGACAAAAGTATGCCAAAGGGAAAAATGTCTTGTGAATTGAGCGGCTCCTGTGAAACCCGCCTGACTTCGGCTCAGAGCTGGCTTGTTACCATAATTCTGTTTTATCAGCTGCATATTGGCTTATCTGGAACCAGGGCTAAACCTTTATTAAATGTTAAGAACAACACGCTTAATAGAAAGGAACCATTTAGTGTAAGGACTTAGGAAACTTTAAAGTATAAATTAGAAAAGAAAAAACTTTTTTTTTTTCTTCAGACATAATTCTCAAGTTTTAGTTCCTGCTCTAAGAGTTTTAATAATTCCTTGCAAAACTAGGAGTGAGCCCTCTGGATGTGGTTAGCCTAAATGAAGTAGTTTAACCTCTACTTTCTTGGTGTCTCTTTGACTCCCTTTGCTTGCGTTCCTGGAAGAACCCTTGCTCTCAGATTTATAAGGACAACTTTAGAAACCAGGTAGGTTATTTAATATAGGCCACCACCCCCACTTCAACCAAGTAGATGAAACATTTGCATTATTTAATAAATGAGAAGGTAAATGAGCATCTTCAGAGCAGTAGTTACACAAAAATGGCTTTATAATCTCCCAAGGCATTGATTTTAGGATTTTCCTATATAATCTTAATCATAGCGTCAATGGAATGAAAATGAAAGGGTTGACTTACTTCATGCCAGTAGGTTGTATGTTGTGTTGCTTTAAATTTCCTTATATGTCTCTTCCCCTTTTCATTTCTTTTTCATAATTCTTTGGGAGAGCTATGGTTACCACTGATTTTATTGATCAGTAAAAGCTGAGAGAAATGTAATAATCAGCCTGGAGTCACAGAGTCAATTTAAACCTAGAAAATCTGGTTGGGAGGGTGGGATTGTGGCTCAGCACTAGAGCGCTCACCTTGCATGTACAAGGCCCTGGGTTCCAACCTTGGCATCACATAAAAATAAATAAATAAACAAAATGAGAATATTATGTCCAACTACAACTAAAAAATAAATATTAAAAATATTTTAAAAAGCCAGTTATTTAGCAAGGCCATAAACAACTTAGAGAGACCCTGTCTCTAAATAAAATATATATATATATAAAAGAAAAACTGGTCGGGAGGTTGGGAGAACTTTTTTTTTTTTTAAAGTTCGTAGGCCTTATTGAAACCTAGACTTTAACCATGAGAAGAAGCAGTGGAGTCAGCAGCATGAGGGAGGAGGCAAGGACCTTTCAAGTTTTTGTCTCCAGCACTTAAAATTTTGCCTGACCCACGACAAAGGCTCAGGAAATGCTGTTTGAATGAACACAAGGGCCTGGGGCCAAGTCAGTGCTCTATCACATTCTAGCTGAGATGATCCTTTCCCAGTAGCCACTCCCCCTTCTCTTGGAAGAAACCTGTTTTTTTTTTATTCCCTTTGTGGTTCTTTAGTCTGGGTAGGTTGGAGACATCCCTGTCTCTAAGAGATATACCACTGTCAGTGTAGGCCCTGAGCATAGTAGAGGGTCGTAAGAGGCCCAGTAATGACCACTGAGTCTGGAGAAGATGTTTGCCAGGGAATTCTGGGAAAGGAGCCTTTGTCTGTTCCCTTCTGGATGTGCTATATGGTCATCTGGCCATCCTGAAGGAGAACCCTTTAATTATGAGGCAGATAAGAAAGGTGAGATCAGACCTTTGATGACCTTGAGAAACAGATCTGCCCTCAGTTTTTGTTTATTTTCTTGGGGAGGTACTGGGGTTGAACTTGGGGGCACTCAACCTCTGAGCCATATCCCCAGCCCTATTTTTGTATTTTATTTAGAGACAAGGTCTCACTGAGTTGCTTAGCGCCTCACTTTTGCTGAGGCTGGCTTTGAACTTGAAATCCTCCTGCTTCAGTGTCCTGAGCCGCTGGGATTACAGGCGTGCATCACCACGCCCAGTTTAGCCCTCAGTTTTGGATTTTGCAGTTTCAAGAGCTAGTGTTCCAAGTTAGGCATAACCATATTCACTTGCAGCATAACTAGTGTGGCTTAAAACATTAGGGTGACAGAGCCAAGTGCATTTACCTTTCTGGGGCTCAGATATCTTCTTTGTATAGTAGGGACAATAATAAAATCCATTTTCCTTGGGCTGATATGCAGAGAAAGGATCATTTGGGGAGGGCTGAGTCCAAAGTAGCATCCAGAAAACATTAGTTAGGCAGAATTATGCTTTGACATTTTGCATCAACAGCAACATCTTCATTTGCCAACAGCCCCTCCAACAACTGGCTTTTAATCTTGGGACAAGCTTATCGATAAATTGGTAGGATTTGTCACCAAATCACATGGGCATCTTCCAAAGATGAGCCTGGTTTAAGCAGCTGTGGAGCCAGTGGTCTTATTTGCATTGTGGAGCCCATCCAGGGAAGGAGGACACATCTGGTTATACAAGCAGAGTCCCTGGCAGCTCTGAAGATGGGCTTGACTTAAGGATCTTTAAGTCTGTAAACACAGGATTGATCTTCCCCACTGTCAATGTCATTCTCTGGGACAGATCTTAATAGCAATTGTTTGCCGTCAGAGTCTACATGACTTGGAACCCATTGATCCACAGCGATGGCTGAGCCATCCAGCCTCTAATGCTCTGCTACCACATCTTTCTCCTTCTGTCTCTCCCCTAGCAGGAGTGCTGGTGTGGACCAGATTGAGCTGGGGCTATATTTCTGTGAGCTCAATTGGGTACTCAACTTTTGGGGAGATCCCTGGGGGCCATGGAAGAAGCATATCCTATGGGGTAAGATGATAATTTTTGAAATCTGAATTCTGATTTCTCTGTTTTTCAGTTATGCATCCGTAAAATGGTAGTGTGGCCTCTAGATATTAAATGGCAGTGTACTGGAGAGGTACCATTTGTGATGTGTACCCAGCCTGTGATGATGCACTTTGTCCAAGAAGGTTATAGGGATTATTGTTGATTAGTTCTCGTGTGGCCCTCTCCCCAGCTTAGCCACCAGTCATCCGGGATTTTGGTAGGGATCAGACAGGGCTACGTATCCTCTGTGTGGGATAAGAACTATATACTATTAGTATTTGAAAGGAATAAACCAATTTTGGCTGATTTAGGCCAAAAGGTCTTTATGGGAAGACTGCGGGGTGTTTGCAGCATTGGTAAAATGGTTTCTGGGATCTCAGGAGAACTGGGCAGCAGGAGCTTCAGGGCCTATGATGGACTGACTGAGGTATGACCAGTTTCCAGCCCCTAGGATTCCTCATTCAAATCAGATTTCTGGAAAATAGAATTGGATTGGCCTAACCCAGCCATGTGTCATCTACCTATAGAATACTCCCACTGAAACCACATGTGGGAGGAAGTTTCCTATGGAAAAAAGGGAAAGGGATTTAGGGAAGACAGGAACAACTGAGGCCCATAAACTTAGATATGGCCATAAGCACAGACAGGAAAATGGAGCAGAGATGAAGGCCAGTGATCAAAGAGAAGGGAGGATTGGAGTAGAACATACATGCTCATGCATGAACACTCACATACTCACACACTCACATGAATAACATACACACATGCATGCTCACATATGCTCATACACGTGAACATGTTCTTGTGTTCATGCTCACATGTGCACACATGTATATTAAAACATGTACTTCTGCAAGCGCATGCGTACAGGTCTCCCCCCCCCACATATAGAATGCAGCTGCCTTGATTCCTAGTTGTTTTTTCCTTTGTTTCTTTTTTTTCTCTCTAGTCCTTAATTTTTATTATTATTTTTTAAAATTTGTTTTAATTAGATACAAGTGACAGTACAATGATCATGACATACATTTTAATTAGATGGGGTATAATTTCTCATTTTTCTGAGTGTACAGGTTGCAGAATCACATTTCTTTTGTTTCTTATTGTGACATATTTTCCATATCTGCTCACAAAGGTATTTCTGGTTTCACCTGCTCTTCTGGAATCTTGCCTAGTCAATCCCCTCCCCATCAAGAGATTATGTTTGGCCTCCCCCTTGAATCAGGTGGGCCTATGTGAGTTCAGAGTAAATGGTGCTACATAACTGCTCAGATTGGGCCATAAAAAGATACAGTCTGGCCCACACTTGGTAGGCATGTGGGTAGCCAAGCTACCCAACAGTTGGTGCCCAGTGGCCAGTTATATGACTGACTCATCCTGGTAATAGACCTCTGATCCCTGCTTGGCAGCCCCAGCTGCATGGTATGGAGCAGAAATGAACCCACTCAAGTAGCAAATTTGTGAGCAAAATAAATGACAGTTGTCATATCAGAGCTTTTATTTATTTATTTTTGATGGTACTAGGGACTGAACCCAGGGGTAGTGTTCTACCTCTGAGCTATATTCCAAGCCCCTCCGCCCCCCCCCCCTTTAAAATTTTGAAACAAGATCTTGCTAAATTACCAAGACTGCCCTTGATCTTTCTGCTTTAGCCTCCTGAGTTGCTGGGATTATAGGTCTGCATCACCATGCCAGGCTAGAACTGTTAAGTTTTATAGTGGTCTGTGATACAGCAAGAGAGCCAGAATTCTTACTTGTTACTGTTGTTTTTGTTTGATTCTTCAACGTTCCTCACAAATTTCATGTTTTTAATTTTTTTGGGGGGTGGATACAAGGGATTGAACCTAGGGCTGCTCAACCACTCAGCCACATCTCTGTCCCTTTTTAAATATATTATTTAGAGACAGGGTCTTGCTTAGGGCCTTGTTAAGTTGCTGAGGCTGATTTTGAACTTGTGATCCTCCTGCCTCAGCCTCCTGAGACCCTTGGATTACAGGTGTGCACCACTGCACCCAGCCTTCCTTAATTAATTATTATTATTTTTTGGGGGTACCAGAGATTGAACTCAGGAGGACTTGACCACTGAGCCACATTCCCAGCCCTATTTTTGTGTTTCATTTAGAGACGGGGTCTCACTGAATTGCTTAGTGCTTCGCTTTTTGCTGAGGCTGTCTTTGAACTCTTGATTCTTCTCCCTCAGCCTCCTGAGCCTCTGGGATTACAGGAGTGCACCAGGGCACCCAGTTCCTTAAGTTATATTTGTTTGGTATTTTGGTCACAGTGATGAAGAGCTGATGAATACAACTGACCTTCAACTTCCTGCTGTGGTCCTCCTCCCAGGCTCCAGGAAAAAGCCTAGTGCCCACAGTATCTTCTTTTAAATTTATGTATCAACTGGGTTTGTCACTTGCTAGTAAAGAATCCTTGAGAACAGGGTCTCATGAGATTTTACAGAGTGATGCCACCTCAAATAACTCATTACTCTTCTGAGGCTTCCTGATATCTGCAAATGGGTCCATTGAGCAGGGAGAGTCACAGGAACCATCTCACAAGGCTGCACTTCAGATAGGTGTTGGTGGTGCATACCAGAGCCACCCTCCCAGGGACTAGGCAGGTATGTTCTTTCTGTGAGTAAGTACAAGTGAAGTTGCAACAGCACTAGAAGCTGACTCTGTTATTCAGCTTCCCGTTATTATGACAAAATGCTGAGGATAACCAATTTATAAGGAGGAAATATTTATTTTGGCTCAAGGTTTCAGTCCATGGTAGTTATATGACTACCATGGTAGGAGTGTGTGGTGGAGGAATTGCTCACATCAAGGCAACTGGGAAGCAAAAAGAGCAAGAGGAGGAACCAGAGTCCTGATGTCCCCTTCAAGGGCATGGCCTCAGTAACTTAATTAAGCCGGGTGCTCAGATGACATAGATGGGACAGAGGGAGAATAAGATTTTGAGTGATCCTTGCCCTCAGTGAGCTGAGGGCAGGATGCTTTGTTTCCTTTACCAAGGATGCCTTTCCTTGTACACATAAATCAAAACCCTAATGAGGTGCCACTTCCCACCCTCTTTAATGGCTAGAATCAAACAATGCAAAATAACAAGTATTTGCAAAGAGGTGGTGAAATTTAAATCTTTGTTCCCTGTTGCTGGGAATGTAAAATGGTGCAGCCACTATGGAAAATGGTATGGATGTTCCTAAAATAATTAAACAGAATTACCATGTATGCTAGCATTTGTGCTTCTGGGTATGTACCCCAAAAAATTGAAAATAGGTACTCAACAAATATTTGTGTATTAACCTTGAAGTTTAGCCAAAAGTTGGAAACAACCCAAATATTAATCAACAGATGACTGAATAAGCAAAATATGGTCTGTCATACAGTGAAATTTAATTCAGCAAAAAAAAAAAAAAAAAAAAAAAAAGTGAAAAGAGTACTGATTCATGCTGCAATGTGGATGAACCTTGAAAAGAAGGAAAGTGAAAGAAGTCAGACTCAAAAGATCAGTTAGTGTATGATCCCATTTATATGAAATATCCAGACTAGATAAATCTATAGAGACAGAATGCAGATCGTCATTTTGCAGGGATTGTAGGCAGGGAGGAATGGGGAAGAACAGCTTAATAGGAACAAGGTTATACTTTGGAACGGAAATGCTTTGGAAGTAGTAGATGATGAACAACATGGTGTGAATGTACTAAATGCCACTGAATTATTTTCTTCAAAATGATTCATTTCTTATTATGTGAACTTCATCTCAATAAATTATTAAACAGGGAAAAAAAAATCCCTTCTCTCAGGGCTCAGCTCAAATGCCACCCACTCTCAGACATTTCCTTTGATTCTGGCAGCTGGAGGTGGCCTTTGTGACTTTCTCGGTTCACCTTCTTGGGCTTCCAGTGCTTTGTCTCCTGTGTGTTGTCCTTCTGTCCCTCCTGACGCAGAGCATGGGTCCAGGGTCTGGATCACCTTCCCATGCTCTGGGGCCCACACTTCCTCTTTAGCCTTGCTGCTCATGCCCCTGCAGCTCCTACTATGGGCCTAGAGTTCAGATTTGATTGTCTTTTTGCAGCCATTACAGTAAATCTGTGAATGGAGAAACAAAGAACATGGGAACTTGGAGCCGGCCAGACCTGCAAGACCTTGTGTGTATTACTTAACATTTCGAGGGCTAAGATTTTTTTGTCTGAAATTGGAGTGCCTGTGCCATAGTGCTGACATGTTAGACAAGCAAACCGGAGTAGTGTGTGTAACTCTTGACTTGTCCAGGCAGCATCCCCAAACTGCCTCTGTCTTCCCTTCCTTTTCAAACTGTGATACAGAGCCCAAGCATGCTCTCCAAGGGTTTTACCCAGGACATGGCTCTTCCTCTAGATATGGTTGGGTTTATTACTGTCTGCCCCTGAAACAGACTTCATAGCAGAGGTACTGACCATTCATGGGATAGGATATCCCTCATGCAGATTCTGTAGTTTTAATTTGAGAGAAAGTTCATGGGCCCAGGCTGGATCACCAGCAGCAGCCCCAAGATAGTCATGGTGGTTCAGTGCACTTATTTAGGAGGAATACATGTTGGAATGTGGGGATGAGAGGGCAGGAGAGAAGCTAACAAAGGCTGTTGGACTCAATCATGGGGAGTTCGGCTGATGTAGGGTATGCCTCAGACACCTCACCCAGGGGTGCAGAAGCTGGGGTATTTTTAGGCTTCTGTTCTTATCTGCCCTTGCTTAGGACAGCTCTGGGGTGCTAACCCCAGGTGTTCTCACCTAGCCCTGGGTGAGGCTGTGGCCAGAGCGCAGCAGTTCTCACACTTGAGGGAGGGTCAGAATTCTCTGGAGGCCTCATTAACACAAATTCCAGGGTTCTAGCCTCAGTTTCTGATCCAGCAGCAGTTTCCATTTCTAACCAATTCCTAGGAGATACTAGTGCTGCTGTTCTGTGGATCACATTTCGAGAACTACTGCTCTAGACTAGAGAATGAAATCTTTCAGGGCCCTAAAGTGCTCCCAGTCTTGTTTAATAAAGTAAATAATTATTTTTACACCCTTTGGCAGTTAGTTGAGGCCTGACCTCAGAGATTTTCCCATTCTCAAAGGCATTTAGACCCTGGCCTGCTCAATTCTGAGTTGCTATTCAAAGCACCTGCCACATGAGGGTGCTCTTACACTTTTAAAGAGAGATGCTCTGTTCAACTTAGAATCTGAACATTAGAAACAAAAACATTGCTTCGCTTGCTCAACATTTGAAAATGGAAATGTAGAAGAGTATCTCCTATGTATTGATGGGTGGCTGCACACAGGGGCTTTTACGTTCTTCCTTTTCCCTAGGAGAAAGTTTTTGTATTGTTATGTGCTATTTAGCTTCTCTAAAGCGCTATTTTCAAAGAACACTTCTTATTTAATATTTTGGGCAAATGGTTGGCATGTAGAACATTGTCACAGGGATGGTTTTGAGGTGATGGAAGAATAGTATTCAGTGGGACAGATATGAGTGGGTGAAAGGATTGCCCCTGGGTACTGTCATATGTCCCCCCAGGCAACCAGTTCTTATTAGCCTGGTCCCACCAACCATGGAAGAATTATTGAGAAGATACTGCCTTACAAAGGTCCCTGGGCTTCTGTCTGAAATAACAGACTATGGAATGAGTGGAATATTCCCATTTTCATCTTATTCTCAGACATGGACCTCTGAAGAGTGCCCAAACAGTGAGAAATCCCATCTCTGTTGAAGGTCACAGGGAAGCTCTGGCCATGTCCAGAGAAACTGGCCATGTCCTAAGCTAATGAAATTAGCTAAGAGACTTTCTTGTAATTGAGGTTTTCTTATGATGGTATTATTGAAGATTGCCTAAAATGTATAAATCAAAAAATTTAATTATAAATTCATTTAGAATTTAAAGATAACTTGCTTTAAGAAAAAAACAGAAATGGCGTAAGTATATGCTGTCCCACAGGGACCTGGGCTGGGAGGGAAAGCAAAGGGCTAGACAAGAAGCACCTGCTCTTCCCTAGAAACCTTTCTACACTTTTGGTGATTTTACCATAAGCCAGAATTTTGGCTTAAGAATTTAAATGAAATTAAGAGCAGCCTCTGCTTCTACTTAGGATGGATAATATCACCTTGCTAGGTGCTCCATCCCCATGAAGCCAGGTCCTTTCAGGTGAGTGAGAAATACAAATTTATTTTGCTTACATCATTTGGGCTCTTTGGTGAAATGCCATCAAAGCTGATGTTAGCTGATATGGTGAGGACTGTCTGCATTCACAGTGTCAAGGCCAACATTTACCTTCTGTTCGGCATAGCGATCACACTTATCCTTTGTCTGGATTGAATCTAAGTGCTGAAAATGAATAGATAGCAATCACCTTACTATGCTGTACTGTTCATCTCCTCAGAGCTACAATCTGTGGGACTCAGTCTGCTTTCTCCTTGTGACATCTGTACCACTTGTAGGGTAATGTCCCAGTTTCAAAGTTCTGTGTGTTCCTGTGCTTCTTAAATTATGCTCACTTTACTTTGCTTCCCGTTTAACTATCTTTATTGGGTAGGATTTTGTTTTTCTTAGATTTTCTAGTTTTTCTTTGTTGATTTTGCTGCTGCTGCTCTGATGTGCCTTAATCCTATCCTCCACTCAACCAGCATTTCCAGAGCATTCACTTGGTATGCCCTTTTCTCCTGGAGTCCTTTTGGATCTTTGGACCTTCCAGGTCTGCACAGATTACCTTCACTGGTTTAAAAGTTTATTCCATTCTTTTATTGAATAAAATAATTTTATTCTATTTTTTTGGGTGGTTTTCCCCCTCATCTACTTTCCTCTTCTTTTTCTTTTGTAATTTTGATATCTCTTGCTCTCTCATATGTGCCCTGGTAATTAAAAGAAAACAAAATCAGTTCTGAGGATGTAGCTCAGTGGTAGGGCACTTGCCTAGCATGCATAAGGCCTTGGGTTTGATCCCAGCTCTGGGGGAAAGAAAATCAGCTACTCTATTTTGTAATCATTCTATTGATTTTTAATATTTGCCTTATTGTACCAATTACATCTGCATTTTTTTTTAGATTTTTTCCATAATTTCATGTCCTGTGGTCCTTTTTTTCTGGTAACTTGTTCTTTCTTCTGTATGCCTTTCTAAATGTGTAGTTGATGCAGTTGCCTTTCAAATTTCATCAGGTGGCATGTCCTGCAAACTCCATTTTGTTGCTGTTTGAGGGCTACTCCTGTGGTATCACCTTCTTAGCATTTCTTGCCCTGAGCCTGGCCCATCATACTGAAGACCAGAATCACCTTCAGGTAGTCCCAGGGTTGTAGGGTTGTAGAAATAAGTCAATGGGAGAATTTATGCAGGTCTGACCCCAGAGTTCATGAGAAGAACCACTCACCATATGGAAGAGATTAGGAGGAAGTAATTGGGACTGCTTCCTCAAGAAAGTGACATTTCAGTGGACTTTGAAGGTAAGTGATAACTCACAGTGTGGGACACAGAAGTTAGTGTACATTTCATAGAAATGAGAAATGTTTGAGGGGATAGAAAATGCTAAGTACTCCAACTTGATCATTAATCATTGTATAAATGTATGAAATTATGTGCAAATATTCTGTCAGATAAAAATAAATTTTTTAATTGAGAAAAAAAGAAAGTTGATATGTATTCATTTGTCAAACATTTCACGACTTCCCACATGCCATGTGTACCTTACTCAATATAAACGTGTCAATTACTTTTCCAAGAACTTGCAGTCTAGAGGGACAGATAGACTTGATAGAGATGAATGATCAAGCTTGATCATCAGCTTCCCTTCTGCTGCATCATTATATGGGGGTGGTTAAAAAGTTTGGTTCTCGGGGACTGGGGTTGTGGCTCAGTGGCAGAGCGCTTGCCTAGCATGTGTGAGGCACTGGGCTCGATTCTCAGCACCACATATAAATAAATTAATAAACAAAATAAAGGCCCATCAACAATTAAAAAAAAAAAAAGTTTGGTTCTCTATAGACCCCTCATCTTGGAAAGAATGTTACACTCTACAAAGAGCGTGTGGGACATGATATAGATTTGAAGGCCATCTTTGGAAGTAATGTGCTGTAAGTTACGAGGCCTGAGTATTGCTGGCTCAGGCCAGTGTCAAGGCCAACACTGTGGAGGGTACTTTGGGGATGCTACAGGAGGCAGGAGGACAAATCAAAGACCAGGGCTCTTTTGAACCTGTAACACTTGAGGGTATATAACACAGATTACATATGATTGGAAGAGAAACATGTGAGACTTGGCGACTGATTTCAGGTGGTGGTGAGAGAGAAGAATGGGGAAAAAGCTAGAGTTTTTACTTTGATAACCTCATGCACAGTGATTCTACTTGATCACATGGGAAATATAGAAGAAGGGGTGGACTTGGGGAGAGATGGATGCCACTTTGAAATCTTATTGGGGGCAGTGATGCATGGCTTGAGGCTGAGCATGGATTATATTTGGGCGAAGGTATAGATTTATAGGTCTCATTGAAGATGGAAGACAAAGCCACAGTAACAGCTGACCCATTGTTCTTACTTTGTCCTATGGATACAACCAGAAGCACAGGACCTCAATTAAAAAAACAATTTTTTTTTAGTTGTAGTTGGACACAATACCTTTATTTATTTTTTATTTTTATGTGGTGCTGAGGATTGAACCCAGTGCCTTGCTCATGCTAGCTGAGCGCTCTACCACTGAGCCACAACCCCAGCCCAAGACACCAATTTTTTATATGCCTAACTTAGAAGAGGTTTTTAATAAATGGTAGCTATCATAATGATATTGTATGTTTTTCTGAGGTGTCCTTGTGCCAAATTAGCCATATTTTCCTTGTTTTATAGTTTCTTATGTGTCTGTTGAATATTGAAATTTATTATACTTCTATAGGAGGGGAAAATGGAAATGAGAAGTTGCATGGAAAAATAGAGCTATTTTCAGGGCTAAATTGAGCTCGGGAAAGATTGCAAGGATGCAGTGAATCAGAGCTTACATAATCACTGGGGATACTTAAATGACTTAAGTACCTGGAAATAAAAAACACGTAGCTGATTCCTGAAGCAAAATTGTCAGGGAGATTTAAGGGGACACTGAAAGATTAAGGGTTGTTGGGGCCTTTAGTTGAAGTTCCAGGGAAGGGCAGTGGTCAGGATCTTTCCCTCCGTAGACTCCCTACACTCCAAGAACTGAGAACTCAAACCACTCGAGAGATGGGAAGAAGCACTGATCCAGTTACTATAGCAACTTCAGTGTGGGACTCAGGAGGAACCCAGTGGTGCCATCAGGTTTCCTAGGCTAGAAGACACCCTTTAGCCTCCAGCTCCAGAGATTTCTCAGCCCTTGGTAATTATTCATCCAGAACATTTTCTGAAGCATTTCTTTCCAGGCCCATCAGTCAATTTTCACTAAGTGACTGACAGAGATGCACAGAAAGGCAAGCTGGTCACCTCTAGGACCCTGTGCCCTTCAGTGTAAGTTCATGAGAGCAGTAGGCCATTGCAAGGTGGAGACTGAGGAAAGAATGTGTTTTGGGTGGTAATGTTATTAACCAGGGATTGATGGAAAACAAAAGAGAACTCTGGTTCTGTGAGGGGGAGGTCAAATGAGAAGGAAGGCTGAATTATTCATTTTTATTTACCTCTCTGGAACAGACTGAAAAGGCTTATTTGGTAGAGGAATGAAGACAAGAAAAATGGGACCCAGCTGGCATTAGAGGGAGGCAAAGGCAAATGACATCAGGGTTCTGAATTATTTATTTGTCTATTCATATGTGTTGGTTGTTTTGGTTCTTTTTCATTGATCAAAGTACATATTAGAAAGTACATATTAGGAAGATTCAAAAAATGTACAAAAATATAAAGTGGAAACCAAGGGTATAAAAGAACATGTATTTAAGAAAAGTGTTGTTTTGCCAAAGTGGGCAGAAATTAATAATTAAAAAAATTTTAAGGATTAACTAGATGGTGATGGAGTTGATGCTTCTCTTAATGACTACCAACTACCAACCAGTCAGGACTTTGTTTGCAAATAGGCAATGCAGGAGAGGAATTCCCAGAGACGACTAATGCCTATGAAGCATCATTTATTAAAACAGAAGCCGAAACCAGTTACATGATGAATTGCCATTTTTTGCACTCCATGATATACCAGGGAGAAAGATCTGAGTCCCCAGGCTGTATATCTGGTTTGTAGGCACCTCAAACAAGCTGTCATACCTCCTTCATATTGCATTGCATGAACAGTTTCAAACCAAAAAGGGATATGCCTGACTGTGCATAGATGAATGGTTGAGGGAGACACTTGATATTGGTGGGGGAAATGATTCTTTCACCCTAGGTCTAGTGTTTTATTTAAGAATGAGAATGATTTTTTAGAAATTATTTCCAAGTTTTTTTTTTTTTTTTTTTTTTAAACCAAGGGAACTATTGTGCAAATGTTAACAAGTACCCCACCCTTACCCAAAGAAGATGGAAGATTCTATGGAGAAATGAACAGGTTGAGTCTTGCAGTTTTAAGATTTATGCTGGCAGGTAATGGGGATTCACCAGAATTCTATTGTGATGGCTTTTAATGAAGCAGTTGGGAGGGGAACATGAATTGATAGTCCAGGGGTTGGGTTCCTGGAAAAGGACTTGGTTGATCAGATATGGTTTTATAGAGTATCTGAGATATATAAAAATATATGAGGGGGTTCATTTCTCTTAATCATACTATTATGGTATAGATCTGGAATGTCCACAAAAGGCGCATGTATTGAAGGCTTGGTCCCCAGTGCAACCATATTCAGAGGTGGGGATTTTGGAAGTGATTGGATCATGAGGGCTTTGATATCATCAGTGGATTAGACCATTGATTCATACTACTATTGGGAGGTGGTTGAAACTTTCGAAGGTGGGACCCCATTGAAGGAAGTGGGTCCTTACGGGATGTGCTCTTGGGAATTATATTTTGTCCTCTGCCCCTTCATCTCTCTCTGTTTCCTGTCTGCCATGAAGTGAGCAGTTTTTTCTGCCACACCCTTCTGCTGTGATATTCTGCCTCAGAATATTTATCTCAGGCTCAAGGAATGGAGTCAACTGTGGACTGAAACCTCTGAAACCAGGAGCCAAAACAAATCTTTTCTCCTTTAAGTTGATTTTTCTGATGTATTTTGTTATTGAAACAAAAAGCTGACTAACACACATACTTTATCTTCCCAGTTAGTCACTGCCTAAAACATGATCTGATGGTGGAAAGTGCATTTCATTTTGAAGTTCAGAAGACCAGGAGCACTGTGGTCAACTCAGTGTCCTGGCTTGGGCAGTCAGGTAAAATGAATTCTATCTCTCCACCTCTTTATTCTACTGAGGCCTTCAACAGATAGGATGACACATTGGGGAGGGTCATTGTGCGCTAATCAGTATACCAGTTCAAATGCTAATATCTTTCAGAAACACAGACACACTTGGAGATAATAATAATAATAATAATAACAACAACAACAACTACTACTACTACTCACTATCTGGGCACCCTGAGTCTAGTCATGTTGACACATAAAGTGACCATCACATAAGATGATGTTTTATTGTATCCTTGATCTGTGTGTATCAAACAATTGAGAATAGGGTACAGCCATGTGAAAACAGGCGTCATCTTACAGATTTTTTTTTTTGATGGAAAAATTTTCTCAATTTCAAACCATTGATGGTAGCAACAAATAATAAATCCAAAATGTATCATGGAGCCAAGAATAGCATCTTAAATTTTTTAGATAAAACTATTCAGCAAAGGTAGTAATTTCAGCTCTCAAGGACCTAAGCTTTTTAGAAGAAGGCAAATAAATACATTGGTGTAGGTGGTGGGTCAGCAAAAGAGAGGATATTAGTTTAACTCAAGGAAACTGAAATTAGATTTCATCTAATATTAAAAAATGGATAGAATACACTCTTGACAAGCACCAAGGAGCCTCAGTGGGGGTCTGTTTGGCTTCAGGTGTCATTAGCTGGGCCATGCAGGGAGGAAGAGGACTGATGAGATTTGTCTGCGTCCCCTGAGATGGGATGGATGAAAGCTGAATTGGAACCTGCTGGCACCTATAAGGGATTGGGAAAGTGTGGGATCCTCAAGGCATGAAGTAGAAGCAGGAATAACCTCAGGTGAATCAAGGCCCATTGCTACTATGTATCAGGAGGTCAGCTTAGTTTGGGAGGGTGATGAGCCTTGGTAATGATGGAGCCCACAGCTTCTGGAATGAGGAAACACAGGGCAGGGGTGGGAGGGCAATTTACTCATGGATGTGTGTGGAACAGGGGTCTGGGCAAAGCAGAGGTTGACCATTTATACTTGGTAGGGACCTACAGAGACTGATTCTGGCCCTGAGTAACAATGTGGTGTTTGAACCTTGGGGATTTGTAGCAGGAACAGTGATTGGTAGCTATAGGGTTATGTTAGGCAGGACAGCTGGGGTGACCTGTGGACTTAGCACATTGTGAACATGATATGACATTCCTACGGTAGCTTGTATATTAAGCAAATGATCCATCAGGACTGGGGCCTACTTCAGGGGCCCCCTGTCCCCACAAAGGAGGAGGAGACCACTTTCTCCATGAGACCCCTGAGGCTGAGAGCACATGGTAATGGAGGGGCAGACACACTCATCATCACAGCTTGTTCTCAGCCAACACAACTGCTGCTAAAAAAGAAGCCTGGATTCTCTCTGTTCTTGTCAATATTTCTTAAAGCCTGTGCATGTTGCTTAGGAACAAACCCTGTAATTTGGAAATCAGATCAGATAATGTTTTACTTTAAAGAACTTGTATAAAACAATTGCAAACTTGCCATTATGCACTATCAGAATTTATGACTGGCAGCAGTTCCCAAATTAGAGATTTTTTTGTTGTTGAAAAGAAAATTGATGCTTCAAACTGAACACTGTTGCTCCAGATTTTGAGTGAAAAGCTTGTTTTATTGTCTTAAATGGTGACGACTGCTTCCGACTATATGGCTTTGTAATTGCAGAAATCTTCACAATAGTCCTATGAGGAAGGTTTTATGATTTCATTGCACAGATGAGGAAATCAGGGTGAGGAGTGAGTTTGGGTCCCTGTGTAGAGCAGTGCCATGGGAGCAGGACTCCAATCGAGAGGTCACTTATGTCTGATATACCAGCTAGTTGTACAGTGAATCTCTGATGGGCTTGGGTGGTGCATATAGACTTGACCAAATCCTGAAACCTGAACTCCTTTTACTTCTGTCTCCAGGTTAGAATTGGCCCAAGAGGAACTTGCCTTAGATTCCAGAGAACACAGTCATCACTCTTGAGCATCCTTTCATCAGATACAGTGATGGTGTTTGGCTTGCTCCAGTGTGGCCTCTTCTTCCTCCACTTAGCATTGGTCCATCCTCCTGACAACCAGCTCTGTTGACTAGCAGCCGCCCGGGCTTGGTTGTAGTCCCTCTGAGGGGCCATTTGAACACTAAACAGATGAAGGCTATCTGCTGATTAGAAAGGCATTTTGTTTTGACCCCAACTGTCTGATACAAGAAGTGGATAATCACATGAAGAACTCTTTGGTCTGTAGGTTGTGGCTATAATTCTGTCCTTTTGCCAAAAAGGAGAAAACAAAATCTCCATCATTCATAGAGGTTCAATGGCTGGCACCAGCCAGGTGTCTCTCTGTTCCCATTTCAGTTCTTTTTGGTTTAAACATTGAGTCTTCTATGAACCCTATGTGGAGCACCAGCTAGCTCCTGGGGAGACTCTTTGGTAGCAGTAGGGAAGGTCCAGGACTCCTAAGTCATTCCCACTGCAGATGTGTTTGACACTGGAATCCACAGACTCCACTGTCTTCTGCAGTTCTCTTCTCTTGTCCTACACTTCTCATTTTCTAGAAAAATCCCCTTCCCACAGTACTGAGGTTCTCTGCTGGAGAAGAGGATAATTTTAAGTCATGTAGCATCCTGTAGCACCTCAAAGCCATTCCCACCAGATGAGTCCCTTCACTCAAACCCTGCCCTGTGGCCCCTTTTGAGGGTCTCCCCTTTGTCCTTTGAAGCTTTCTTGCCTAAAGCCTCATCCATGTTCCTGTGAATCTCTCCAACTCTTTTAATAGTTCACCAGTGGCTTAGGCAAAGGTCATAGGTGGTTTGTGACAGGATGTGGTCTGTTGTCTCTGCCTCCACTGTGTGATATTGCAGGGAGGGGAAAAAGAATGCTGCAAGTGCTTCATGCACTTTCTACATGCAGCTGTCTGTCTCTGGGATGAGATGTGTGAACAGGGCATCCCAAGCAGGGAGTCAGGCAGCAAGAAGCAGGACTGTGAGCACCTCCACAGAGACCTGCAAGGACTCCTCAGTGCTGGCCAACTGTGGGGTGGGCCTCTGAAGGCAGACCTGTGTTGGGAATAGCTGTTCCCAGGAGGGGCAGGGCCATGGTGTAGACTCACCTCTACTGGTGGCAGTTTCTAGGGAGGCTGACCTCAGCTCATTGTCCAACAAACATCTCAGTGGATATAAAAACAAAGCCCTGAGTCCTCAGAGCATCCATGCTGCTACCGTCATCAGTATAAGAAAAGCCTGGTTCTGCTGAGAGGATGCTATCCATTTCTCTTGCATGTGGGATGGGCAAGCTCTGGACTTCCACCAGTTAACTCGGTGGACCTTGGAGTCTGGAAATGAAGGCCCTCTGGTCTACCTCCCATGCATAGCCTCTCTGCCAATTCCTTATATTCTCTATACATTGTGCCAAGTTTCTGCAGAATAAGAAAAAAATCCTGGTCCTGGCCTAACCCTTTCAGTATAGGAGCTTTGCCAGGGATCTACAGATCTCACCTTCATAGCGGTCAGAGGATCAGCTTTCAGGAGTCCAGATCTCATTTTGACTTATGCCCCGATCAGTCCAATGGTGCCAAACTGATCACCAGGCCTTTAGCATGAATGAAGCTAAGCACTGTTTAGGTTGGGGGCATCAGAGTAGTGATGTAGGTAGGTAGGGCCCTACGCTCATGTGGATGGGAAACTCTGTGGTACTGAGTGAGAGGAAAAAATGAAAGGCTTGGGAAGCTGAGCAGGGTAGAGAGGGGAGGGGAGAGAGAGAGAGTGGCTGGAGGTTATATACAGTGAGAAAGAAGGGGGTCAAGAGATGAGGTGGGTAGAGGAAACTATGGAGAGAGTAGTCCTGATTCAGGTCTTTCCTTCACCTTTAAAAGAACCTATATGGACATCACACTCATTCAGATGGAAAATAGTTCTTTCACCTACAAAAGTTCTCAGGATTCTTCCTGGTTCATTCTTCTTACCAAACAGCTCCAGACAACTCTGACCTGTTTTTGTCCCTATGGATGAGATGAACCTCTTTCCAGTCTTTCCATGAATGAAATCATATTGCATGACGTCCTTTGATCTAGTTTCATTTGTTCTACTTAACATCTTTGAGATATAGGAAACTGTTGGGTGCATTTATGGTTTATCCCATTTTGTTTTTGAATAGTGTTCCCATGGTGTGGATGGCCCACAGTCTCTCTATTTTCAATGTAGGCTATTTTCAATGTTTTTCCTTTACATATAAAGCTTGTAGGGAACAATTGTCTAGAAGTCTTTTTGTGGCGCTACCTGTTCATTTCCTTTGAGAAATATATTAGCTTTTTTGCTGTTGTGAGTAAAAGATCTGACCAGAACAATTTTAGGGGAGGCTGGCTCCATTCCTTGGGGCCTGAGGTGGGGTAGGACATCATGGCAGAAGAGTGTGGCAGAGGGAACCAGCTCACATGATGAACACAAAGCAAAAACAGAGTCAACACTCTCCAGATACCAAATATATACCCCAAACGAGGAGCCATTTCCCCCAGCCACACACCCCCTGCCTCTAGCCAGCACCCAGTTAATCCCATCAGGTTTTAATTCACTGATTAGGTTGAGGCTATAACCCAGTCATTTCTCTTCCAATCCTTCTTACATTGTCTCACGTGAGCTTTTGGGGGACACCTCCAATCCAAACCATAACAAGTAAATATCTAGGAATGGAATCACTGTCTCATAACTGAGTGTATATTTTACTTTGTAAGGAACGACACCACTGATTCCCAAAGAGATTGCACCGTTTTACATCTCACTAGCACAGTGTGAGGATTCTTGTTCTTTCTCACTAGCATGTGGTAAGAAAAGTGAAAGCACAGGAGTTCTAGCCAGCAAGGTATGAAAATAGTAAAATAGCCTTGTGCTTGGCTGTGTTTAGTGAAGGGTTTGCTGGAGGTGGAGGGCAGGATACAATCTTGGTATCACCAGGAAAGCTTTTTAAGCTTGCTCTATCCAAGTCTCACTCTACATTGATTACATTTGGAATTTCCAGGTTAGTTCCCAAGCACTAGCATATCTTTTTCAAATCTGCTCAGTAGGGGTTGCAAAAAACATGACATCAGACAGAGAGATTCTGTAGAGAAGTGAGGGACCTGGTGCAGTGAATGTGCTCTTCTTTTCTGGAAAGTAAGAGGTGTTCCCAGAGGATCCTGCTATTCTTGCTCTCTTTGGATTGATCTGCCCTCCCAGGTGCCACCCTGTGCTGCTCCCTCTGCTTCACCCAACGGCATTGCTCCCTAACAAGAAATGCCAAAGTTAGAAAGGGAGACCTTTTCACAGTGTTCAGTGAAACTCAGAAACAAGAAACACTCTGGGTCTGCTTCCCTCCCCAGAAGCCTCTCCTGGCTCTCCTGTGACATTCTTCTCTCCCATGTAAACCAAATAGAGATAGGGAGATGAAAACTGAGTCTCATCCCTAGCCCTTTTTTATGTTTTTATTTTGAGACAGGGTGTCACTAAATTGCTTAGAGACTCACTAAATTGCTGAGGTTGGCTTTGAACTTGTGATCCTCCAGTGTAAAGACCTGCACCTGCCAGGCTCTTCCATATATACCCTCTCTTCTGTCTTCTCAGTACTGCATGCACTTCCTTACTTCCTGTACCTGATGTCATCAGTGCCAGTCCCATGGTTGCACCTTCCGTTCAATCATTGCTAAAACTCCAATTTACATTTCCTGCTCAGATTCCAGAATTTCAGATTTAACCACCTTACCAGCCATCTCCACTTCTTATGGGGTGTGGAGTAGGATATCTCAACTCAATATGGCCAAAACCAATGCTTGACTTTCACCCCGCTCTAGAAACTTTCTCCTCCATCTCACCAGAGGACAAGCCTAGTCTCCTTGTTACTCAACCAAAACTTCTGTTTCTACCACTCACCCCCCAAATCCAGGACTCAATCTATGAAACTTGTGAATATGTCACCTTAAGTGGTAAAAGTTTTATAGTTGTGATTAAGATATGGTTTGGAGATGGGATGATTTCTGGGGTTGTCCACACAGGTGACCAGGAGCAATCACAAAGGTCCTTATAGGAGTGCTGGGAGCCATTAGCCAAGTAGGTATGACAATTTCCTTGCCAGCGTACCCCATGTTGCTTAGTGGAAGGACTCGTGGAAATAGGACATTTTGCAGTGACATTGCATGTAGGTGACCTTGCTCAAGGACCAGGGCGGATCCGGGTTTAGGGTATTCCCGGTTTAGGATAATCGGGTTTAGGGCGTTCCAGGTTTAAGGTTATTCTTGCTGGGAATAGGGCGTATCCTGCTGCCTGAGTTCCCCTTGAGTTCTCACGGGATTCAGACAGTATTTTTTGGGAGACAGAAGCCCAGTGGATGTGGATTTGGGCAGAGAACGTGGATTTCCCCAGAACGTGATTGTAGATGGCTGGTGTGAGTTCGGGAATAAAGAGTTGCTGTTTGAATCTACAAGCTGTGTGGTGGCTCGTGATTGTGTGCCCAGCCAGACTGCGGCATAGGAGGAAGGTAGAAAGGTGAGTCAGAGAAGGATGTGGGGAGATAGAAGCAGAGGCTACAAGGATGGGGCCATGAGTCGAGAGATGCAGGTGCCTCTAGAAACTGAACAGTCAAGAAGCAGATCTTCCTGAGGGAACACAGAAAGATCACAGCCCTGTTGACAGCTGATGCTAGCTTCATGAGATCTATGCCAGACTTCTGACCTTCAGAAGAACTGTAAGGTGATATATTTGTGTTGTTTTAGCCACTAGTTTTTGGTAATTCATCATGTAGCAACAAGAAACTAATAAAATCCTGAAGGCTTCTGTATTTTTATGCCCACACTAATCCATCCATGAAACCTGTCAGTTAAGCCTCCAGAGTATTTCCAGAATTTGATCACTTCTCAATTACTACCCCCCACTCCCCCATTCCTGGACGGGTGTGGGAACCTCCAAGGTGAAAATGACTAGAGGTTCCCCTCCTCCATTGTCATTTCCCCCAATTATTTTTTCTTTTTGAATTGAATCCAGGGGCACTTAAAAACTGAGTCTCATCCCTAGCCCTTTTTTATGTTTTTATTTTGAGACAGGGTGTCACTAAATTGCTTAGAGCCTCACTAAATTGCTGAGGTTGGCTTTGAACTTGTGATCCTCCAGTGTAAAGACCTGCACCTGCCAGGCTCTTCCATATATACTTCAGGCCAATAGGAAATAAGAAGAGTATCCTGTACGACTTAAAGGAAGTATGCTTGAAGAGACTGCATAGGCCCTGCATCCTTCCCTCCCAGTGGCTGGCTGGATTGCAGATGTGCTGGATGGAGCTGAAACACCACCTGGGATCATGAGGCAGCAACTTAGAATGGCAGGGGAGCAAGCTACAAGGGAATTTGGAGTGGTCATGTCACCCTTATCTCCCTATCTCTATTTGGTTTACATGGGAGAGAAGAATGTCTATGTTACTGAAATCACTGTTATTTGGGAACTCTGGCCATGTGCAGGTGATTATAACTAATACACACCTTCCATAAGATTTTGCTGCTCTTGCCCCTGCTCCAAATCCCTCACTGCTTATTCCTAACAAACCTGCTGAAACCCTCCTACAATCAAAAGGTAAAATTGAATCAGTTAAAATCTTGAATGATGTGTTAGGTTTTCATCAGTGTGACCAAAATACCTAACCAGAACAACTTAGAGGAAGAAAAGTTTATTTTGAGTTCATAGTTTCCATGGTTGGCAGACTCCATCACTCTGGGCCCAAGGTGAGTTGGAACATCACGGCAGAAGGGCATGGTAGAGGAAAACTCTCAGTTCATGGCAGCCAGGAAACCTAAGGTTAGAGTGGAATAATCCAGGGACAAAATATATAATCCCCAATGCTGTTCCACTTCCTCCAGCTACACCTCACCTGCCTGGTTACCACCCAGTACTCCATTCAAATTATTAACTCATCAAGTGGATTAATCCACTGATTATGTTGTAACTCTTATAATCTATTTTCATCTTCTGCATTAATACAGGAGTGTTTGGACAACATCTCATATTTAAATAATAGCAAGTGGTATACCCCTTCTACCTCTTCTACCTCATCTCTTTCCTCTTGTACCTCATTCATTGCTATCCAGCCACAGTGGCAGCCAGGATTGCTGTTTGTTTCTGCCTCAGGGTCAAGAGCATGTGCTGCTCTTGCATCTTGAAGGCTCTCCTCTAGACAATAACAGGGCTGATTTTCTCTCCTCATCCTGCTCTCTGCTCAGATGAGAGAACTTCTATGTAAAGGACCCTTCTAGTGAAAATAGCTCATGCTTCACCCATTCCTCTGGGTACCCCATTATCTCTTCATGTTCTTTCCATTGTAGTACACCTAATTTACTTGTGTGCTGTTTCCCTTCCTGGCCACTAGAGGGATAGGCTTGTTTCTCTGCTGTTTAGTGTTATTCTCATTGGACCAGTGTCTACATGCAATAGGTGCTCAGTTGTATGAATTAACAAATGGATTAAGCTGTGTTGGAGGGAGTTCCTGGCTTTTTTAGGGCAGGGAAGGATACAAACTTAATGCAACAAACTGGAGACCCAGGGTGCTTGAAACAGCTTGCTGTAGAATCTAGGATTTTGTTTTCTGCTTACCAGAAACAAAAGGAGGGACAGCAAAACCTTGTAGGGTCAATTCTTACTGAAATAGGATCTTGGAGAGCAGAGTCAGATAAATCAGGGTTATCCCCACCAAAGAAATAGTTCTTTTAGGTCGCCACTTTAAATTAGAGGTTCTCAAGGTGATTGATTCTGCTCCCAGACTATGTTTGGCAATGTCTGGAGATATGTCTTTGCTTGTTCACCTGGGGTTGGTGGTACTACTGGCAGCAAGTTGGGTGAGGTCAGGGATGTTACTGAAACAACCTACACTGCACAGGACAGCATCCCCCTTCCCCCTGCAAAGCATATCCAGCCCCAATGTCAATGGTGTTGAGATTGAGTAACCTTGATTTAAACATACTTTGTGGGATAGCAGCATTCATGTCACATTATATTCTGATGGTCATGGATACCAGACTTTTTTTCTGTGAGATACTTCAAGTTCAGGAGACCTGAGGGAACTCTTCTGCTTCCAGGATAGTCAATCCTCAGTTCCTTACAAAGGTTTCCACCAGTAGATCAGAAACCCACTTAGTGAATACTCCATGTGTGGAATGCTCTGGTTAATTACATTCTTAATTCTTTCTCTTCCCACCTTTGTTTCCTTCCATTACCTGACCTTGCCCCTTGTTACTGAATTTTGTAGTTTTACTATACATTGGAATCTCTTGAATGAAAGGAAAAACAAAACAAAACAAAAAAAAAAAGGAAGGAGAGAGAAAGGGAGGGAGGAAGAGAGGAATAGGAAGGGAGAAAGAGAAAAGCAAAGGAGAGGGAGGGAGGAAAAAAAGGAGGAAGGAAGGAAAGAAAAGAAAAGGAAGGAAGGAAAGAAAGAAGGAAAAAAGAGAAGAAAAAGGGAAGGAAAAAAAGACCTAGGAGGGCTCAGCAGAGACCCTTGGCAGCCAGCATGGGCTACTGAGGAAGGAAGGCACCTGGGGGCACAACTGTCACCATGCCATGAGAGTTTATTTAATTAACACTCCATTCTCTTATTTTATGGGGGAAAACCCAAACATGAGTTCTCCCAATTAATCTCAGGTATCAAATTCTCTTCTTCTGTTGGACTTTAACCCTAAATAATGAGTACTGAAGAAGCATATAATTGTTTGAAAATTGTGACTTCTTTGGTTCTGATGAACAAAGGTCTTAGATCATATGAAAATCAAGAATTACAAAACCCAAATTGCCAGGAATGGTGCGGAGAATGGAGGCTGGGGGATTTCCTTAAACACATTGTGATTCCTAGTGGGATTGCTTTAAAGGTCACCATCTCTAGCACCCCATGAGTAAACCAGTTTGCCACAACTGATTTTTATGTGCTCTTGGAGTAAGCCAATTACCAGATTTTCCCCATGTTTTTTTTGGTGCTTTATAATTAGAAATGATGTGGAATTTGTTATTACATAGTCACACATGCACACAATATAACCATATGGTTTGGTGAATACTGTTCTCCAATGTCTTCCCCTTTCTCCCCTTCCTCCCTCCGCCTGGTCCCTTTCTTTTACTCTTCTAGTGTCAAGAGATCTCAATTACATTTCCTCCCTTTTTTCCCCTCTAGTTTCTGTATATGAAAGAAAACATACAACTCCTGACTCTTTTTTTTAAACTATTTTTTTTAAAGAGAGAGAGAGAGAGAGAGAGAGAGAGAGAGAGAGAGAGAAAATTTTTTAATATTTATTTTTTAGTTTTCGGCGGACACAACATCTTTGTTTGTATGTGGTGCTGAGGATTGAACCTGGGCCGCACGCATGCCAGGCGAGCACGCTACCGCTTGAGCCACATCCCCAGCCCCAACTCCTGACTCTTTTGAGTTTGGTTTATTTTGCTTAACGTGATGGTCTCTAGTTCCATCCATTTTCTGGCAAAAGACACAATTTAATTCTTCTATGTGACTGAGTAGATCTCCATTGTATATATATATACCACATTTTCTTTACACATTCATCTGTTGGTGGACACCTAGGCTTGTTCCATAATTTGGCTATTGTGAATTGTGCTACCCTTAAGCATGGGTATGCAGGATTGCTATAATATGATGACTTTAATTCTTTAGATAAGCACCAAAGAGTGTTATAGTGGTATGTGTATATATATGTGTATGTATGTGTGTATATATATGTGTATATATATATATGTATATATTATATATATTTACATATGAATATATATATATATATATATATATGTACATATGTATATATATGGTGGTTATATTCCTAATCTCCTGAGGAAACTCCATACTGATTTTTATAGTGGTTGTACTAATTTATAGTTCTATCAACAGTGTAAAAATATTCCTTTTATTCCACATCCTCTCCAGCATTGATTATTGTTTGTAATCCTGGTGACTGCCATTCTGACTGTTGGGAGATGAAATTCCAGTACAACTACTGGATTTATTTTTTATTATTTTACTTTTCTTTTTTTTTAAATTTTTTTCTAATTAGTTATACATGACAGCAGAACACATTTTGACACCTCATACATAAATGGTGTGTAACTTCTCATTCTTCTGGTTGTACATGATGTAGAATCCCATTGGTCATGTAGTCATATATGCACATAGTGTAATAATGTCTGATTCATTCTACTATCCTTCCTACCACCAAACCCCCTCCTCTCCTTTCACCCCCCTCTGCCTAATCCAAAGTACCCCTATTCTTCTGTAGCTGCCCCCCTCTTATTGTGAATTAGCATCTATATATCAGAGAAAACGTTTGGCCTTTGGATTTTGGGAATTGGCTTATTTTGCTTAGTATGATATTCTCTAGCTCCATTCATTTACCAGCAGATGCCATAGTTTCATTCTTCTTTAAGGCTGAATACTGAATTTTTATGACAAACTATTTCATCCCTTCTTCCTCCTTCCAGTTACTTCTAGATACATAATGCAACTCCGTACTCCTTTAAAGAGAAGAGTGTCTGAAATTAGCAGGAAAAAATATATGTTTTTAAGTGTGCCTAAACTTAATAAAAACCAGAATCCATCTGGTGCTGACTGCTGCCTTCCACACAACTCCTTGTGTGGGCTTTGCATATCGCCTTTGGCCCTTTTAGACAGTGGGTCCTCACCTTGGGGGATTGAGTGTGCAGTTGGCAAAGTTAAGGGACAGAATGAAGCACAGTCTCCCAGGCGCCATGCTGGCAAGATCTGGATGCAACAAGAACGTAAGAAAGATTATTTTGATTTTATCCTCTCACTGATGTTAGCTTAATTGTTTATTTAGAAGAACAGAGCAGACAAACAAACAGAGATGGAATTTACTCAAATACGAGTAGTTTGTAAAACAAGCCTATCAGTGAGGGGTTCCCTCCTGTTCCAGTGTGATTTGCTCTCAAGACTTCTCACAATAACAGCAACAAACAGGATACTAAATAAATGACACACACAAAAAAGCTTCTCACAAAGGCCTTGGTTTTGATGGGACACAATCACACAAGCAGAAATATTGTAGGGAAATCATTGGCGTCCTTCCAAAAATATCCTTCCTATGGGGGTGGGAAGGATGGATGGTGGGTAGTTTGGCTTTAATGTTCATTTCTGTTGGTCTCACTTTTATTTATTTATTTTTTTTATTGGTTGTTCAAAACATTACAAAGCTCTTGACATATCATATTTCATACATTAGATTCAAGTGGGTTATGAACTCCCATTTTTACCCCAAATACAGATTGCAGAATCACATCGGTTACACATCCACATTTTTACATAATGCCACATTAGTAACTGTTGTATTCTGCTACCTTTCCTATCCTCTACTATCCCCCCTCCCCTCTCCTCCCATCTTCTCTCTCTACCCCATCTACTGTAATGCATTTCTCTCCTTGTTTGGTCTCACTTTTAAACTGTGATTTCAAATCTGAGAGTCTGAGTTCTGGTTCCAGACTTTCTGGGGATTTTTTTTTTTTTCTGATTTTCAGTTGAGTACAGAGAGGTCTGGAACCTGGTGAGGACATTTGCAAAAATATTTGAGAGAAGCTCAGTGAGCAGGGTGGGGCCTGAGTTCCCTAGCAAGGGTGAAAGACAGTCACTCTGACCTAATTATAAAATGAACATGATGCCGTTTCCTCAAGCAAACAACTCCCACAGCGCGGGTTTGGCTGTTGGGAAGGGTGGAAACAGTGAAGAAGGAGCCAGAAAACCCCCACACCCATCCTGATTCTGCTGCCTTATTGGTTTTTCCCTTCCTTCCTTCAGCAATTGTTAAATTCATGTGCTGAGCACTTAAAAATATTATTTGTTTTTAAAATCTTTTAAAATGACATTAGTGCATTATAATTATATGTCATAGTGGAATTCATTGTTGCATATTTGTACATGCACAGAATATAACAATACAATTTGGTCAATTTTGTTCCCCTGTACCTCCTCCTTTCTTTCCCTCCTCCTTACCCCCTAATCCCCTTCCTCTACTCTGCTGCTCTCTCTTCTATTTTCATGAGATTCTCTCCACCTCCACTTCCATACACTTTCCCCCCTTTTTTATCCTTTCTAGCTTCAACATGTAAAAGAAAACATATGATTCTTGACTTTCTGAGTTTGGTTTATTTTGCCTAACATACTGCTCTCAAGTTCCATCCATTTTCCTGCAAATGAGATAATTCCATTCTTTTTCTATGGCTGAATAACATTCCATTGTGTGTATGTATATTATATGTGTGTGTGTATATATGTGTGTGTGTATGTGTGTGTGTGTGTGTGTGTATATATATATATATATATATATATATATATATATATAACACATTTTCTTTATCCATTTATCTGTTGACAGACACCAGAGTGGCTCAATAATTGGACGATTACAAATTGTGCTGTTATAAACATGGATGTGCATATATTGCTAAAGTATGCCAACTTCAACTTTAACTTTTTTTTTTTTAGTACCAGGGATTGAACCCAGGGGCGCTTAAACTCTGAGCCACATCCACAGCCCTTTTTATGTTTTATTTAGAGTCAGCATCTCACTAAGTTGCTTAGGGCCTTGCTAAATTGCTGAAGCTGGCTTTGAACTTATGATCCTCCTGCCTCAGCCTCCTGAGCCACTGGGATTATAGGCATGTACCACTGTGCCCTGCTCTGACTTTAATTCTTTAGGATAAGTACTGAGGAGTGGTGTAGCTGGGTCATGTGGTGATTTCATTCTAATTTTATTTTTAAATGGACTCATAATAATTGTACAAGTTAATGGGGAACAATGAGAAATTTTGACGTAGGTATAGGTAATGAGCAAATGTGTAATAACCAAATAAGAGTAATTAGCATATCTATCATCTCAAACATTTATCATGTTTCTTTGTGGTGATACAATTCAAAATTCTCTTAGCTATTTGAAATTTATAATATATTATTGTTAACTTCAGTCACCCGACTGTGCTGTTGAACACTGTCTCCAATCTGACTTCGTAGCCATTGACTAACCTCTTCCCCTACCCCCTCTTCCCAGCCTCTGGTAACCATTGCTCTACTCTGTACTTCTGAGATCAATGTTTTCAGATTCTACACGTGAGGGCGAACACACACTATTTGTCTTTTTTACACTTGGCTTATTTCACTTAATGTAATGTCCTTCAGGTTCATGTATTGTTATGAATGCTAAGATTTCATCTTCTTTTATGGTTGAATAATATCCATTGTGTGTCTCTATTCCATTTTCTTTATCCATTCACTTTTGAGAGGGGTGAATGGAAGAAAGCTGCATAGACATAGAGCTTCTCAGCTTCCCCCTCTATGTGTCTCAAGTCTTTTGTCCCAGACATTGCCCTTGAGAGCCTCTTTACCACCCATGGATGCCCATTCAGGTGCTCAGGTCTGAGTCCAGCTTTTTGGGGTGTTGGTCTATATAGTCACACAGGGCTTAGAATGCCCCTGAGCTAGCTTTAATAATTTCATCATCTTGAAATTTTTGATAATTTTTGAACAAGAAACCTTGCATTTTATTTTGCACTGGGCCCTGCAGATTATATAAATCATTCTGCCTGGGACTTGAGTTTTTCAACCAGGGGAGGGAGGAAGACAGACTGGGCTTATTGGTCCTGAGAGAAGAGGATATGACATCTGAACTCTGTTTACTGGATGGGGACTGGACAAAGCCAGAAGTCAAAGGGCAGCAGTGTGTGGGGTGGGGGAGCCATGTGAAATCTTCTCAGTAAAGGCCAGGCTGCCTGGGATGGAGGGATCATGTGCGTGCTGGAATTGGAGAGAGGTACCAGTCCTACTCTGGCATCCAAATAGCAGTGGAGCCTGGGATGTTGATTATGGTATACCTGTGGCAAGAACTTTCCTGAGTAGCAGATGGCTTATAAGTAGCAGGGAACAGCCGCAGGGGATGAGCGACATAGCTACTGCTTATAGTGGCCTATGGGCCCTTGTAAGGTTATCCTCTGGGGTTAGGATTGGAGTCATTTTGTTGGAGCACTGGTAAAACTTGTACCTAAAAGTTTTGAAGCCCAGAACATTAAGCAGGAGTCTAGGGTCTCTGGATCAGGGCTGCTGTGGGGATTGAGGAGCCTTAGTGTTAAGTTCATTGGAACAAGGTCTAGGGCTGAATAGATGCTCAGTAAATAGTGGCTTCCCTAAGAATACTCTGCAAACCATGTCATGATTTTATAAAACTGGAATTAGTACATGGAGGAACTGGGATTCTTTGCTGCTAAATAGAATATAAGAATGGGTAGCCTTCAATGTTACAGACTTGAATGCTTTCCTTATCTGGAAAGAACTAAAATCCAAAGCTGGATCATGTCATTCCTGAGGTCCTGGGCCAGAACAAAAATTTCCATTTCCCGACTACCAAAGGAGTGCTCTTTCTACCAGACCAAACAAACCCAAGTGCATTTGGGTCTGGAAGTCTGGTTTCTATGGTTTTAAAAGTCTAGTACAAGAGAGCTGGTTAGAACTGAAGGAGACAGAGGAAGAAAAGGAGAATATCTATGTGATCTTCCTGAACTCCTGTACCTAGAGATTCTTGTTCTTCCTCAGGTTACAGTTTAGATGCCATTAACCTGGAAAGGCTTCCTGAAGCCTCTCATCACAGTATCAGAGGCATGTGGTATACCCATAGAAGCATGATAAAAATGTGGTTATCAGACTTCCAATCAGTTCTCTTAGCTCTGATAGCTTTCTATCAAATTTCCTTCCTTCCTTCCTTCCTTCCTTCCTTCCTTCCTTCCTTCCTTCCTTCCTTCCTTCCTTCCTTCCTTTCTTCCTTTCTCTCTCTCTCTCTCTCTCTTCCTTCTTGCTCAAGTTATCTGGCTTCATATTCTGTTGCTTGTGAACAAGATAGTCGACTGTCCCATGTGGACTGGAATGGTCCACGAGGAGATGAGGGTTACATGGGGCTGTGATTATGGTGAAGACACATAGAAATTATCTTGCTGGGTTGGGATCTGTGCCTGGTTGGCAGGCATTGAAATCTTGCCAGTAATGGTGGTTCAGGATGACTGAAACACCTGCTCTTTGTGACTTTCCAGAATATTGGTGGATTTGGTGGGCTTGTTTAGATGCAGGGATAATGTCCCTAAGCTGAAGTGCTGGTTGTCAGGAGAGGGCCTGACTGTCAGGAGACTGAAGCTGCTTTCTGACATGCTGCACAGACTTTTCCAGGTGAGCTCACATTCTTAGGAGGGCCATATTTTGTGCTATAAAATCATGACATGGTTTTCAGACCTTTGGATCTTCTGCAGATTTCCTTACATAACTGGAATGGACTATGAAATGCTGCAACTCCAGACAAAAATCCTGTAGTAACAGGAGTTTTTGCTTTGCAAAGAACAGCATGTTTTTGGATCAGCCAGAATCTGGAGAAGCCTTGGATGACTTGATTCTCTCTTGAAATAGGACTGAATGATCTTACCTTTGGCCCAAAGTGAGGCCATGAAAATACGTTTTCTCATAGTTGTTTTTTGCTAAATGAGCAGCTGACCCATAAAGGTGGGGTTTGGAGTCCCTGGATGAATGTTTGTTTGCAATTGCATTTCTGAGTGAGAAAGCCCCTTAGGTGAAGGTTACAGAGAAATACTCCCAATGATCATTTTCTCCAGAGTTTGAAGTCAGCACCTCAGTAGCCTGAGACATATGTGGCAAAGGTGCAGCTTTGACAGCAAGGCCAGAGGCCCCTCTGGGTATTATAGCCCACCTCCTTGGTATTACGGGGTCTTTAGTGTTAGAGGGGAACATCTATCTTCCTTGAAAACTTTAGCAGATTTCAATATGTTTCCCATTCTGAAGTACATTTATGCTTTGCCTGATACTGTAATAGAAGATATAATAATAGCCCCAGTGCATCCCATCTCCCTGTGGCTTCTTTAACATGTGATATTGCTGCTTTTTCCATCAAAGAATGGAGCCTGCTTCTCTACCCTCACATTTGGACTGACCTATGAATTGCTTTGATCAGCGCAGGAGGAAGTGATGACGTTCAAGATACGGAACCTCAAGTGCCTTCTCAGCTCCCACTCTTCCTTCCTCAGGGCCTGAGACCTCCATGATGGGTGGAAGTCTGTGCAGCCTACAGGAGCACTGAGCTTCCTCAACTAGCAGCCACCACTGACTGCCAGCTATGCATGTGTATGACACCATGTTGAACCACCCAGTCTGGCCCAGCCATCAGTTAGTGGAATGCAGTAACCCACAGAATTGTGAGGAATATTTGATTGTTATGTGAAGCCACAAAGTATTATGTTGATTTGTTGGACAGTAATAGATAAACATACTTGACTAAATTTTTTTTTTTGGAGTAGTGTTAGTTAGCCTTTCATTTCTAAGTACCTGAGATAATCAGCTTATAAAGAAAAAAATATTTGTTTTAGCTTATGGCCTTAGAAGTTTCAGTCCATGATAAGGGAGACTCATTGTTTTTAGGTGTCTGGTGGACAAGGCAGATAGCAATGGCAAGGAGGACAAGGTAGAGCAAAACTTCTCACTTCATGGCCACAAAGAAGTAAAAAAGGAAGAAGGAGGAGAAGGGGCAGGGTGGGGTTCTTTTATAGCCTTCAAAGACACAACCCCACTGCTCTAAATACCTCCTATAAGGTCCCACCTCTTAAAAGTCCTGGCACTTCCCAGTAGCACCTCTCTGGGGACCAAATCTTGAACATATGGGCCTTTGGGAGATATTTAAGATCCACACTATAACAATGCCTGAAAGGTGTTTTGTGGCCATTTGTTTTGTACTTTGAACACAGCATCAACTGCTGTGTATTGATAGTAGGTAAATAAAATGACAGTCTATATTTAATTTTATTTATCCAATTCCTCAAATTCACTCTTTATATCAAAACTTGAAGGACACAAACACACATACTTACATACACACACACACCCCTCTGCAGTAACCCACAGAATTGTGAGGAATATTCAATTGTTATTGCTATGCTCTGGACAAAAAAACCCAAATGCTTTTATGTTCTTTCTGAATAAAAGATTATCATTCTGAAGACATGAATTTACCAGAAATGCTTTTGAAAATGTCATTCATGTCCTAACGTGATATAAGTTTTCTGGGGTTTGCTTTACATATTTAGCAATTATAAAAGAAAAATTTCAACCCATATTCTAAAGTTGTCACAATCATTTCTAAAGAGTTTATGACCTGCTATCTATAGTAAAAAGTTTAAACTTTGTTAACGTTTGCCCACATCCCCCAGATGTGTTCTCCATTTACTGCAAGTGTGTTCCCAGTGAATATGCCGTTGGCTGGAGTTCAGCGGGGAAGGAAAGGCAGTAGTGGGGAAGAAACTCAACCAACAACTTTTGGAGTTCTGTTATGCCTTAAGCCTGGAAGGTTTAAGGATGTAAAGGAGTCCTTGGCTTGGCTTTCAAGGACAGCTTCTCTGTAGCACCCAGAGAAAGAGGATTGTATCTTATTCATCTTTGCATCCTCAACACTTGGCCCTGGGCTCAGTCTGGGTTTCTCCCCAGATGCTTGCCAGTGGTGATGGGTAGGGGAAGGAAAGAGCTTCCTGTGTCTTTGGAAACATGGAAATAATGACAAGATAAAAGATGTCTTCATTGAATGTTCTCCAGAGGGACAGTCAGAGATCCTCTGTCCACCAAATTCCTATAGAAGGTGAGTGTTCCTAGCACCAGCATTCTGTTGTCCAGGCTTCTGTGGGAGGAACTCTTCATCTAACCATGTTAGATGTCAAACCTTGAGCAAGAAGGGTAGGCCATCCCAGTGAATCTCATCATCCTTCCGCCCTGACATCCTAAACCTCCACCCCAAATGAAGCCCCTACAATCATTCATCCTCTCTAGAGTTTGCTTCTCGCTGATCCTTACTCAGTCCTCAACATGCCCATCTGACCACTTGGCCACCTCTATCACTCTCCACTCTTCCATTTTGGGATTGTTCATTTTCTTCTTTGACTTCTACTTGCCAGCAAATTTGTGGAGGGCAGGGCTGTGTTTTGGTCATTCCTGCATCTTGGGCTCTGACTTGGTGCTTGATGCAGGATAAATGTTCCAAGTGTGTTTTTGGAATAAATGAATAAGGCAGTCTTTGAAAAAACAATCAATTTCATCACCTGTCTTTCATGGACGAAATGTAGGGGCTCTGAAATAGCCTGTGTTTGTCAATATTTCTATTTCTAAAAATTAAGACAGATAAGACTGTATTATTTTTCCCAAGGATTATTTTGAGAACCTAATGATGTTTTGGAAAGAACTTTCTGATCTCTTTTTTCCAACTCGCCTTATTACCCCAGAGACAAACACAAAGAAAAATACTTAACTTTCCTGAGCTTCATGAGACAAAGCAATGAAGCTGTTAGCTCCGAGACCTGGTGACCAGGTCACTGCAGTTGGCTATTAGTCCAGTAACGCCTACGACAGCCACAATAAGGTGTTTATTTGACATGGTCAAAGCCACTTAGTCTCCAGCGTAGGAAAGAGGCTGACAGCTTCCTCTCTGTCTTATCACTCCTAGGACTGAAGCAGCTGTCCCTGCAGACCCCTAAAATACAAGCTGGCAGCAGTCCGAATTGACTCTATGTGTCAGCACTCTATCGGAAGTGTTCAGAGTGCAAACTCAGGACGATGCCTCCTTCCTTGAGTCTGGAGGAAAGGTGGCTCTTATCCTGTGAGTAGCATGCTCTGAATTTTTGTCCCGTTTGTCAATGTCCCCTGAGAGATCACACACAACAGAAAACATTCAGATGACAACACTTTGCCTCATTGCTCATCTTCTGGAATTGAGGATTACAAATGAAAGCTCTGCAGCATCTTTGGTATTGCTCAGTGATGCCTGGTTACTCACTCTTTTGTTCACTCATTCATTCTACAGGTAATAACTGAGCGTGACCTACTGCATGGGTACTTTTGCATTTGAGATGCAACAATAATAACTGTCATGGGCTTGCCTTTGAGTGATGAAAACAGAAAACAGACACAAACAGCATACACACAACACAGAAATTGATGAGGAAGGTTAGGATGCACTTGTATATTATGAAGGAAATAAACAAGAGAACTAGATAGAACCTAGAATCCTTTCAAACTAGTTTGTAAATAAATGAATCATAAAGATTAAGCAAGTGACTAGAGAGTAAGACAGTAAAGCCCAACTTGTCAAGAATTGTCAAGAGGAGGCCCCTCAAAGAACAGATATTTAAGCCAGGTCCTTAAGTAGGGAAAGTTCCTTTTAGACAAAAGGAACTTTTTAGGCTAGTGCAAAGGCCCTAAGGTGGACAAAATTCTGGTGTGTTCATATTTTATAGAAGGACAGTCCTGATAACTGGTGTAAGATGTTGGCATGAAAAAGTGGCATGGGATGAGGGGTCTAAAGGTCATCTCCTCTGCAGTTCTGTGGGAAATGTGTTGGAGAGTGGAGTGGGAGGGCAGGAGGGGTGATGATGATGGGTAGAGGGTGTAATTTGGAACATTTGAAGTAGTTCAGAAAAGAGGGTCACATCGGTTGGGGGAAATCAGTGGGAATGAAGAATAGAGAAGATGGGCAGTGAGTGGAATGCATTTTGGAGATTGCAAAACAGGCAACTAACATGGGTAAGTGAAAGGGAAGAAAAAGGATTTTTTGCCTGGAACCACCAGAGTGGAAGAAGTTGGAGTCCATGGTGATGATAAGGAGGAACAAGTGAAATTAGACCTTAAGTGTGGTTGAATGTTGTATTCCTGTGTATTCCTGGGGTCAAAGTAGATCCTATTCAATGATATTTTTCTAGAAGTCACTTTGTTGGAGCTGGGGATGTGGCTCAAGCGGTAGTGCACTCACCTGGCATGCGTGCGGCCCGGGTTCGATCCTCAGCACCACATACAAACAAAGATGTTGTGTCCGCCAAAAACTAAAAAATAAATATTAAAATTCTCTCTCTCTCTCTAAAAAAAAGAAGTCACTTTGTTGTCATCATAATTATCCACAGCTTATCATTTGTGACTGGGAAGTGTCATCTCAGATGACCAGGCTGCCCCTGGTTCCTTGCTTTTGGACCTGTGGCCTTGCAGGGTTGAATAAGGCAGGTATGTGGGCATTGATGGCTTCAGGTAAAACTGTAGGTCTGGCACCAGAAACAGAAGAGAGTCATTAGTAGTCATGAGGGGTGGGGTATTGAGGTAGAGAGAGAGTAGGAGAGACAGACTGAGAGGTGATAAGGCAACTGGTAGCCTGGCCACAGTGTAAAAGGCTGAACCTTGAGTGGAGGGGGCCTTGGAGCTTTGATGAATAGGATGATCCTCTTCCCATACCTAAGTCAGTTGTCCACTGCTGCATAACACCTGTCCTCAAAACTTGAAACTACAAACAACTGTAATCTCCATATTTTCCCTGAGTCAGGAGATCAGATGCAGCTCACTGGGATGGCTTGTGTTTGCTGCACGACAGGCCTCAGCTAGAAGATGTGAAGGCTAAAGACTGAAATCATCATTACCCCTGGGCCTGTGGGAAGATTGGCTGTCAGCTGGGACATCACATGCACCTCCCTATGTTGCCTGGGCTTCCTTATAATATGAAGGCTGGGTTCCATGGGAAAGCTTGGAGAGGAGGAAGGGAGAGAAAGAAAGAAAGGGAGATTGAGACGGGACAGAGAAAGAGGGGAAAGAAAGGAGGATTTGGGAGAGGAAGAGGGAAAAGAGAAGGTGGGAGAGGGGAGAGAGCCCACTGGTGGTAGCTGATTCCTTTTATTTCCTTGTTCATTTGAAAAGTTATGCAGAATTGAGTCCATTGTTGAGGACATCAAGAGTCCCCATTGTCAGAGGTAGGAAGCAGACCCACTTCTAGGTGGGAGGAGTGGTCAAGGTGAAATCACCACAACCATCCTGGGAACCCAGTTCCTTCATCCTCTCAGCTCCACAGAACCATGCCCCTCTTGACTGTGTTTATTCACCCAACTTCCTCTCAGAGTTTTAAAACGTAAGTTCCTAAATGGAAAGAAACTCTATACCTTCTGTCTGATTCAGGAGACTGAAACTACATCTGAGTTCCAACAGGAGGAATCTTCCAGGAGTCACTTGGGCAGAATCTTCTGCAAGCCCAGTAGATGCTCTACACTCAGCTATGTGGTTTTGAGTGTGTGTGTAGGGGTGGGGAAACAGTGATGAGGAACAAGGTGTGAAACCCAGGAGAGAGGATTGTGAACTACAGCTGGAAGATGGGGAGATTTTGTCTCCTAGGGACTTGAGTTGCCTTCTATGCTTCCTCATTTACTTGTCTGTGCCTTGGTGCCTTGGTGTCTCTCTCTCTCTCTCTCTCTCTCTCTCTCTCTCTCTCTCTCTCTTTTTCTGTCCTTTGTCTTTCTCTTTGGTAAAAATACTGTGCAGATCACAGAGGTAATGTAGCTAGTTCTCACAGGAGGGTCTGCTCATGACAGGTGTCTGTTCACAGTAGCAACGATGGTGTCATTACTGCCAGTACCGGCAGTGCCATGTGGAGAAAATCTGGCCTTGTTCAGGAGAGACATCATTGGAAAAGTTCATCGCAGGGAGAGAAGCAATATTGAACTCTCCAACCCTAAGGTCTTTTGGTGTCAGCAGGGTTAGGAAAGAATTTCTTTTATTGGGAGGAGTGAACACAGCCTGGAAGAACCAGGTGGGAAGTGGGACAAGGGGTGGAGCTGGCATGATTGTGAGCAGGTGGTAGGTCCGAGAATGTCCTCAGGAGGGGCTGTGAGCTGGCTCAGAGGGAGAGACACTCAGTCAAAGTTTGGTTAACAAGCCTGTTGTTTGATTAATCAGCTCATGGTTTCTGAGGTAAGGAATGGGAATTGGAGGGGCTGGGTCTGACCTTATGCTAGGTAAATGGGGGCATCTCATCTAAGTCTTATAGGAGTTCTTTTTTCTGTTCTCAGAACACTAAGAAGAGTTTTTTTCTTACCCTTTGTGTTTCCCAAGATTGTAAGGCTTATGCTATATTCAACCTTGCCATGTAGTTCCAAAGAAGGGCAGCCACAGAGTCCACAGCTCACACCCACACAGGGTAAGGCCAGGCTTGAGAAGGCACTCTGTAGACCCTCTGCTCAACAACACAGGAAGACTGAGTTCCCCGTCCTGGCAGGCATCAAATGCAGGCTGGACCATTCTTACAGTGGTTTCTGGTATACAGGTCAGCCTGTGCTGGAAGCCCTGGTACCCCCCAGAAATCTCTGAGTCAGTTATTTCTCCCTGCAGTATCCATGGGGAGGTTGGTGTATCTTTTGCCAGTTGAGTGGGGGAGGTTCGGGTTCCTCCTCACCCTACTCATGGCTCCTAGAAAATCAGTATATCTCTGTGTGGGATTAAATAACTGATTGGAGGTGTTCTTTCCTTTTGTGGTACATATATATCTGGAAAATAACTTTCAGAGAATTCTGTTCATCATTTTTTTAAGGTTTCCTCTCATGTTGTAATATATCTTTCAGAATAAAAAACTTGCTGTTACTTTAAGCCCCTAATTCTCCTGTGTAAGTGTCACAGTGTCTGGGATATAGCACTTCTGACTAAGGGCACTGAGGAGGAAATGGTGGAGGGCCAGTTGTCCTTTATTCCCATTCTGTCAGGAGCACCCTAGCTTTCATGTGAGTGAGCTGTGGCAGCATGTTTGCACCTATGCATCAGTGAAGCTGCTACTGCAGATAAAAATCCAGGCCTTAGGTGTCATGTGGCCATTCCATAGGAATACAATGGTTAGGCAATCAACTTCCTGGAGACTTGTTGGTTAAATTTGAATCTTGGTATATTTCATATATTTGGTGACTTAAAATTTAATGGTGAATATTTTTGGACCCTATTATGGTTTCAAAGCACTGAATTGGGCAGACAGTGCTATGTGTCTGGTTATAGAGCTGTGTCAATTTGGTAGAGGGGAGAGAAGAATAGTTTTATGGTTTCTGATATACAGAAACCAGATAACTGACTCAGAGATTTCTGGGGGGAACCGGGGCTCCCAGCACAGGCTGACCTGTATACCAGAAACCACTACGGAAATAGGTGGATCAGTAGCTATGCACATGAGGTTCATAGAGTTCTGGAGTTTGGTAAACATGTTGAGTTGCCCAAGTATTTTCACCCAAGATACAGTATGCATGCAGAAGGGTGATTTTAGGGTCCAGGTCCCTGGCACACCCTTAGTGTGGGCAGTGGCTTATTCTGGCTTTAGTTAGGGTGTATCCTGAGAGGAGTGTTGGAGGGGAGGCTTAGACCCTTTCTGAATCCAGAGGGGACTGGGAAAATACTGAAGCTGAAATATAAAAGTCAGGACTAGAGAGAGTCATGCAAGGGTATAAAATGAGAATAGCAATGAGGGACATAACCAGTATCTCACTGGTGGTACCAAGGGAAGGGACAGAAAATGTCTGGTGAATGAGATGCTGGCTCACTTCTGCTGTCCTCCCTCTGCAGATTGTACTTCCATGCCTCTGGCTTCCTGCTGGGTTCAGTCAGTAGAAAGGCCAGGGAGAGGCCAGGGAGCAGGAAGGGTGGGGTATGTGACACTTCTTTCCCTATCTCAGCATCCTGCCTGAAAGTAGCTGCACCCTGCATGGCACCAGTCTCACTGGGCTGCAACAACACCAAGCAGCCCTGTTCCTCTAGCACCGGGAACCAGAGTCCCTTGTCATTCAGGTTTGTTTCCTCATACCTGAATGTCTCTCTCTCCTATTTGGAATCATCTGAGTAGAAATTCATTTTCTGTCAGCATCATGATGATCCAATAAAGAAACTTTTAATCACACTGAAGCAGAACAGACTTCCTTGGGAGTCTCTTGGGAGGACCTATGCAGTCCTCGTACTTTAAACCATCTCTAGATTAATATAATACATCATAAAATATCTCTTGCTCAAGGTGAATCTGGATGATGTCAATTTGAGAAGCAGATAACAAATCTGACTTGTGGGAAATTTGCTGGGGAACTGCTTGCCTGTCAAGGAGAAGGGATTGAGGGAGCAAGCTGCTTGCAGTTTGACTTCTGTGAAAAGAGAGAGTAAGAGAAGGTTGAGGAGGAAACTTTTCAGATGGCGACACTAAGAGAAATGTTTAGTCATTCCTGCAGGGAGTCCTGGAACACAGTTGGTCTCTAGATGGGGGAAGGAGGGCCTGGCTATGGTACCCTGCCATGCTCAGGCATGATATAGGAGCAACTTGGGGTGCGCGAGGTCATGGAATGTTTCTGTGGATCTGAAGGTGTAACAGCTAGGGATGAACATCATTTCTCTTGGAGAGAGATTTGAGCAGCATATCTCCATGGCTACTACATTTTGGTCATGTCTTAGAGCTAAGGGATCCCAGACAAGCTGACCTCCAAGCTCTGGGTTTGTTTTTGAGCTCAATTGGGTCAGGTATGGGCTTGCCATTGCTCCCTTCCTGGATCAAATTTTCCAGATCAGCTTCCCCATCACTGGTCATTGCTGAAGAAAAGGACAATATATTTCTGATCTGTTACTGAATGTTCTATGTCATTCTCGTGTAGTAAATATTTTTGAGAATGAAGATGCAAGTAGGTCCCTGGAAAAATATTTTGAAGAGGAGATGTTGAACTGCCAGGTGTTTTTTTTTTTTGTTTGTTTGTTTTTGTTTTTTAAAAAGAATCCCTGGATGTCAGATGAGATGATCTGAGACCTGGGCCTTGGTGTCCTATGTCTTTCATCTAGGTAAGTCCAAGGTTTAAAGGGATTTCATATCTTCTATCTCTTGCCTTTACCTGTCAGTGACTTTGGTAAAAAAGACGGTAAAACAAGTCAGATATGTATAAAAATATGTATTCTGTGGTCTCCTGGTATCCTCAGGAAACTGGTTCTAGGACCCCTTCAGATACCAAAATCTTCAGATGCCTAAGTCCCTTATATAAAATGATGTAGTATTTGCATATAACCTATGCAGTCCTCCATACTTTAATTTATTTAATTTAATTAATCTCTAGATTAATATAATACATCATAAAATGTAAATGATGTGCAAATAGATGTTATACTATATTGTTTAGGGAATAATGACAAGAAAAACTGTATGTATTCAGTACAGATGTAATTTTTTTTTCTGAAGATTTTGGATCTGAGGTTTAGAAAATCTGCTTATGTGGAACTGGAGGCTATCCCCTTTTGACATGTTATATAATGGGGTTTATTTATATCCCCTAATTTCATATATAGTCTTTGATGTATGTATCCAGTTAATTGACTTTGACATGCTCAGTTTTATAATACAAGAAGCCTCAGAACATCTAAAAATTATTATTAGCTACTTAATATGAGATGTGTGAAGGGTTTTTGTTATTTTTTATTCTTTTAACAATTTATGAGATAGATGCCATTGTCTCTCCTCAGAGAAGGTAAACAACCAACTCAATATTACAAATCTTACAGGTAGAGAATACAGAGTCAGCATCCAAAAGAGACACCTGCATACCTGTGCTTATTGCAGACTATTCATGATAACCAAGGTATGATATTAACAAGCCTAGATGCCAAACAACAGATAAATGGATAAAGAAAATATGTTATGTATACACAATGGAGTATTATTCAGCCATAAAGAAGGATGAAATTATGTCATTTACAGGAAAATGGGTGGAACTAGAGGTCATCATGCTTAGTGAAATAAATCAGACACAGAGAGATAAGTATTGTATGTTTCATCTCATAGGTGGAAACTAAAAAAGAAAAAAAACCCAAAACAATAAAATATGACCTGAAAGTAGAAGAGGGACTATTAGGGAAAGATAAGGGGACCTGCAGGAAGGAGAGAAGGAAAGACCAAAGAGGGCATAGGGATAGATGATATATACATGTGTGGAAATGTCACAGTGAAACCCATCAATCCATATAGGTAATAATGTTAATCTAAATAAAAAATAAATAAACAAACAAATAAATGAATAAAATAAGTGAGGATCTGGATCTCAAAGCTCCTATATGACTTTCTAAACCTGAGCCTTGACCAGGAAAATCTGTGGAACAAAAAGCAGAGTACTCTTTGAGAGATGCATCTCCAGAGAAAGATTCTACCCAGATCACTGCTTTGCAAAGTGGAAAGGGATAGTTACTCTTTCCCTTGATTAGTTCTAGAAACCTGCTTCTTACCAGAGCTGTAAATACAATACCTTTTTCTACATTTGGACCAGAGACATGGTCCTGTGGTGGATAGTGCTCTTTGCAGTGATTTTGTGGTTTTAGCAGTGACTTCCTGTTTTGACTTGCCGAAGCATCTTGGGGAAACTATTCTCAGTCCACTTTTCCTTAAGCTCCCTCTCCATCATCCCACTTGGAATGTAATGTTTTGCATTTTTAAAAAATTTATAGTTGGACACAATACTTTTATTTTATTTATTTATTTTTATGTGGTGCTGATGATTGAACCCAGGGCTTTGCACATGCTAGATAAGCACTCTACCGCTGAGCCACAATCCTAGCCCTATTTTGCTCTTTTAGGGTAAGTAGGATGATGAATTGGAGGTTTTTCAGGCATTTTATCTTGCCACTGTTGAATGCCACTGCTGTGGTGGGTGAGTTCTTTGGAGCATGCTTTCCTCCTCTGCCCTATAAGCGGAAACAAAGAGGTCTTTTAATATTCACTGGAAGACTGAGCTCCAGATTTGTGTCTTGCTGAAGCACATCATGGAATCTCTGACACTGCAAATTATCCCCCCACCCCCAGCACATCAACCCCAATGCAACAGGATCTACACATCACCTGTGTTTTATGATGGGCCAGCTCAGGAACAGTAGGAGTGGGTGAACAGCCATATGTTCCTCTTCCTTCTGGTCTCCATAGAGATGTGAGTGTTCAAGACTCAAGGATTGAATGAAAACATTGGAATCTCAAGAAGTACCCCGCAATTTGTTAGTGTTCTCTATAGCAGTCCCTAATGCATGCTAATGCTGTGGAGATTTTTGTCTCTTTCACTGTTTCTATGGTTAATTCCTATTTAATGCTATTCCTATGTGGCTGCATTTTAGTTCATGGAGTTTCTTCTATTGTAGTTCATGTCTCTGGATGTTTTTCTTAAAATAGTTGCCCTTGTTGCTCTGTTCCCCCTTGGGGACAGACTTGTTTAAATCTCACATGTGGACTTTCCTCATGGGAGGAGTAGATTCCTGCTGTCCCCTTTGATCTCTCTCCTGTTTTCTGCCAATAAGAACACTTATTTCACACCATAGGTGCACACATAAATGTATGGCTTTTTTGTTACCAGCTTGTCATGGTGGGTTCAAGGGGGATGAAAGTCCCTTGCTATTCTGACCACTGAGAGGTCGTGTCTAATTCCCTTTCTCTCCAATCTCCAATAGTGAGCCTTGGGGATTCACTATTCAGCAAGTTACAGCAGGGAGATGCTGCAGTACTTCTGACGCAACCACGAGAAGTCTCACGGTTTCCAGCCAGCTCACACTCAGTGCTTTTCCTCCTGGGATATTCACTCCCACAGCCCAGCCCTCAGGCTGCAAGAAGCTCGAGTCACATGGAAAGGGCACGGTGGGCACCTGTGTCAGCAGCCCTGTCTGAGCTTCAGCATCAACTGTCAGCCTGGGAGTGAGCCACTGTGATAGTGTGCTAGGGAGGCTGTTAAAAAGTGCCTCAGGCTGGTTGGCTCAAGTGAGAGAAATGTATGGCCTCAGAGCTTCAGAGGCTAGGAATCCAGGACAGCTGCTGGCAGAGTTGGCTCCTTCTGAGGATCCTGAGGAAGAATGTGCTCCAGGTCCCTCCTCCAGCTTTGGATTTTTGGAATCTGGTGTTTCTTGGCTTCTGCTGAATTACCCTAACCTCTGCCTTCATCTTATGTGATCTTCTCCCTGTGTGTGTCTCTATGTCCAATTTCTCCATTTTTATGAGGACACCAATCATTGGATTAGGGCCTTCCCTACTCCAGGATGACCCCATCTTAACTAATTACAGTTGCAAAGACCCAATTTCCAAATGAAGTCACAATCTAAGGTGCTCAGACATACAAATTTCAGACACAATTCTGCCCATAATAACCATCTTGGGCATTCAGCCTGGTTGTACCTCCAGCCCCAGGCATCACTGGACTAAAGTCTCTAAAGAGGCCCTGAGTAAGAACTGTTCAGCTGAGCCCAGCCAGTTCAGAACTGTGAGGTAATAATAAACAATATCACTCACTAAGTTTGGAGTAATGTTTACCCAGGAGTATGTGCGACCCATCCTGGTTTTCAGAGAACAGTTGAATATGAGGCTGAGTACACTCTAAATTTTTAAAGATGCTAAGATCAGGGTGGACTAGCCCCCATGTGATTTTTTTTTTTTTTTTTTTTTTTTTTTGTGATGCTGGGGACTGAACCCAGGGCCTTGTGCATGAGGGGCAAGCACTTGACCAGCTGAGCTATATCCCCATCCCCTGATACTGTTAATTTTGAGAACAGCAGAACTGCACATTGCTGGTAGTCCTGGTAGTTTCCATTATCATTTGTCAGCTTGCTGGCATTTGTGCTGCACAAGAGGTCTGGCAAGCCCCCCAGTCAAGTAGAGATTGGCCCAGGCATGGACTCCAGGCTGGGTGTTAATGCTTTCTCTTTTCAGCCTGTTGGAACTGACTAACACCATTAGCAATAGCATCACTACTGTTTATATTAACTGCTTCCCATGGGGCATCTAAAAACCAGGCTTGGGTCAGCCTTGCTCTTTCTGTTTCACAGATATAGAAATTGAGGCTTAATGAGGTGAAATGTAACTGAGGCCACCCGATATGCACACAGAGGTGCCAGGATTTGGACCAGTCTCCCCCACTTACGGAGCCAGTAGTACTTCTGGACTGGAAACAAAACAGGGCAGGTGGGGAGGAAGGACAATGAGGGTTGAGCCAAGTCGTGTTTTCCATACTTCTCTGGGAATGACAGTATCTGGATTGTTCAACATACAGGTCACAGGGCTTCTCTCCCCTTGGAATCCTGGTAGGTCCAGCTGGGCCTGAGGATCTGCTTTCTGTTTGTGTTTTAGACAATATTAGCAATAAATCATATTTTTAGCAATTCTCATCCTAAGGCAGTTCTGGGGGCTAAAGTGCTTAGATCCTCCCCAACCCTTTTCAGTGTTAATGATTGGGCAGTCTCAGTTCTAGCCCACATGGTTTAGGGCATCTGATGATGCACAGGGCCACTTCCTATGTAAGTGTAAGCCACATCATTGCCTGGCTCACATTCTTCCTGAGTCGGGCCTGGGGCTTTCAGAATGACAAGTTCTTCTATTCTTCTGCTAAAATGTGTGTGGCCCATATCAGCTTGCAAATTGTGGCTCTGGGGGGATACTTTAGATTACATGGGACCTTTATCTCTGCCACCTGCCCCCATCTCTGATTCCTAGAATGTTTTTCACCCCCAGCACCTGCTGATGCACCTTAGGAGAGCCTAAAGCCTTCAGCATCTGATGTCACAGAAGAATGCCAAGTGAAGAGAGCCACCACATTGCCCTCTCCAAAGACAGCCAGCATCATAGAGTTTGGTCCATGGAGCTGGGTGACTCCCATGGGTTCTGTCCTGGGATTGGCCCCAGGGGCCGGAGTCTAGACCCTGCCACTCACGGTGGTATGTCTTTGGGCTGGCTAACCCTCCCTGAATTTTTGTTTTCTTATCTTTATGATCTTTTAAAATTATGTACATGTATGTGTATGTGTGTGCACTTATATACCTATCTAATATGCTATAGTGCATATACCAGTATAAACTTACATGTATGTATAACACACATTTATATATGCTTGTGTATGTTTATACATATATGCTCATGAGTGTGTGTGGCCATATACATATGTTCATAGTATGTTTACACACACACACATATATATATACTTGTCTATGTGTATATGATATTTTATAACTATATATACACACATGTACTTATGTATATGCTACAGTGTATATGCACATAACCGCTTACATATCTTTATACATGTTTTTGTATATGCTGTGTGTGTATAAAGACTAAGAATGAAGGCCCAAAAAACATTATAAAGAGTGTTTTTGTGTCCTAAAGTGAACCAAAATTAAGACAGTTATAATCTTTAGCTTCTGTTTAAATATGAAAAGTCATGTGTTATAGGTCATGGTGATCCTTTTTCTTCTCTCTTAACCAAGTGTGGAGCCCTCCTGAACACAGAGGTGGAAAGTGGTCTCTTGCTTTGCTTTGTTTGTCTCTTGAAGCCCGCTGCCCCCCACACCACACTGGAGGTGAGGAAGTACCTTCATGTGGCATTGAGTAGGATTGACTATGGTTATAAAGTTCATCCTTCGAGCTTTTTTTTTTTTTTCCCTTAAAGAGAGAGAGAGAGAGAGAGAGAGAGAGAATTTTTTTAATATTTATTTTTTAGTTTTCGGCGGACACAACATCTTTGTTTGTATGTGGTGCTGAGGATCGAACCCGGGCCGCACGCATGCCAGGCGAGCCTGCTACCGCTTGAGCCACATCCCCAGCCCCAATCCTTCGAGCTTTTTAGGAAACAGTTTTTTTTTTTTTTGTACTGGGGATTGAACCCAGGGGTACTTCACCACTGTGTACATCCCCAGCCCATTTTTTTTATTGGTTGTTCAAAACATTACAAAGCTCATGATATATCATCTTTCATACATTTGACTCAATTGGGTTATGAACTCCCATTTTTACCCCAAATACAAATTGCAGAATCACATCGGTTACACACTCACATTTTTACATAATGCCCAGCCCATTTTTCTCTTCCATTTTTTTATATAATGATGGGATTTGTATATAATGATAGGATTTGTTGTGATATATTTGTACATGCACACAATAAAACAATATAATTTGGCCAATGCCACTCCTAGCACCTCCCGCCCCCACCCCTTGGTCCCTTTCCTCTACTGATCTCCCTTTGATTTTCATGAGTTCCACCTTTCTTTTCCTCTTTTTCTTTCTAGCTTCCAGATATGAGAGAGAACATATGACCCTTGACTTTCTGAGTTTGGTTTATTTTGCTTAACACGATAGCCTCTAGTTCCATTCATTTTCTTGCAAACTCCATAAACTCCATTAACTCATAAATATATACAACTCCATTGTGTATATTTACCACATATTCTTTATCCATTTATCTACTGATGAACACCTAGGCTGGTTCCATGATTTGGCTGTTTTGAATTGTGCTGCTATGAACATGAGTATGATGTATGGCTATAGTATAATAACTTTAATTCTTCAGGATAAACACAGAGGAGTGGTATAGCTGGGTCGAATGGTGGTTACATGCCTAGTCTTTTGAGGCTGATTTCCATAGTAGTTGTACTAATTTACAATCACACCAACACTGTAAATGTTAGGAGGCCGATCTTGATGGTGGAACTCCAGGTCCCACAGTGTGGCAGTAGGGAAAGTTTTGCACTGAGTCTGTCCATGCCTTTCATGGCAAAGCATGGGTGGCCATGATTGCCAATTCTGTATATTATCAATACTAACTTCTCAGACGTGTAATCCAGAGATTTGGGAATCTGACGCAGGAGCATTGAGAGTTCAAGGCCAGCCTCAGCAACTTAGCAAAGCACTTAGTAAACTAGTGAGACCCTGTCTCTAAATAAAATATTAAAAAAGGGCTGGGATGTGGCTCAGTGGTTAAGCACCCATGGGTTCAATCCTTGGTACAAAAAGAAAAAAAAAGGACTGGCAGTTATGACTCAAGTAGATTATAAAGTATTTTTAAGCATAATGGCTAATTTAGGTATAATTTTATATTAGTTAAATGAGAGGCAGCTGGCATCCAAGACAGGGCTCTTGCCATGGAAACATGTCTGAGAAAAGGATAAACATCATTGGTGACCTACAAGGTTTTTGTTTGTTTTCAGCATAGGGAACTGAACTCAGGGCCTCACTCATGTTAGGTAAGCACCCTACCATTGAACTACACCTCCCAACTCTGGGAAAGATTTTTTGATTCACTGACATATTACTTTTTCAAAGTAAAAACACAAAGTGATAGGCCCTTCACCCCTCCCCATCCTCTAAGTTGTCACTAGGCCCTTAGTAGTCATAGAGATTGGGAGCACTTGATGTAACATTGGATTCTCTTCACGAGAACAGGGAGCCACTTTGGAAAATCCTATGGGGTTTGCACCTGCTCACAGAACACATGTGTCTATCCATGTATCCATGTGCTCATATGAGTGTGCACATGTACATACTTCCATATGCCTATAAGCACCTGCTCTCTACACTGTGATTTATGTGGTCCACAGAAGTGCCATTAACCACCCACTCAAGCCTTCCATGTCTGCCTTGAAACTCAGTGGAGCTCTTTTATATTATACTAAAACATACCTCATTTCTCAGGGAGTTAGTAATCTATCACTGTAGATTATTGTTATTAATTTTCCTCAGCATGTGCTTCTAAAAGCTACCTGCTCATGAAGGAAGAAATTATTATTTCCTGTAGCCTCACTGGTCTCTGGATGCCGTTACCATCACTCCAATTTAGTGCCAAGAGAGCAGTCCCAACATCTGGTTCCTTCCTAAGTTGTCACATGATCTACCTCTTCCTTAGCTCTGCCCCAGGAACCCAGCCCCCCACCCCCACCTGTGGCCCCAGTGATGTAATACCTCCTGGCTGGGAATAGCTGGGACTAAGGTCTGGGTGTGACTAGCCTGTCCTCAGGGCACCTTGGCTAGCTGCTCTCTCCCTGCTTCCAGATTCTCAGAATATAAGTGCCCTTCCCTTCCAAGTCATCAGTCCTAGTGTCACACTCCACCACACCCAATACCTGCCCTGAGCATTGGGTTCTGGACTCTTCAACCTGAATAGTTTATCCAGAGGGATGGGGGCTGTGGGGAACCAGCCTGGGGGCATGAGTGATGCTAATTCCTGGGGATGGCCACACCAAAGAGATGACCATTCCAAGAGAAGCGGGGAACACTTCTACCTACCTTCTACCATGATGGCTCCATCACAGAGGCTCAATTTCACCTCCATCACAGAGGCTCAATTTCACCTTGCCAGGGGCTTTACCCCAAACTTCTCCAGGACAGTTTCAGGGAAGGTGCCTGGGAGTGAAGAAATCCAGTTTTATTCTGGGCACAGTTCTTCTGATTACGTCATCATGCCCAGCATCATGGGGAAGAGACTGAAAGCTGAGGGCCTACTCAGGTTCTCTTGATCCCCTTGGCCACTCTTCATTAGTCCTGCTTCCAGCAGGTTGAGTTTGCCTGGTGTTTTCTGTGACACAGTTGTGCTGAATTCTCTGGGGAGGTCCAAATCCAAGGGAATTTGGAACCACACCTGTGAGAATGAAGAGTGCTGAGGGATTACCTGAGCCTGCCCTTCTGGCACAGGTGAACATTTGTCACATGTGGCTTTGTATTAGCTGCCAAGAGTGAACAGCTTCCCTCCCAGATCCCTGCCTCTGTATGTCTTCGCTTTATGGGTGAAAGTTGGCATCACAATCTCTTCTCTCTTTGGGCAAGAGAACTTTACTTGTGGAGAAAGTGCTTGGAATCAAGGCTGAGCCCACCTCTGACCCACTCCTCTAGATGTTCAAGGGTCTGCTAGTACTAAGATTTCTGACCAGATTCAGCCAACCTTGTGGTTTTGTCCCTTGCACTGTGCTGCCTCAGTGACAGCAGATAAACCATGACCAGTGACCTATGGAATAAATTTGGGGTCAGGTGGTGCTGGCTTCCCAACCTTCTCAGCCCAGCATTGTAGAAACGGCTTTATGTTCCCAGTGAGCTCTGACACAGTCTCTCCCAGATCATGTTATTAGGTGGACTCCTAGCTCACACCAGCCTTCCTCTGGCTCATCTTAGAGCCAGGCAACCTTTCCCAAGCCCCAATCTTTCTCTCCCTCTCCAAGCAGAAAAGACATTTCATCTGCTTCATGTTCCTTTTCTGCTAACATCTTGACCTTTCCAAAAGTCTCTGGGGTGACATCAAATACATGGGCATTTGGCACTGAATCTTTTCAGATATGCTGCCTACCTTCCCAACCATCACCCCCCAAAGTCTATGTGTAACAGCGAGTGGGGAATGTGTGCCTTTCTCAGCCTCACCTCGGCTTCATCCAATGTGTGTATGGTCACCTTAGCATTTACAGGGATGCCAACTCATTAGCTCTCGAATTAAAGCCTTTTAAGCCACCAATATTTGTTTGCATCAGGAAAAGGCCTTCATTAAACACAGATAGGATGGGTCTTTAATGTCTGCTCCTGTTAGTTGCATGTGTCTGTTCTCTTTGGAATTCCTTTATCTAGTGTACCCTTCATTCTTTTGAAAAATTTTCCTCTGAGATTCTCTGTCACTGGATTAACAAACATTTCATTATCTCTCAGCCAAAGTCAAACAGAAGCTAAACCATAAATGATGCTGTGGATAAAACCAGGTATGACAGGTTGGGAGACACCTTTCAGCACCTGGTTGGTCTGGTGAGATTGTCCTAAACTTCTGGTAGGTGGGCTTGTTTTATTGCCTCTACTTCTTTTACTCTATGCTAGCTAAAGGATGTATTATTTCTTGTAGGCAAATTTTCTATTCTCTTGTTTTGCCTGGTCCTGGTCCTTGGGAATATCAGTTTTCACAGAAACATGCTCATGGGAAAGGCATCCAAAAAAAGACCAATTCTACCATACTATCTGGGGATAGTGAAGTCTCCATTGTTAATAATGAAAGCAATACTTTGAAACAGATGGCAACACAGCTAAAGACATTCTGTGGTTGAGCAGCATGTGGCTTCTGTTTTTTTTTTTTTTTTAATTTGTAGATGGACACAGTACCTTTATTTTACTTATGTATTTTATGTGTGCCGAGGATCAAACCCACGTGCAAGGCAAGTACTCTATTACTGAGCCACAACCCCAGCCCCAGGCTGTGGCTTCTTTGTCCAGTGACCCCAGCATTCAGTGGTTACTTTGTGTTTTAGTCTGTTTTCTGTTACCATAACAGAATACCTGACACTCGGGGATATTTAAAGAATTGAGTTTATTTATTTATTTAGGTACTAGGGATTGAATCCATGGGTACTTTACCATGGAGCTACATCCCTACCCCTTTTATTTTTTCTTTTGAAACAGAGTCCTACTAAGTTTCCCAAGCGGGCCTGGAACGTTCAGTCTTTCTCTCTAAGCCCCCCAAGTTGCTGGGATTACAACTATGTGCCACCATGCCTGGCCTAGAGGTTTATTTTGGTTCATGGTTCTGGAGGATAGGAAGTCCAAGATCATGTCACAGGCATCTTGTTGGCTTCTGATGAGGGCCCTGTGCTGCTCTAGCTTATAGCAGAAAATGGAAGGGCAAGCAGGAGCCCTAGAAAAGACAAAATACAGAGGTAGTATCAATTTGTTACAACTCATTCTCATGGTAACTTTGCCTTTGTGATGAACAAATCTCACTCCCACAAGGCAGCATTAATGCATTCATGTGGAGCCTCCTGACCCCGACACCACCCACTAGGCCCTACTTCCCATGTTGGCAGCACTGGGGCCAACACATGATAAACTCATGTCACAGCATCCTGTCTAACCAACCAGAAGCTTCTTATTCAAATCCATCACAACTGAGTGCAACGGCAGGGATGTACATGCTGGTAACCACATTTCAAAGGAACTATGTTTACTGTTTTTTTTTTTTTTTTGGTACCAGGTATTGAATCCAGGGGCACTTGACCACTAAGCCACATACCCAGCTCATTTTATTTTTTATTTGAGACAGGATCTCATTAAGTCCTTAGGACCTCACTAAGTTGCTGAGGCTGGCTTTGAATTTGCAATCTTTCTGCCTCAAACTTTCAAGCTGCAGGGATTATAGGCATGCACCACGGTGCCTAGTTTGCTGTGACTTTTATTGAAGACATGTGGGTGGCTTGATCTGCCCCTACCCTCAATATTCTGAGAGAACCATAAAAGGCAATAACTGATTAGGTGATATGCATGCTTGGAGCCTGTGGCACAATATCATACCCTTAGTGTATGTCTGGAGGAGCCATGAATTTTGAAGGACATGCTGAAACAGGAGCCAAGAGCTGTCTAGAATAGCCACAGCTATAACAATAGCCCTTCAACACAGGGAAGGCTTCCTGGAGGAAAGAAGTTTATTTAGGCTAAGCCCAAAAGATACATGGGAGTTAACAAGAAATGATGAGTTTGGGGACTTTCCATAGATGGGAGGGCAGAGCCTCTTGAAAGCAAGAGTGGAAGAAGTCTGGGATTCTAGGCTGGTCAGTCAATCAAGGAAAGATACTTTCCACATAAACTAGGCTACCAAGGGCTCTTAAGTCCCTTTGAGCTCTCCTGTAGGAGAATCTGGGGAATACCTTTATGTCATGGTAGTGTTTCGTGCTATTAGTCACTGGAAGTCACCAAAGAGTCATCTTGTTTACATCTTTGGAGAAGAATCACAACTCCTTTTAGCAAAGTGAGGGAGGGAATTTGTAGGACAATTTGCTAGGTGGCCTTGGACCCATTAAGTTTTTCCCATGTTCTCACTTGTAGTTCTCAAGAAACCCATAAAGCATTCTAGGAACATACCATTGGGAATAGGGAGCAACTGACCAGGACAGCCCAGGTTCTGTTCAGTTCCCCCTAGAAGTAGCATGTAGTTCAGTGGTTCAGGCCTGTGGGCCTGTGGCTCCTAAGGTAGGAAACCCTCATGGGCCGCTTTCTGGGGTCCCTCACCTATGTGGTGAAAGTGGAGCACATATGATCAAGACTCCAGCCTTTCTGGGAAGGCTTCCTAAGCCTTGGGGACTGGCTTGAAATGGATTCTAGGTTTCTGTTTTCCCTGTCTGCTTATCTCATGGAAGATATGAGCCCACTTCATGTACTCTACCATGTGTAAGTGTGTCCTGTCTCACTGGACTCAAACAAACCAGTGCTCCATGAACCTGTTTCACAAAAATACTGTCCATTCTAAGATGACAGAACTGGGCCAAACCACTCCAACTGGACAAAACAGCAGGGTGTCCCAGAGGGACCATCTTTTGGTGAGAGACAGGGAAGTGGTCTGGAAACTGCCTTCACTCCAGAAGGGGGCCTCAGCACCGTATCTGCTTCCTGCTTGTTTTGCCTGTGAGTGTCCCATACACCCAAGATGTCACATACTCTATGCTGGGGTTGGTACTTGCCATCTTCATGGTACAAAGACCCAGACCCCCTCACTTCCAGAGTGGACAGGGCAGCTAATACACATGGACTGAGAGGGACTTTATTTTCACTGTGTACTCTTTGAACTTTATGAGTGTTCTACCACATGAATGCATCACCCCCATTAAAAGACAAATTAAGTTAAAATTTAGAAGAAGAAAAATAAGACTTTTTTCCCCCACATCTAAGTTTCTGGGTGTTACATAGCAAACTAACCACATCAAGCTTTCCCTTCAGATGTGTTGGATGCTACAGCAAGAGGCCACCAGGAGACAGTTTAGGAAATCCTTTCTTTTCCTTTTTTATTTGTATTTTCAACACATGGCACACTGCCTCATACATAACAAACAGTGTCCAATCAATAGTTGTGGAATCCACTTAAACTATATTGGCCTCAATTTAAGATGAGGCAGTTTTTTGTTTGCTTTAAAGAAATAACATTTAAGAAGGCAAATCATGCTTCTCTTGTGAATTCTGTGCTCACAATCAGAGTGTCTTTAAGTTACTCCAGTGCAGAGCCCCTAGGGGAATATCTTGTTAAAAGTTCCTCTCTACCTCATTCACAAACACATCTGCCAGGCATGGCTGTAGGCAGCCAGGCTATAACAGTGGGCAAAGTTGTTGTAAGATGGTTTCAAACCTTTGGTGACTCTGGAGTTGCCATTTACTCTCGGTTAGGGAGAGTTGTAGGGAGACCAAGTTAGTGGTATGAGGAAAAGTCAGGAGTTCAGCCTCCTGTTTGAGTCTGAACTGCTAACAGATCCCTGAGTGATGTCTCTGAGCAGGCAGGTAGATGCACTTGTGCAGAGTTCTGGGTGAGCAGGCTAAAGGTACGATTGGGAGTCATGGGCATACAGAAAGTATATGAAGCCAGGGGGCTGAAGTGGACAGCAGAGAGGCCCATGGACTGAGCCAGGGGAGCATAAGGGAGGGCAGTGGGCAGAGCAGGGACACTGCTGGCCTGCAGCCATGGAGAATAAATACTACATCAAGCATGTGTTCCAGGCCCTCAGTTGAGAACCAACTGAAGCACACTGGAAATATTACCAAAAATTTGTCCATCTCCCTTGGCAGAAGAGACCTCCAAAGCTGGATCTTTTTTCATTTGTTGTTGCAAAGTAAAAAATTAATTGAATACTGAATGCTGACAACTGAGTTTATTCAGTGATTCACTATTAGAGAACTTCTTGGAATACATGACCTGATCTAGGAACTCAGGTGCCACCTCTGACCTCCTTTCATCTGGATTTCTGGTCATGGTGGGAGGGGAGAGAGCCTAGAAAAGCCTAGGTCAGGTTAACCCTATGTTATAGCTCCATATAAAACATTTCTCAAATGTTGAATGTGTCTACAAGCAGAATGAGTATAAATCTTACCCAGAGCTTGAGGTAGCCAATGAGAAAGAATAGTATGAAGGCAGAGATGCCAAAGGCTTATTTATTCATTTATTTATTTTAGTTGTAAGTGGACACAACCCCTTTATTTTATTTTTATGTGGTGCTGAGGATCGAACCTAGTGCCTCATGCATGCTAGGCAAGCACTCTACCTCTGAGCCACAACCCCAGCCCGCCAAAAGCCTCTTTGTTCCATTTCATTCACCCATTGGACATCTGTAGGCCTAAAGAAGAGTCATTTCTTTCAACAAAACTGGCCTACAAGTCCCTGAAAAGTCACCTAAGCAACTGTTACCATCATAATCCCCACACACATCAGAGGTAGCAGCTACAGCAAAGTTAATGGGAGACTAATAACTATTGCCCAGTTGTGTGACCTCAAAAATGCATGATTTCCTTAAGCCAACTAAGAGTAAGTGAAGGGGGAAGGTTTGTTTAGATTTTTCCTTGGTGACATAAATGGGCTTGCTGGGGAACATGTAAATCTACTGGCCAGGGCACAAGTCTTTACCTCTTAACCTAGGTAAAGGAATGGAGTTTTCAAGGAACAGGGGCCATTTCCATCATATTGCAGGTTTCTTTTCTCCAAAAAGTCAAGCCGTTTGTTTATGGTTCAGAAATATCCTTTTGCTTACCAACATGTTCCATGGAGTCCCCAACTGTGGCTCTAGTCCTGGGGATTTAACTGGATATTCAAAGAGGAATGAGGGTGCCTTGCATTGCCACCCAGTGGAGCAGTTTTGCTTTCCAAAGGAACAAGTGTAGGCTGGAAGGGGGAGGAGAAAGAGGAGCACCAGAAATCAAGCAGGAGCTTGGAATGTTAGCTTCAAATCCAGTATTAGGTATTCACTGGTAGGACACTTGAACATATGGCCTGAGGATGCTTGGCTCCTGGAACACCCGTCCATTCCTCCATTCCCATACTCCTTGGATGCTGGCCAAATGACAGTCTCACTTTTTTTTTGGGTAAATCTCAACTAACTCTATCTGTGGTTTGGAAGCAAGTTCCATGGAAGAGAAATGTGCTGAAGATGCAATAAAAGACCATGACAAGCACTTCCCTCCCATAATTCAGAAGACAGGAGGTCAAGTGGCCGGGTTAAACACAGTAGTGTGTTTCCAGAGTGGCCCAGATTGTTTGGATGGGCTACAGTGTACTTTCATGTTAGAGCTTGTTCCCAAGTTAGCAACAGATGGTTTCCTTAGCTGAACAATAGTTTGCAGCGGGGTTTAGCAAGCTGCTCTGCCTCTTGCCAAGGACTTTCTGGAACTGGGTGACCTCTTGTTCACTTTAGGTCATGCGTCTCTGGCCCTCCCTTCCCTGCTCAAATAGTATTCCCTCTTATAGTGCAGAGAGAATCTATAGCAAAGCCTTTTTCCTTCCCCCTTCTGTCCTTCTCTGAGCTCCTGGCAACACTCACTCAGCTTAGTAGGAGCTGGGAGGGTCAACAGCAAGCTGCATGCCCTTTAGTTTATGAAGGTAGAGAAGCTGCCTTGTGGGGAAGAACCTCTGGAAAGTGAGACATCCAGTCTTCCAGGAGAATGTCTGTGTTGGCTGATTCCAGGGGATCTTTACTGAGAAGTCTAAGAAAAGCTCCTGCATGTTTTCTTCCACTCACACAAAACTCGTTCTAGAATCTTGTTTAATAACAGTGCAACAGAGTTATGTTCTACAATTGAAACGAAAAATCTAGATTTTTCAAATCCACTCAATTTCAAAAAAACAGGAATGAGATGAAGTGGCAGAATACATGCCCACATCCCCAACTCCACCATCAGGGCCCCAGCATGTGGTAGGTGCCACTGAAAGTTCCTTCTCTCCTGCTACCAAAATGCTGTGAAAAATAAAGTTAAACACTACCAGTAAGAGAGCTGGAGTCTGCCCAGGATCCTATATTTTCTAACAATGCTAATCTAATGATCAAATTATTGACTGTAGTAACATTGCATTTGATAATTGAATTATCAAGGAAATGTACTTTTTTTTTAAAGAAAGAGAGAGAGAATTTTCTTTTCTTAATATTTATTTTTTAGTTTTCGGCAGACACAACATCTTTGTTTGTATGTGGTGCTGTGGATCGAACCCGGGCCGCACGCATGCCAGGCGAGCGCGCTACCGCTTGAGCCACATCTCCATCCCGGAAATGTACTTTTGAACTACTAAAGGTAACTAACAAATTTAACACAAATTTTCAACAGGGAGTTTTCTGTTCAACTAGAATTGAATTTCTCACAGCTTCCTGGATTACAGAGAGATGGATTTCTACTTTGTTCCAAGCAGCAGCACATCCACCCACTCAGTCACATTGTATAACTCCAGGGCTAGGGTCAGCTGTTTCATAAAAAGCCAGCGAGTAAATATTTTTGGCTTTGCAGCCAGATGGTCTCAGTTGTACCTACTCAATGCATCCTTAGTCTACGTACAAATGAAGGGGCATGGCTGGGTTCCAGAAAGCCTCCGGGCAGGGGACCATAGTTTGCTGGATCCTGCTTATAACAGTGGTGCTATTTAAAAGAAATATCATATGAACCATATGTGTAACTTTACATTTCTTTAGTAGCCACATTAAAAAAGAAAAGCATAAAGATCATTAATCTTTATATTTTCTTTGATCTAATACATGTAAAATATCATTGAATATATAGTCAAGAAAAATGATACATTTTATGTTCTTTTTTTGTAATAGTCTCCAAATCTAGTAACTATTTTTCACATATAGTAATTTCACTTTGGAGTAGCTCAATAAAACATGTGTCTAGCATGCTAGCTGTAGACAGAAAATCTCCTGAATGTATTTTGCAAACAGTGTTAAATATATTTTATGGCTGATTAATTTTTCAATTGCTTTTTTGAAAACACATTGCTTGAGAGTTTTCCACATGAAGAGCTAGGACAGTGGGGGAGAGTAGGATTATATATGTGCATGTGTGTATTTATGTATATGCATGTATGTATTTGTATATGTGCTTATGTGTGTGTGCATTATAAGAATGTGTATGCATGTATTTTAGGTGTAGGTGTGCATACATCTATTTATATATGCATGTACACATGGATTTTCTTATGCTTACAGGTGTACACACATAGCTACATATATGTGTGTATTCATATGTCTGTATGTGCATGTATAAATATGTATATATGTATGTGTTTGTGTGTTTGTTAAGCAAACTCATCCTCTGTGGGAGGCAAGATGATGAAGACGCACATTCAGTCCAATAGGACAGAGGAGAGAAGGAACAGTCACAAAACATAGTATAAGGCATGGTGCCAGCAGGGAGGGTGGGCAGATGTGCTGTGGTGGGACCTGCAGAGGAGAGGGAACCTTAGCTAGAAGTCAGAAGGATGGCAGGCTCTCACTGTGCGCCAGGCCCTTCTCAGGACAGGGTGAGGCAGAAGCATCTGTGAAGGTAGAAAAGTTCAGGACACACCTCGAGATGCTTAAGGCTGTTTGAGACCCAGACAGAGGGCTTAGAAGGGAAGAGGTTCTAGGTGCACAGTGCTTTGGAGAAAGGCTCTAATAGCTACTGTTGTAAGAAATGAGGCTGTGTGTTAGGGAATTGCAGGAGAGGTCCAGGAGAGGATGGGAGGAGGGATCAGGACAGGTGGGATTGAGGGGGGTGTAGTGTAATAAATGATGGGAGAGAGATGAGGAAACTCAAGTTGGACATTTCTTCTCTCCACATAGTAGGACCAGGTGTCCAGAGGCCAGTTAGGGATTAAGGCAATGGAAGGAGAGCACAGCTAGTGGAATCCACAAGACCTAAGGCTTTCCCAGCAAGAGGAGGGCTGGGTAGGAGATAGAGAGGAGCATTTATTGCTGAGTGACCTAGTCTGGCCAGAAGTTTGACGTTCTCTGGATATATGCCTTGTCCTCAGAGAAGGGACAAAGGGAGGAGGGAATGTTCCTTGGGCTGGAACCAGTAAGGGGGAGTGTGGGGAAAGCTGTGGGTGTGAGGGACCTTCAAAACAAACTCCTTTTCTTCAATGAGATGACTTTGATGTAGTTTAAAGGTCACTTTGGCATCCTCTTAATGAATGGAGATTAATTCTTTTCTCTTTACTTAACACCCTGACCCTTGTTATCAAGCACTTCCTTTTGACATTTTCGAAGATCAATCGAATTTGAAACTTTTTTTGGGTACTAATGAGGACTTCAAAGGCCTTTCAAGATATGGATGTATTGCAGTATTCTCTTTCCTTGCTCTGCATCAAAATCTAAATAGAATTGGTGATCACGTTGCATAGTGTGCTGTCTGAAGTATGCGATGGGGGATGATTTCATCAACTCTGTTGTCCTTTTAAAAATGTTACCGTCAGTCCTAGAGCATGTGAATATTTTGGAATGGTTCCAAGCCTCCTCTTGCCAGTGAGGCACTATGCCACGGCCAGGGGCCCCTGAGCTTTGCTGGTCTGTTCTGAATGTATATAGTGGGGGTGGGTTTCAGCTGTGTCCTTGGACTGAGCCCTCTGCTCTGTAGAGACAAAGGGCTGAGGATGTTCTTTTAAGGACGGATGAAAAAGGTGGCTATAAGGAGGTTCTCCCCTGCTAAAACAGAAGCACCAGGTGCAGTGGTGCATGACTGTAATCCCAGTGGCTAGGGAGGCTGAGACAGGAGGATCTCGAGTTCAAGCCAGCCTCAGCAACTTAGCCAGGCCCTAAGAAACTCAGAGAGAGCCTGTCTCTAAATAGAATATTAAAAAGGGCCAGAAATGTGGCTCAGTGGTAAAGCCCCCTTGGGTTCAATCCCTAGTAAAATAAATATACATACATACATACATACATACATACAGAGAACCACCCACTTTGGTGTTCTATGTAAAGTTTTATTTGAGGCAAACAAACATACCAGTCTTTCAAGTGTTCATGGATAATTGAATTCTCCTTTTCTTTCTGGGTATAATGGTTTAGGTATTTTTTTCCCTGCCAAAACTTATGTTTAAATTTGAATTCTAATGTAAGAATATTGATAAGAGATAGGTGTTTCAAGAGATAATGTGGTCATACAGGCTGCACCCTCATGACTAGATTAATGCCTTTCTCAAGGAATTGAGTTCGACCTCATGGAAGTGAGTTGAGTCTCAAAGGACTAGATGAGGTGCCACGAGAACAGTCTGTTGTAATGCAAGGTTACCCCTGGTGGTATGGATTCTTCTGCATGAATCCCCTTACTTTTTTTACTCTTGCACTATGGAATTCACAAGACCTAAGGCTTTCCCAGCAAGAGGAGGCTGGGTAGGAGATAGAGAGGAGCATTTATTGCCATCTGCCATGAGTTGATTTAGCATGCGGCCCTTATCAGAAGCCAAGAAGATACTCATGGCATGCTCATGACTTTCAAAGTTGTGAGGTAAATGAACCTCTTTTCTTGATAAGCCTCCCAGCATCAGGTATTTTGTTGAAGCAACACAAAAATGCACTAATATACATGGAATGTAGATTTTACAAGTGTTTCTCGTATCCAATTCTCCTTTTTCTTCCTCGGCATAAGGAAACAAAGCAGGAAGCCCCTCTGTATGAATGAAAGCATGTGAATGCGGAGGAAAGTCATACAGAGGCAGTTGGAACCCTTGCTTAGGCTTCTCTGTTTCTTTCTCCAATCATGGCAGCCTTAGAGAAGTCCTCATGTGGACATTGCAGAGCCACTGCATTAATGCCACTGAATTGCTGGGTTGCTGCCTAGAGGACAGCTGTCCCAAGGAGCTGACTGAGTGTGCAGCAGTCTCTGAGTGGGAAGAAAATAACCCCTCTTTATTTTAAGTCCCTGAGATGTTGCAGTTATTTGTTTCTGCAGCACAGCTTAACTGATTCCTATTATTCAGACTGTCAAAAGCATTTTTTTTTCTTTGCCCACAGTCAGTTCCAACTCTAGGAGCCTATACAGTTCTACCTTTCCATCCATGTATGGAGTTTTCTCTTCTTTGGTTGTAAATTGGAGACAGACCAGGGCTGTGTAGGCAACATAATGCCACTGATCTAAGGAGACCAGAACAAAGGACTGAGAGGGCTTTCAAGGTCTGGAGGATGACCAGACAGTCCCAGCTAAAGACACTTGGGAGTGTGAAGAGTATGCAGAGAGTCTGTGAGGGGAGGTTTGGAGGTCTGGCCTTGCAGAGCAGCCTGGTGGCAGGGATAGTGTCTTGGACATGGAAGGCAGTCAGCAGCTCTCTGTTAGAATCCAAGAGAACAAACTCCTTCCAAGAGGTACCCAGTGTGGTTTCCTTATATCAGAGATCCAGGATGTCAGAGTTGACATATGGGACTTCCTCTCTCAGGTCAGGCCCAAGGAATAATATAAGGACTAAGAATTGTAATAATCCTTCTATGGCCTGCACATATGCATTTTTATTTGCAGCCATGTCCCTGAAATGCAGGATCCCTATTCGCTCACTAGAGAAATACAGTTCAGAGAGATTAAATGGTTTAATTCAATGCAAATTTGATGCCAAGGCTCTCATCCTTTCTCCCCGCTGCTCTTTTTGGTACTGGGGATTGAACCCAGGGGCACATTACCACTGAGCTACATCCTGAGCCCTTTAAATTTTTTTTTTTTAATTTGGAGACAGGATCTTATTGAGTTGCTTAGGGCCTCACCAAATTGCTGAGGCTGACCTCAAACTTGTGTTTCTCCTGCCTCATTCTCCCAAGCTGCTGGGATTACAAACATGTACTACCCTGCCCAATCCTCACCAGCTGCTTTTCCAAAGAAAGATCCCCGTAAAGCTGAAAGGGGAATTCTCTTGGGGCACAGGTAGATTTGCTGGGGAGTCGGGTTGGTATCCTGCTGAAAAGCTCTCAACTCTGGGATCCTAGGCCAGGAGCTCTTTCCCCACTGGGGTTCCTTGACTGGGACTTCAGAGCAGGATCTGAGATTGTGGGTTTGCCTTCCCCTTTGTTCATCTTCTACTGACCAGTGTGATCTCAGTGCAGGCTTGAGGAGAACTTATTTACTGGTCTTTTGATTCACCGAAACTCCTCATGGGGGCCAGGGTCTGCACTAAGCTGCCGAGTTCCAGTTGTGGGTAGTGCTGGCATTCAGCCTCAAGCCTTCTGATTCCCTTAGTGTTCCAGGTCCCTACTGCTGGCTTCACTTGCTTTTGACATCCCTATCTGTACTAAGCTACTCTTTTCTGCCCAGCTCAGAGCTCATATCTGAGTATTTCTGCTCCCTGGCCTCCATCCTCCTGAGTCCCCAAGCAAAGCCTGACTATGGGAGCACAGCCCAGCCCCTGGGCCTTGAGTTCTGATAAGTCTGAAATGAAACTCCCTGTTCAGAGCCCTGTAGGATGAGGCTGGAGCCATGTTTTGTGTGACATCATCTGAAATGATCTGTTCTGCTTTCCCCATTGGAAGTCCCTTCATTATTCACCATCCTTTGTCTTGGGTATGACTTCTATGGAATCTTACCCAAGAAAATATCTCTTAGTTTGTACCATTTGTCTTTGTTTTCTGTTGCTATATCAAAATACTTGAGGCTGGTAATTTATAAGGAGACTTATTTTGGCTCATTGTTCTGATTGCTGGCAAATACAAGGTCAGGTGGCTACAGTTGGTAGGGCCTTATGTTGCTTCAACTCATGCCAGAGAATGGTAGGGATTCATGGTAAGAAAAGGAGCCTGAGAGAGTAACTATCCACTCTTCAGGTAACCAATCCAGTCTCGAGAGAAAACCATCGACAAGGGCTCCAATCCATGATCCGAACACCTTCCACTAAGCCCCACCTCCCAACACAGCTGTATCGAGGAATAAAGTTTCCAACATAAACCCTGGGGGATACACTCAAACCATAGCATCATTGTTGCCCCCTTAACATTGTCCTCTTGGTAGAAAAACCACTGTTCCAATGGAAGGATTGAGATACATGGGGTCCTGGTGGTTGGAGAATGGTAATAACTTTGTGCCCCTTTAATATGATATTCTTTATAAATGTTGCTTGGTATTTATTCTGTGCGAATGGGGCAGGAGAAACTATTCATTTACTAATAAAAGCTGTATCTAGAGACAGTCATTGGAGTAGTCACAAGGTTCAGTAATACCTAGCAATGTATTTCCTGTGTTTCTCTACTTCTTGTTCTCTCTCTGGTTTTCTTCTCAATTTCCTAAACCAAACAGCCTCTCAGGAGACATACTCAAGCCATTGAATCTAGTTGGTAAAATAAATCCCTGATTTCTGATACAAAGTGCTAGATAGGCTTTATTTACTATTAGACCTTTAGTAATGGCCAAGGCTGATTTTTCTTTTTTTTTTTTTCCTGTTTCTGTTCAAAATAAGGATGTATTTTTACTTTTTTATTATAAAAATAACAATGCTCAAAAATATGTTCACTAGAAAACATTGAACAACACTAAAAAAAGAATGACAGTGAAAATCATCTGAAATCCCTCTATACATAAATGCTATTAAAGTTGTGTGATCATCTTTTGAGACATTTTCTATACATACACAAGTAATATCTGTAATTGGACCAAGTGGGATATATTTGCTGTTTTGTCAAGTTTTGTTTTATATAAGTACTGCATTAGGACCTTGTCACTGAAAGAAATTCAAAGGACACAGACAAGCCCTCCTTCATCCTCCTTCCATCCTTTCCCCCTCTCCTGCAAAAGCACCTGTCTCAGACTTCCAAGAATATTTTCTGTTCATTTCCATACATAATTGTAAACACACAGAAACATACATTTTTATAAACATAAATTAGATCACTGAGTATAACTGAAATTCTCATTCAGTAATTTTTTGAAGACTAGTGTGAATGGGACCTAATTCTAATTAAAATTTCTAATTATAGTGGGATCTTATTCTTTTTTTTTCTTGGTTGTTCAAAACATTACAAAGCTCATGATATATCATCTTTCATACATTTGACTCAATTGGGTTATGAATTCCCATTTTTACCCCAAATACAAATTGCAGAATCACATCGGTTACACACTCACATTTTTACATAATGGCATATTAGTGACTGTTGTATTCTGCTACCTTTCCTTTCCTCTACTATCCCCCCTCCCCTCCCCTCCCCTCCCATCATCCCTCTCTACCTCATCTGCTGTTGTTCAATTCTCTCCCTTGTTTCCCCCCCCCCTTTCCCCTCACATCCTCTTCTATGTAATTTTGTGTAACATTGAGGGTCTCCTACCATTTCCATATGCTTTCCCTTCTCTCTCCCTTTCTCTCCCCCCACTCGTCTTTGTTTAATGTTAATCTTTTCCTCATGCTCTTCCTCCCTGTTCTGTTCTTAGTTGCTCTCTTTATATCAAAGAAGACATTTGGCATTTGTTTTTTAAGGATTGGCTAGCTTTGCTTAGCATAATCTGCTCTAATGCCATCCATTTCCCTGCAAATTCTATGATTTTGTCATTTTTTATTGCTGCGTAGTACTCCATTGTGTATAGATGCCACATTTTTTTTATCCATTCATCTATTGAAGGGCATCTAGGTTGGTTCCACGGTCTAGCTATTGTGAATTGTGCCGCTATGATCATTGATGTGGCAGTATCCCTATAGTACGCTCTTTTAAGATCCTCAGGGAATAGTCCGAGGAGGGCGATAGCTGGGTCAAATGGTAGATCCATTCCCAGCTTTCCCAGGTATCTCCATACTGCTTTCCAGATTGGCCTTACCAATTTGCAGTCCCACCAGTAGTGTACAAGAGTACCCTTTTCCCCACATCCTCGCCAACACTTATTGTTGCAAGGCTGATTTTTCTGGTTGACTGTGTCCCTAAAGAGAGAGAGCTTGTGTGAAGATTTTCCTGAGATAAGGATGCTGTGTGGATGTGTGCTGAAGTTGGAGGTGATTAATGTCTGGAAATTTATTCCAGTGATGCCAAAATTATCTCTGGTTTTCTTCAGCTCTCTGTTGCTTGTGGAGTGACAGACCACCCTCTCCATTTTAGCAGCTGGCTAGGCTGAGTGTTAAAAGATGGGGGACTCGTCAGTCTTCTTTGCAATTAGGAAGACTCTTATTGCCCATCCATGTGTTATTTTGCTGACATCACTTTGGACATTGGTCCTTTCAAAAACCTTTGAATCTTTTTTTCCCCTTTAGAAACACATCAAAATGATTTGAAAGATATAATTATTTTGCTATCAAATAAACATGGAGCCTGTCAAGGACACACAAACATACACATACATACTCCCTGCATCAGGTTTTCACCAGGGGTGGACATTTATGCTTTGTTGTCCTTCTCCTGACTCCATATGGGGGTGATCAACCAAGGAGTCTGCCGTCTCCACCTCAGGGCATGTGACTAACACTGCCAATCTAATAATAGTCTCCCTCCTGCAGGTATCTTTGGGAGGGATCAGTTTGTAGGGACGGGGGCATCCCAATGAGCCTTATTTTTCAACCTGTGGACTTGCCATTAGGAGAGCCAATACATTTTTCCCCTAAATTTTTACTGAGCTTGTGCCATTTTTATCTTAAAGAATCCTAATGTCCACTTATTTATATCTTTTATAAGTGAAATAAAATTCATAAGACACTATGATTTCTCAGACACATTTAAGGAAAGTATCATTTTAGAGAAAGATCTAAAGATAGAACACACAGTAACTAATTAATGAGGCTGGTTAAAGGTTATTTGTTATTAACAGCTACTAAATCAAATTAATTTCTTTATTCATGCATTATTAAGAAATATGTATTTTGGATGTATGTGTGCAAGACACTGCGTGCTAGGGAACATACCAATGTGTCTCTTCCTTTCTGCTAGGAGATTGAGTCTTGTGGGAACTAAAGGACTCCTGGTTATTATAGAGTGTTTTAGTCAGTTTTGTGTTGCTGTGACAATATATCTGACAAGAACAAACTTAGAGAAGGTAAAATTTATTTTGGTTCATGGTTTCAGAGCCTATTATCTATGGTTGGCTAACTCAACTCTGGGCCCAGGCTGAGGCAGAACATCATGGTGGAAGTGTATGGTGGAGGAAAGTTACTTAGTTCATGACAGGAAGAAGAAGAGGGAGAGGGAGAGGGTAGTCTGCTAGCCAAATACATGCCCCCAGTGACTTGGTTCCTCTAGTCACACCTTGCCCTTCCATAGTTATTAATTTCACAGTCATTAATTCAGTCAAATTATTAATCCATCAAATGGGTTAATCCATTTGATGATTAAGATACAGCTCTCATAATCTATTCATCTCACCTACAATCCTGTATTATCTCACATATGAGTTTTTCTGGGAAACCTCATATCCAGACCATAACCTAGACTAAGGCTGGTCAGAATCTCACTGCACCTGTAGAGTCTTCAACGAGATCCAGGGAGCTAAGGGCTCTTGTTCCACCACTACATGCTCTGTGAGCTGGAGAGAAGAGGAAGCACCATTGTACTGGGAGTGGAAAGGTGTCTGGTTCCAGTAAAGGGTACACTGGTGAATGTGATGGTGGCAGCTAACATTCCGAGTACTTGGGGACTCCAGGGAGAATGTAAGGGTCTGATGTTTGGCATCTTTATGGTAAGTCCACAGGTGAGAGGTAGTCCATGGAGCCTTGGAGGGAGGAAGAGAAAGAGAGGGCTTTCTATTTCTTGTGGTGGACCCATAAGATCCTCACTAAAGAATAAGAGTAGGCCATTGGGGATGGAGGGAGGCATTGAACAGCCAGTGGAAGAAAAAACAGCCCAGGTCAGAGATGGGCAGGGGATTCCCAGCAGCTCCCTGAAACTAGGTTTGAAGCCTCAGCCTAGCACAGAGGAATGTGGGCCAGTCACCCACTCACTCACAGGTCACTCAAGCCTGGCCTATTAACCAGCACATGGCCACTCTGGGGGACCCCTCAGCTATTTTAGGGCTAGGGTGTTGTGGAGGCTCAGGTGAGCCATCCTGAACTTTCTTCTTTAGACCTGAAGTGCCTAAAGTAGGGATCCTGAGTTAGAGATCTGAGTCAAGTCTTTCACGGGACACAGAAGGCCCTGGGTGCTACTGAGAGGGAATATCAAAGAAATCCCCCAGGAAGCCATTCTATCCAGAAATCCCAGGAAGAAAAAGCATGCGGACGAGGATCCCACATGCCCTCCCATGCCCAAAGACCTGGAATAGCAGGCATCTCAGTGAAAACCAGGTTATCAGCATGATATTGTCATTAATTTCTAACTTCTGAAGGGTTAGTGTGGTCTAACACAGCCATAGAAATATCTCCCTGGTCTTCCCAAACCCTAGGCTTCATGAAGACTCCTAGTCCCCTTTAAAGTCCAGACTCTTTCCCCTCTCTCCCTCAGTCTCCTTTCTCTCCAGAGGTCTAAACCCTCAGAAAACAGGCACCATACCCTCTCATTTATTTGGAAGAATTTACAAAATCCAGTGATGCTGCGTGTGCCATAGTCTACCCCTAAGAAGAGTTGTGGGTGGATGGGGGGGGGGGGCAGAAAGGAGGAATGGGCGGAGGCTCCTGTCCTCCCAGAAGACCCTGATTTCAGCATAAATTTGCAAAAGGCCCAGACATGAAGTGGGGAAAGGAAATCATGGTTATTAAAGACCACCAGGCACAGGTCAGGATTAGTTCCACTTTAACACATTATCAATGTTACTAAGAAATTCTGTGCATCCAACACTGTACTTAACATAGAGGATTCCAGCAGAAAAACAGGGCCAAAATTTGAGAATTTTGGGTTCAGAAGCAATAACCAAGTTACTTGTCAGGCAGATGCTGTCATGCCCAGATCCCCTGACCCACCCTGAAAATCCCCAGCAGTTGCCAACACAATAATGGCTTCCAACAGCGCTCAGCCTGGAGGCTCTGTCTGATTTGCTTGTTTTCATTGCAGTGAGGGAGGGATGGGAGCTGGTGAGTAGACACCTGGGTGTCTGCTTCTAGGTAGTCCTGGTGGACCCATCCTGGCTGTCCACAGTGTTACCTCTACACCCAGGCACCTTGTGTTGGAGGTCAATCCTCCCTGCCTGGGATCCCCTCTGCTTCTTGGGATGGCCTCCCAACTCACCTACTTGCCCTAATTCTTGTCTCAACATCTGTTCTGTGAGAATACAGCTTAAGGTATTTCCTTCCAAAATTGATAACAAAAATTTTATCACATTATTATAGTTTTCTTTTCACAGTTCACTGCTGTCCCCATAATTAAAACCAGAATTCAAATCCATTCTATGCATATCAAGTACCTGAATACCTAGGATATTTAAGTCCCAGAGAATCAACAGGACGTTTCTTTCTTTTTCCAATATGAATCCTCAGAGATAAAGTCCAAGAGAGAGAAGGTAGATGTTTTTTTTTCTCCTTCCTTCCACCTCCTCCCTTCTTTTTTTCCTTTGTACCTTCCTTCTCTTTCTCTGTGGCTATGGAGTTGTTTTCTAGCACTTTCTTCAGCTCAGTTTCAGTTTAGGATTTGTCTAGGCTTTAAGGAGATGGGTCCCATGTAGATTCAACTCTTGATAGATTCAAAATAAAATTTCACAGGCCACTCTTTTAAATAGGCTACTGAATCCAAGTAATTCATTCCTGATCTGGAAGCTTCATCTCTTTGGGAAAAGACAAAGGTATAAGCTGGTGATTCAGGTGCTGGTCAGGGGGTCCACTGGTGCACCTCATTTTCTGACCAAACCAAGATACTCACGACCAGTTCAAGTGAAATGACTGTTTTCTCTTATCAGAATACTGAAGAATATCATTTGGGAAATGTTACTTTATTTCCATTTTAAGCATATGCTTATTAAATATTCCTTAGAACAAAATGATTTTTCATGTCTGTCTAGGAATTAGATCAAATTGGACACTGTGGCAAATGAGAAATTTGTCAAACTTTAATAGATTCCATAGCTCCTTGGATAATTAAGGTAAAAGATAATGAAATCGGAGTGGAAGCTGTTAGCAAAACTGTGTTTGAAGCATCACAGCACATTTTTGTTTTAAATTTAATTTTATCTTTCAGGTATTTTTTGGCTTTGGAGTTTTGCCACCTATTCTTGAGATTTGGCTCAACTCTGACAAAAACCAAGCAAAATAAAACCAAACTAAACAAAATACCTTCTGCAAATATAAGTTGAATTAGAGAGGATTCATCTAATTAATTCTAATTAATTATACTTTTGGGACTTATACAAGATGATAGGCACTGTAGATGCAGAGAATACAGTTGCAAAAGTGGTAAATGGAAAAATAAAATGCCATTAGTTTCTTCCTTTTTAAAATATATATATATATATATATATATATATATATATATATATATATATATTTACATACATATATATATAATATATATAATATATATATATATTATATATATATATATATATATATATATATATTTAGTTGTAGATGGACACAATACCATTATTTATTTATTTTTATGTGATGCTGAGGATCGAACCCAGAGCTTCACACATGCAAGTCTAGTTCTCTACCACTGAGCCACAAGCCCAGTCCGCCATTAGTTTCTTTTTTTTTTTTTTTAACATTTACTTTTTAGTTGTAGGTAACACAATACCTTTATTTTATTTTTGTGTGGTGCTGAGGATTGAAGCCAGTGCCTTACATATGCTAGGCAAGCACTCTACCTCTGAGCCACCGCCATTAGTTTCTTTAGGAGAGTTATGATTTCAATAAAAATATAAATCAGAAATGCCAATTATCTTTTATATAATTTTCCCTTAATACAGTGTTGGAATTTTTTTCTCTTAAGAGAAAAAAATCTATTATCTATTCCTTTCAAGCTGAAATAGAAATGGTGTCAAGTGCTTGTTTTAATAACAGGAGAAATAATCGTGGAAGTGCCATTTTACCCCTGGGCACTTATTGGTAAACCTTTGGTATCCTGAGCAAGGCTGAGACCTAAGAAGTCAGTAAAAAAGTCTTTTGGATTACAAGATAGTTGTCTCAATTTCAGGCATTGATGTATAGATGGTCCCTAACTTAGGATGGTTTGACTTAGGATTTTTTTGACTTTACAATGCTGTAAAACAGCATGCATTCAGTAGGAACTGTGCTTTTTTAATTTTTAAGTTTGATCTTTTTCCAGGCTGGTGATATGGGGTCCAATCCTCTGTTGCAGTGATGAGCAGTGACAGTGCAGGAGTCAGCCACAGGTTCACAAGGGGAATCAACTGTCACTCTATAGTGCACTGTGTGGCTAAGCTATGATGATTGGTATGTTAAGTATCTTAAATGCATTTTCCACTTAATGATATTTTCAACATATGATGAGTTTATCAGGACATCAGCCCATTGTTCATGGAGCAGCATCTATATTCATTCTAGAAGAGCCTGCCAGGTTATCCCTCAGACCCCACTGACTCTTGTTTTACATACAGTTGTCACAGATCCAATGATTTGGTTTCTAGGTCCATAGTAGACTCCTTGAAGCAGCTAAACAGAAAACAGGGACAGTAACAAAAATGACAGGTCTGGAGGTAAGGGAGAAGACAGAAAGAATGCATAAGTAAGGAAATATATTAAAAAGTATCTCAGTCTGGAGCCGGTTCACTCCCCTGACCATTGTCCTGGCTGGGTGTAGAGATGGAAGGGGGTTTGCCTGAAGTTTTAACACGTTTAAAGCTAGGGAGGCTGATCCCAAGTTGGGGACTTGCAGGGTGTTATGGTTTGGATGTGAGGTGTCCCCTAAAAGCTCCTGTGTTAATGCAGGAGTGTTTGGAGGGAAAATTATTGGACTGTGATCAGTCCATCCTAACCAGTCCATCCTAGTTTGAATGGATTTAAGTGGATGATAATTGTAGGCAGGTGAGCATGGCTGGAGGAATTGGGTCACTGGTGGCATTCTCTGAATGGGTTCATCTTTATGACCCTTTCCCCTTTTCTTTCTGCTTCCTGGCTGCCATGAATTGAGAAGCTTCTGTCTGACACACACTTTCACCAGGGTGTTCTCCTTTATCTTAAGCCCAGAGCAATGGAGTAAGCCCCAAATGGACCAAACTTCTAAAACTATGAGCCAAAATAAACTTTTCCTCCTCTAAGTAGTGCTTGTTAGGTATTTTAGTCACAGCAATGAAAAGCTGACTAACACATGGGGCTTCAAGTAAGAGCAAAGCTGAACTTGGAAAGAAACCAGATACTGACAGATCTAAATAACAGGGCAGGACATGTTGGGAAAAACAGTGTACCTGTTCTCCTTCTGCCTCTACACCACAATCAACATAAAAGATTTATGTGACCCCAAATGGCATGTTATTTCTCCCTAGCAGCAAGCGAACAATTCTGCAGCTGGGTGTCTTCTGATATAATTCACTTCTGTTACTGTTTATCTGGAAATAACTACAGTTGGGGTTCCCATCACCCCCTCTTCAGGTTTGATTAATTTGCCAGAGAAACTCACAGAAATCCACATTTGTAAGGATACAAATATGAAGCCAGATGAAGAGACACATAGGGAAAGGTCTGTAAGAATCCTGAGCACAGGGGCTTCTGTCCCCATGGAGTTGGGGTTCACCCCACTGCTGGAAAGTGGATGAGTTCTCATTCACCTTCCAGAATCTCCATGGATTCAGCTGTCTAGCAGCTGTCTGAACCCTGTCCTTTGGGTTTTTATAAAGATTTCATTACATATTCATGATTATGTCCTTGGACATTTGTTCCTCAGAGGTTGGGGAGGGGACTTTGAGACAAGCCCCATTCCTGAAGCTACCTAGGGGCTGCCAGCCGCTCACCAACTTATTAGCATACAAACAGACACTTATCACTTCAAAGAGTCTAGGAATTTTAGATATATGCCAGGAAATGAGGACAAAGACCAAATATATTTCACAGCATCATACTGGATGATGCCAACAGTGAGAAGCTGGAAGCCAGCTGTGTTCAAACTGAAATAAGATATCACAGCAGCCAGAGCTGGGACACTCAGTTACTTTGTATTGTATAAAACAGTAGTACCTAGCCCTGAGTTACTCTTTTATAAGTCAGCAATTTACCCAGAGCTACTCTACTCTGAGTGCAAGTGCTAAAACAGAAAACTTGGCAAGTTAATAACCACCAGGTGTTGGACATACAGAATTTATTGAAAAGAATAATCCCAGCTGCATTGCACAATCACAAGGCACAAACTGAAGAATAAATCAATCATGCTAATACAAAATGACCACCTGTGAACTTAACAAATTAAATCAGAAACACATGGAAACACATCAGAGAACTCAGGCCTGTGAGCTTATTAGACATGTCAGACCACCAAATCATGCAACCCGCTCAACTAAAAAGATGACAGTCAGCTAAGAGGATGGTAGGGCAGCACACAGGGACCTGTCCTCTTATCAGATTATATGGTAAAGGAGTCACAAAAAAAAAAAAAAAAAAGTCTTCAAGTGACAAATTCCTGACTCTGTCCCCAGGACTTTAGCTCACCTTTATCTCCCTGCTTGTGGCAGACTACTTCAAAGTTGCCCTCCAGACCTGGTCCTTAAGTTCTGCACCCTGAATTAGTTCTTCAACTGGCTTGTAATCTTGTCTGACCATTCTGCATTTGTGTCTGCTCTCTGCTTTTGCTTTCAGTGTGGGCTCTTGAAACCCTGTAGCCACTGTTAACCCCTTTTTAGCTGTTCTGTAGCCAAATATCCTTGTGTAAAGTATGATATATGACTTGAGTATTATAGATATTAGAAATTAAGATTCGAATGGAATAAAAGAACCTGTGATTGTCCTGCTCATGAGCATTTGGCAGTTTAATGCCAATGAAAGTGATGAAGTTGGTGAATTTATTGTTGTTCTCACATTGGGAAAAGACCAGTTGGGGAAAGCATGTCCAGACTGTGTTAATGGCATAGCTTGCTTACAACAGACAAAAATCTGAATGGGTCTTGCCAGAGAAGTACCGTGCAAGCAACAAATACCAGCATAGGCCTAGTTGGCAATCTGACAGAAACCTGGGAGCTGCCACATTTGGCTCCTCCTGCCCATTCCAGGTGCTCAGTCTTGAGTCTTAAAACATCGACATTTGGGGAAATCCAATGTTCACTCAAGTGGGGGATGATGATCATTTTCATGAGAAGTTTTATAGTTTGCTTGAAGATCCCAGCAGAATAGACAGCCTTAAAGGCTGATGATTACTGCCCCATTCTAAGCCCTGGTTTAGATACTAGGATATAGCAGGAAGCAAAAATGGACAAATTCTCTATCCTCCTGAGGCTTCATGGGTGGATGGATGGATGAATGGATGAATAGAAAACATATACAGTTGAGCACCACATTAAGACTTTTGGGAACCTCAGTATAAGTGCCTAAATAATTAGCAAATGTTACCAATGTCTATGGCAGGTATCAGGAGAAATCATGGATGGATGAACAGGCTTACATATATAGCTGAGCACTACATTACACATGTTATGGATCTCAGTTTAAGTCCTAAATAATTATCAAACATTATTGATGTTTGTGGAAGTTATCAGGAGAAACCCTCCCTGAGTCCTCTCAATGAACAAGTTACTCTGTGTTTCACACATTATCCTTCTCCTCTGTCCCCTCTGTCCTGCTCTTTGAGACATTTCTGTGTTCTAAGAATTTCCTCCCTCATATTCCTAGTATTCTTTCTTTCTCCTCAAAACCTCTTTTCCTCTCTCCAACGGGTCAGGATTTTTCTAGGAAACAGTGCTCTGGAGTGTCAATGGGTATTGTTGCAATGACACCATAGAAGGAGCTGTGAATGGTGAGTTCTAATTCCAGCTCTCTATTCACTGGTAGAAAATTTAACTTGCCTGAGTCTCAGCCTTCGAGTCTATAAAATGGGAATCATAGTGGTAACTGGAGGATTGCATGTGTTTGGCGTACAGAGTGAATTCCATTCTCCGTTCTCCTCACTCCTTGTCCTCCATGTTTCCTTGAGCGTGGTGATTTTCTCTGCTACAGAAGAGATACTAATGTTGGAAACGTCTGGTGAAACCAGAGGCCAATAGGAGAGATATGGGGGACAGCTGCAGCTGGACCCTTTACATCACAACCCTCAGGCAACATCACACAGCTGGCCCTCTATGCCCAAATAGATGGAACATGTGGTGGACAAGATCCAGCTGCTAGGTCTGGCCCCTGGAAAGGCTCAACACCTTGGAGTAACTAGAATTGGAATCTGCTATGTGGCAGCTGACCCTGCAGTGAGTCAGCTGTGGGAGAATATTTGAGGTACCCTGTGTATACTAGGCTTGTAGGTCTATGTTTCTCAAATTTGGATTTTCTTCAAAACTTCTTTAAAGGAATAAAAAGAGAGTCTTTGTTCTTTACTGGTTTTGTCTTAAGCTACTTTATTTGAATGTATACAAACCTCAAAGTAGATTTAAATTCTTGGTGCTTATATGCCTTAAAAGACTATAAAACAACCCACATTTATAAACTACATATATAGAAACATGATACAACCAAAATTTGCATCATTCTTAGTTTCTTTCCATTCTTTTTTGCTGAAATGGTATTATCCCTGAAAATATGGAGGTGTGTTACTTCTAAAAGAAGTTTATATGAGCATCTCCATGCTGTTTTGTGAAGTCGGGATGAAGGTCTGGCTTCCTAAACAAAAGGATCGTAAGTAAAAACCCATTTTCAGAATGAGGCTTGGGATGTAGTGGGCCATGAGTGAATGTGCTCATAGGGTTCCCCAAACAAATAATCTAGTTGAAAACACCTTACAGGCCTAGTACTAATCTTTATCTGAATGACCCATGAATGACAGTCAAAGACTTCTTCAAATGAAAGGAAAGACTTTCTGAGCATGTGTGTCATATTTCTAGGGCAAGGGATCCCACTGCTTTCACTGGAGTCTGTATCCTATTAGTGTTAAGAACTACAGGTCTTTGCAGAGCTTCTAACTCTTATGTCATAATACACAAAGAAAAAATATTTATGGCCTAAATATTGGTGATGACTGGGGCAAATGAAGGTGCTTGCCCTGGCACCCTTGGGCTAGCTGCCTTGATGCCTCAAGGACAAAGGGGATCAATGTCTCAGCTCTCCTGTGTGCCACACACAAGGAAAGGGAAAAGGGGTTATTTACATCCTCACTATGCAAGATGGGTCTCTGGAACAGCAGCACTAACATCATAGAGAAGCATGTAAGAAATGCAGAATGTCAGACTTCCCTAGAACCTCTGAATCAGAATCTGCATTTTGGAATATCTCTAGGTAATACCTGTGTACATTAAAGGGTAAGAACCCTCAGGCTTTAGCATTGTCCTTAACCTTTAGCATTGTCCTGTATGAAACAGGGTACAAAATCTTAGTACACAATATCTAAGAGGAATCTATTTTCACCTGAAACTATGGGTTACCATGGGTGTTTAGTTGTAATCATAGAATTTTAGAGACTCTAAGGTTGTGTTTTTCAAACTCACATTGTGGTAAGAATTACCCTAGGGCATTCATTAAAACTCCATCAAGAGAAGTTGACTGGATTTTAATAAATTCTCAGAATGGTTGAGTGACCGGAGTAGGATTATAGACTTGGTTGGCATATGGGGTGTGTGTCAGGCATGTGTGTATGTGAGCGCATGCGTTTTCTCTGCACTGTTCTCCTTTTTGCTCACGTTTGCCTGTGATTTCTTTTCATACCTTTAGAAGACACCCCTTATGGTACATGGAAGGGCCTAATCCTGTCACTGGACCAAGAATGACCTGGCTTCAATCCCAGAAGACTCACTTATTAACTGTCAAAGGCCTATGTGTTTAAGGCTTTGTCCCCGGTCTGTGGTGCTGTTGGGAGGTGGTGGGACCTTTAAGAGGTGAGCCTAGTGGGAGGAAGTTCAGTTGCTGGGGGTGTGCCCTTGAAGGGGATTGTGGGACTCCAGTCTCTTCCTCTCTCTTAGCATCCCAGCCATCCGGAGGTGAGTAGTTTTTTTATTTGTGTGCTCCTGCTATAATGTGCTGCCTTGCTGCAGGCCCAAAGGCAACATGCCAACTGACCATGGACCCAAACCTCCAAAATTGTGAACAAAAAATAAACATTTCCTCCTTGAAGTCAATTTAGTTTAGGTGTTTGCTACAGTAACAGAAAGCTGACTAACACAGTGGCCAAACTCCCCTTCATAACAAATTCATTCTCATGATAACTCAGTTCTGTGATAATGACTTTATTCACAAGGGCAGCTGCCCTCATGACTTAATTAACTCTTAACAGACCTTGCCTCCCAACACTGTTGCATTGGAGATTAACAACACATGAACTTTGGGGGACAATTCAAACCATAAAACAGCTAAAACAGCAGTGATTTTCAGTGTGCAGGCAGCCTGGAGAGTAAACCCAGTTCACACCCCCCAGTGGTGGCTCAAGCATGATACTTCAGGTCTTTGGAATGGAAACATTATGGAGACATATCATCATGATAACTCAACCATGTTGTTATTCCAGTGATGTTTTACTACTGGTAATAAATGGTATTCAGTCCTGATATCAGAAAACACATGACACTTCAAAACAAGCCCATGAATGAGACTTTGATGGTTCACACTTACTTCAAGTCCTTTCCCCAAATAGTTGTTAAAGGGCAGAACCATACTGCTGAGGAAATACCAGGGACAGATCATGAGTTTTGCAGAATAGAGGCCCTGGGGCTAAGAACTATTTGTCTCTGGACCTTGGGGACTCTGTCTGCCTATAGGATTTGAGGCTGGTGTATTTTGTTTTCCTCTTGACTGCATGGCACAAGGTTTATAGGCTGGGAAATGGTGTAGAGCTGAGCAGAATAAACATGGTCCCTAATTCCTGTTCACTCTCACATCAACCATAACTCCACAGCTGGAGACCAGGGAAATGTTTTCTCAATCCTCCTTAGGAAGAAAAAGAAAACAAAGAAAGAAGAGACAAAAAGCCTCCCTTACACTCAAACACTGCCTCCCGAGGGGCTTCCTAAGGCACATAGGCAGGATGTTAGTGCCACACGCGGCCTTGCTTGACCAGCCCTCCTGGGGCACCACCCCCCAGACTCCCGCACATCCTCCAGCGGCTTCTGATTCCCAGAGCTGCAGGCCCCCCTAGTCCTGTCCCTGGAGCTCCAACCCCTCCTTCCTAATGAATGCTTTCCAGTTCTGAAAGGATTTCCTTTCCTGAGACAGGTTCCCCTTGACCTTTGTTTTCACATACATACCACTTTCTTAAAAGGCCTCTATCCCCCTTCCCTTATAAATACTTAAGAATGTATTTTAAGAAAGGTGATCTTAAACACAGTCCTTCAGTGGTCTCCTTGGGGATGCTTTGCCCTTTGTTTATGGTTTCCAGGAACACAAGGGTTGAGTGGTGGCTGGAGACCCTTGTGGGATAGATGAGGACTCCCACCTGAATGACCTGAAGGTGTGTTCCTGCTCTGGGTTGTCATGGTCATACCCAGGGCCAACCTAGTGTGTGTTCAGTAAAGTAAGAACTCAGTGGGGACAACACACCAGGACCAGAGCAGTGCAGTGAATTTACCTTCTAATCCTCACCCCCCAACTTCCATGCTGAGCAGAGGCCCTCTGCCCCTCAGACCTTCATAATGTCTTCTTTATGTTTGAGATTTTCTCTTTTTATTTAAATTTTTTTTTATTGAGTGAAATTGTTATCATACAAAATTAACCTTTTTTTTTTTCTTTCCATGTTTTAATTTTTTTTTATTGGTTGTTCAAAACATTACATGTTTTTTGATTGGTGAATTATAGCTGTACTTAATGGTGGGATATGTTTGATTTTTACCACAAACCCTTTAAGTTGAACATCGCTCCTCTTTACAGGTTGTAAGTGAGGAAACTGAGTCTCAGAAAGGCAGTGCAGTGGGCTGGGGTTGTGGCTCTGTGGTAGAGTGCTTGCATAGTATGTGTGAGGCACTGGGTTCGATTCTCAGCATCGCATATAAATAAATGAATTAAATAAAGGTTCATCGATATCTAAAAAAACATTGTTAAAAAAATCCTTATTAAAAAAAAGAAAGTAAGAAAGAAAGGCAGTACAGTGCCCTGATTAAGGATAAGACCTCAATCTTACTAATAAGGCACAGTTGCTTTGAGAGTTAGTTAAATGCAGTTGTTGTTATTGAGAAGGACCTTCCTATTGGTAAGATGCTAAATGCTGACTGTCTTCAGCACTCATCTCCAACCCTATGTCAATTTCCTACATGGTATTGCTGTAGTTTGGATCTTGAATGCCCTCAAAGGCCCATGTGTTAAAGGATTGGTCTCCAGCCTATGGTGCTACTAGGAGATAGATGGTAGAACCTTTAAAAGGTGAGATCTAATGAAAAGGAAGTAGGAAGAACATTGGGGGCATGCCCTTAACAGGGATATTGGTACCCTAGTCCTTTCCTGTCTCTTTTTATTTTTCAGTTGCCACAAGGTGAACAGCTCTTTCCATGTACTCCTGCCATGATGTGCTGCCTTACCACAGGCCCCAAAACAATGGGGCCAACCAATCATGGACTGAAATCTCTGACACTAAACCATAATAAACCATTTCTTATAATTTTTTTTATATCAGGTATTTTGTCATAGTGATAGAAAGATAATACATGTATAAATTAATACCTGATGTTTTTATGGTTTATGTGTTTATTTGTTTGTACTTATCTCCTCTTACGAGAGTATAAGTGTCCTAGAAGCAGGGACCCTGTCATTTTTTCCTTCCTCATTTGCAGAACAGTCCCAGTACAGGGTAAAGGCAAAGAGTTGACCCTCTATATCTGTGGGTTCTTCATCTGCAGATTCAACCAATCACAGATGGAAAATTTCCAAAAAAGAAATTGTGTCTATACTGAACACATACAGACTTTTTATTCTTGTCATTATTTCCTAAATATTATAGTGCAATGACTATTTATACAGCATTTACATGGGATTAGGTATTGTAAGTAAGCTAGAGATTTTAAAAGGATTTGGTAGGTTTTGCATGGGTTATATGCAAATACTATACCATTTTATATAAGGGACTTGAGCACAGGCAGGGACTTCTAGAACAAACCTCCGTAGGCCACCAAGAGATGACTATTTGAATGAATGAATGAATATGTAGACAGCTGCTGGCCTAAGCTAAATTGGCCATCTGGTGAATGTCTGGAGGTGATGTCTTAGTACTCTTCTTTCCAGGCCAATGTCTTTTTATTTTTTTTATTTTTTATTGGTTGTTCAAAACATTACAAAGCTCTTGACATATCATATTTCATACATTAGATTCAAGTGGGTTATGAACTCCCATTTTACCCCAAATACAGATTGCAGAATCACATCGGTTACACATCCACATTTTTACATAATGCCATATTAGTAACTGTTGTATTCTGCTACCTTTCCTATCCTCAACTATCCCCCCTCCCCTCCCATCTTCTCTCTCTACCCCATCTACTGTAATTCATTTCTCTCCTTGTTTTTTTCCCATTCCCCTCACAACCTCTTATATGTAATTTTGTGTAACAGTGAGGGTCTCCTTCCATTTCCATGCAATTTCCCTTTTCTCTCCCTTTCCCTCCCACCTCATGTCTCTGTTTAATGTTAATCTTTTCCTTCTGCTCTTCCTCCCTGCTCTGTTCTTAGTTGCTCTCATTATATCAAAGAAGACATTTGGCATTTGTTTTTTAGGGATTGGCTAGCTTCACTTAGCATAATCTGCTCTAATGCCATCCATTTCCCTGCAAATTCCATGATTTTGTCATTTTTTAGTGCTGTGTAATACTCCATTGTGTATAAGTGCCACATTTTTTTTTATCCATTCATCTATTGAAGGGCATCTGGGTTGGTTCCACAGTCTAGCTATTGTGAATTGTGCTGCTATGAACATCGATGTGGCAGTATCCCTGTGGTACGCTCTTTTAAGGTCTTCAGGGAATAGTCCGAGAAGGGCAATAGCTGGGTCAAATGGTGGTTCCATTCCCAGCTTTCCCAGGAATCTCCATACTGCTTTCCAAATTGGCCGCACCAATTTGCAGTCCCACCAGCAATGTACAAGAGTACCCTTTTCTCCACATCCTCGCCAGCACTTGTTGTTGTTTGACTTCATAATGGCTGCCAATCTTATTGGAGTGAGATGGTATCTTAGGGTGGTTTTGATTTGCATTTCTCTGACTGCTAGAGATGGTGAGCATTTTTTCATGTACTTGTTGACTGATTGTATGTCCTCCTCTGAGAAGTGTCTGTTCAGGTCCTTGGCCCATTTGTTGATTGGGTTATTTGTTAAAAGCAATCATGAAATTCATATGGAAAAATAAAAGACCCAGAATAGCAAAAGCAACTCTAAGCAGGAAATGTGAATCAGGCGGCATAGAGATACCAGATTTCAAACTATACTACAGAGCAATAGTAACAAAAACAGCATGGTACTGGTACCAAAACAGGTGGGTGGACCAATGGTACAGAATAGAGGACACAGAGACTAATCCACAAAGTTACAACTATCTTATATTTGATAAAGGGGCTAAAAGCATGCAATGGAGGAAGTATAGCATCTTCAACAAATGGTGCTGGGAAAACTGGAAATCCATATGAAACTGAACCCCCTTCTCTCGCCATGCACAAAAGTTAACTCAAAATGGATCAAGGAGCTTGATATCAAATCAGAGACTCTGTGTCTGATAGAAGAAAAAGTTGGCTCCGATCTACATATTGTGGGGTCGGGCTCCAAATTCCTTAATAGGACACCCATAGCACAGGCCAATGTCTTCACAACCACTTTGCCTGCTGTATGTCCAGGGATGTGCTGAGCCCTCTCACATTTTTTAGAATGGCCCTGAATTTCATGGCCAGAGTTTCTAAGAAAACTACAGTCCTGCTCAGAGAAAGCTCAGTCTAGCTCTAGCAAGAGGCTTGTTGGGAGTGACAGTGTGTGACACATTCCCTGCAGCGAGAAGGAAGTCATGGAGGGCAGGCCAATGATCTTGAATGACATGATGTTGAATTAACACCCTGGGTGCCTGAATAGAAGTACAAGTAACCCAACGTCAGGGGACAATGAGCTTCCTGTTGAGCAACTCCTGCTGATAAAATATTTCAGAGCAAAAGATTATATTTTTTTCTTTTACAAAACATTGGTTGGTGGACAGGGTGCCTTTGGGGAATCTATCCCAAGTTTAAGGTCTGTAAAAACCCCATCCAAGACTCAGGGGAGCAGAGTTTACATCCTGACTTCCCTACGTGCAGGCTGGGTGCATTTGCTGTGGCTTAGCATCTAAAAGTCAGGAGCGGGACTACCTACTCTACCTACTGCCTATTCCACCTGTCCACCCTACTGCACTCCCTGATCATGGGTGGAGATAGGGTGAGACAAGATGATGACTGAAGCTCCTTCTAGGTTGACACATCAATGCAGTGGAGCTGCAGCAGTGAGTGCTGAGGAACTGCTATCTTCCTGCTATAGCCCCTTGTCCCACTCCAGAGCTCAGCAGAGATTTCTGGGGCCCGATATGCCTGATTCCTCTGGGTCCCCTGTGGAGGGACCTTTTGCCAGGGGCAGCCGTCATCAGAGTGCTTCCTCTCCTCTCTCAATTCTTTTCCAAATCCTTTGTCTGTGCCTTCCCAGTGGGCCTCCTGAAAGGTTCCCATGATAAAGTCCTAGTCTCAGGGTCTGCTTTCTGGGGCACCCAAAGATCTTACTGTCATTCAGATGTTCAAACTCAAATAAAGAGAGTAGAATTTTCTTTGGAATTTCTGATTTAGTTGATTGGGGTGTGGCCTAAGCTGAGGGGTGCTCTGCACTGGCACAATCAAGTGGAGAATGGCTGCTATCTAGGTCTGCAGATGGCAGCCTGGGCTACATGGGAACTGGTCAGACCCACTGCCTCAGAATCTCCCCTCAATAAGCTCCCCAGGTAATGTTTGTGTGAGTGTTAAAGTTTTTGGTTCACTGGTCTCCACATGACAGTGTAACAGGAGAAGCCTGGTGGTTAGCCTCCTTTTTCCTGGGTTCAACCTCCTTTGGGCATGACCTCTGGCAAACTAGTTTGGGTCTCTGCATTTCAAGGGCCAAGGGAGCTGCCTCTGTGTTTACTGTTAGAAATAAATAAAATGCTGTTTCTATGTGCTTTGTAAGCATTGAACCCTGCAAATTTTGGTTTCCGCCCACTGTGAAGTTCTACCATGGGAGGCATCTATGGCTGTGTTGTTGCAAAACAGAGAAATTCAGATCTTCCAAACTCTTCTCAGTTCAACATCATTCTCAAATGTTAGTTATTTCAGAGCCCTGGAGTGCTTGTTAAGCACAGATGGCTGTGCCGCACCCAGTGTCAGATACAGAGGGTCAGGGTGACCCAGAGTTCACATATTTAACAACTCCCTCCCAGGGGATGTCAGTGTTGCTGGGGTGATCTCACTTTGAGGTGTTATCTCATTAAAAAGGCACTGGTGTGGATGCTGAGGAAAGTGCTTAAATCCTGGCCTCAGGGGCAACTGCCCTTTGCTTCTTGGTACTTAGGAATCCAGAGCAAATTCATAAAGTTCTAGTGGATCTTCAACCCAGTCCCAGCTGCCTTTTTGAGTTGAAAATAAGAATTTGGGCTAAGAGTACTGTTCTTTTACAACCTACCCAAGGTCTACGTGGACCAGAATGACAAGAGGACCAGGGATGGGCTATTAAACCATGGTGAGGAAGGGTTAGATTGGCAGGTGAAAGATTGCCTCAACATGGGGCCTGAGGCTGTGCAAGTTCTTTCACTCCAGCAAGGGTCTGAGATACTGCCAGCTCCTAAGAAGACCTGATGGGCCACAGAACTCAGACCTGAGCACCTGGCTTGGAAGCCACCCTCAGGCTTACTTTTCTAGTCATCTATGACTATGTACATGGGCAGATTGGAGCCTCATCCACTTGCTGCACTTGCTAGGTGCTCAGTGACAAGGGATAAGGTTATGTGGACTTCCTGAGATCATGTGCCCTGTTTCAACTTGAAAAATGCTTGAATGTCTAAGACTACATGGACCTCTAAGGAGTTGGGACCAGGAGCTGACAACTAGCAGGCATGAGTCGTCTCAGTATCTGTATGTTCCCTTTGCAGTTTATGAGCCCATCTGAGGTTCCCACTAAAACTCATGTGTTAGAGCCCTAGTAGCTCAGTATGTGACTATATTTGGAAATAGATCCTTTAAAGAGATGATGAAGTTATTAAAATGAGATTATATAGGTGAGCCTTAATCCAATGTAACCGGTATCCTAATAAGAAGAGCTTAGGACACAGACTCAGAAAAGAGAAGACCATATGAACACACAAGGAGAAGATGGTTATCTTCAAGCCAACAGAAGAGACTTTAGGAGAAACCAATCTGGGGCAGCTTTATCTAAGACTTCCAGCCTCCAGAACAGAGAGACAATAAATTTCTATTTTAAACCGTTCAGTCTATGAGTACTTTATTTTGGAAGCCCAAGTACACCAATATACCTATCTTCAAACCTTCAGGGACAGGCAACCCATTAAAAACCTTGCATTATTCATAGCATGTAGCTCAGTTCAGGGTTATGATTTGGCCTCAAAAAGCATGTAAGGATGGAAATAGTAATGACTGGGATTCATTCTTAGCATGTTTAGTTAAATGAATTGATACTTAAAAATATTAAAGTAGAGGCAGAGGAGCATAAACCAAGAGGTAGTCTATGTACCCTCTCTGTCCTGGCCTGCTGTCTCCAGCTCATGGGGCTTCACAGATGAACTCTCATCTCTTTGGGTTTTGAATATCTCAGTGTAAAATGGGGGTAAAAAAGGTATCATTCTCAAAAGGCTGCTGCTAAAGTTTGTGTAAAATGATTTAAGAATTTAGCACAGTAACTGACAGAATACAGAGCTGGCTATTGTAGAAGCTTCTTCCAATAATAATTATAATGATAATCAAAAAAGGCATAGTCATTTTAGAAATTCACCATGGCACACTGCAGAATTAAGTATATTTAGAAAGATAAATCTAGTTACAAAGAGGCTTTGAAATTTGTTTAGAACATTTGCCTAATGAAGAGTGTTGACAAAGACCTACCTCTGTTTTTTTTTTTTTTCTCTCTTCGGTCCTACAGCTTTAATTTGTATTACTGAAGAATGAAAAGCATTTATTAGAAAATGCCAAATAATCACTGAAAATTAGAAGAGATTAAAAAGACACTTGAAGCCTCATGAACTCAAAGTTGCAACATTTTTACATAACTCTTTTTTTGTCTTTCAAAAAAGTCTATTAAGATGTTCTATTTGCATTTATCAAGTTTATGATACATATTATTTAAAAAAATCTAATTCCTTTCAAGGCCTGACCCTTGAGCCAGCCCTCCCTCTTCCTGCCTGTGCCCCATTTCTAGCTCCCTGGCAGTGGCAAATCCCCTCACTTCCAACTGGTTCTTCATTTCAATTATGTATTTATATGCTGATTTACATCTTAATTTTTTTCTGTCTTAGGCATTGTCATTGAGTTTCTTTATAAAGATGGGGACTTGACCCGATGCTTACCAGGATGGCAGTGGTGATGGAGTGGAGCTGGTGCTCAACTCACCACATGCAATAGGCTTCTTTTATCTCTGACCACATTGCCTTACTCCCAGAATGCAGGATGGGGAAAGCAGCATGTCCAGCATCTTCACCTTTAGGAGTCCAGTAGCTTTCTCTCCACATGAGATTCGTATAGCTGTCACAGAGAAGAGTCATAGTGAGTAGGGTTACCTGGACAGAAAGGCCACATATTTGGTTTCCCCTCAATCTTTTATATCAGCCTGGTATCACAGGTCCCAAGTTGAGGGTCAGGTCACAGCCTCTCCACTTCAGGTCAGCCCTAGAGATCAGGGATTCCTGAGCAAACCAGGTGGATATTGTATCCTTATTAACCAGACTTTTGTCATCTCCAGGAAGCAGACAAGAGACGCTCTGAGGTCTTTTTCTGAGATGAACTTTTATCAACCCAGGGCTGATGTTAACCTTTGATTCTATCCTCCTCCGTCGCCTTCTTCTCCTCCTCCTCCTCCTCCTCCTTCTCCTTCTCTCTCTCTCTCTCTCTCTCTCTCTTTCTCTTACACACAAATACACATTTGCACCCACACATATATCACACACAAAGGCACACAGGGATGATATGTGGCTACATTTTCACCCAACTTTCTTCTCAGCATAGTCATATTGCAGTTTTGGTGAAGTCCCTATTCAGGGTTTATGTTTTATGACTGTGTCACAACAGTTAAGTCCTGTATTCTGTAAGTCTACAGTGTACTATGATTGCTTTCCCCACCCCAATATAACTTTTTTTTTTTTCTTGGAGTTCATAATTGTTTTTGTTTGTACTTTTTTTGGGGGGGGGTTTACTTTTTTAAATTTTTATTTGTTTTAATTAGTTATATGTGACAGTAGAATGCATTTATGCACTTTGATATGTCATACATAGATGGGATATAATTTCTCACTTTTCTGAGTGTACATGTTGCAGAATCATATTGGTCATGTAGTCACATATATGCATAATAATGTCTGTTTCATTCTACTATCTTTCCTATCCCCACACCTTCTCCTCTCTCCTCCCATCACTTCCCTCTACCTAATCTAAGGTAACACTATTCTTCCCTAGTGCCCCTCGCCTTATTGTGAATTAGCATCCGCATATTAGAGAAAACATTTGGCCTTTGGTTTTGTGGGATTGCCTTATTTTGCTTAGGACTTTTCAAACTGAGAATGTATTTTCAAATTCTTCTCTAGTTACTTAAGATATTTATACCAGATTGTCTTTTTTTTTTTTAAAAACCTTTATCTTATTTTATTTTTTTAACGTAGTACTGAGGATTGAATCCAGTGCCTCACACACATACTAGGCAAGCGTATTCCCACTGAGCTACAACCCCAGTCTCCAGATGGTCTTTTAATTTTGACTCTTCCACTGAAGACCAAAGTCCAGATCCCCTGTATCACTGCCATTCTGGCACCTTTACCTGGAGTTCCTGCAGGGAATTCTCTGCTTCTGAAATTCTATGTTTCCACATTCTTTGATTCATTCTCTCAGTCTTATGGAGTACAAACTCCAGTACCTTCTTGAGAATGAGAGAAAGGAAGGAAAATTTCTGATATCTTGCACAGTTGAAAGCGACTATAGTCTATTCCCATATTTCTCTGGATGATGCTACACTTTGAATGTTCTCCCAAAATTCAGTTGTTGAATTCTCTACTTCAGTGCTATTAAGGTGGGTGGACTTTGGGAGATGACTAGGTCCTGAGGGCTCTGTCCTCATAAATGAGACTAGTACTCTTATAAAAAGAGACTTGAGGGAGCTTATTCATCTTGTCTGTTTATACAAGGACACAATGAGGAGATGGATATCTAGGAAGCCTCACCAGGGACCTAATCTATTGGCTTGATCTTGAACTTCACAGCCTCCAGAACTGTGAAAAATAAATTACTGTTGTTTATAAATTACCTACTTTAAGATATTTTTTTTTATTGCAGCCCAAATGGAGTAAGACAGCTGGGTATAGAATTCTAGGTTGGAGATTACTTAATGAGAAGATACTGATATATGTCTATGGCTTCCACTGTGGCTATGGAGAATTCTGATGTCACATGACCCTTGGCCTTTGATGTAAATATTTTGTGATTTTACTCTAGAATACATAGGGATTTTTGGTCTGGGTCATTCATTGTGCTGGGCTCTTATAGGAATCCCTTGCCCTGGAAATTCCTATCCTGTAGCCATCAGTATATATTCTATTAGGGAGTGAATTATACTACATCTGGCTGGTTCACCTGATCCTAGCAAATCATTTTCCTCTTCCCAGCCAAGACTGCCTGGGGTCTAGAGGAAGTTGAGTCACTTCCTGATGCAAATGACAAACTATCAAAACTGCTTGCAAGTGAATTTTCCATATATCTAAAGTAATAATGGTTTAACAAGGAGCTTTAAAAGCACTGAGGCTTCATTGAAAATAAATTGTAGGACTTGAAGAGAAATGTCCAATCTATTGTGAGTTACTGAAAGATATATGGTCTATTCAGAATTCCGCTTTGGGTTCATCCCAAAAAGGAAGGTCATTTCCCTCTTTTTGACCTTCAGTAACTCAGGTGTGGGCAGTTATCAGATACTGAGCCTTGAAACCAACAGAAATTGCTTAAATTCAGATCAGCCTCAGTCTAATTGGTGATGTGATCTTTTCTCCTCTAAAAGAAGCTTTTGGAGTGTTTAATGGAAAAATAACAGTACTGCTTATATGGTTCACAGTGGGAGGTATGACTGTGGGCTATATAAATGCTACTTTTGTCTTTGCACCATGGTGCCAGGCAGGTATGACAATGAATGGATTGAGACTGAAAACTTTGGGATTTTGCCCAAGACAGCACTGATTAGCTTCACATTTGGTCTTTCTGCTCCAAGTTTCCAGTTCTTCCTGTTCTGGACTACACTGTTCCTTGGTCCTCAAGTGCAAATATATGTGCATGGATAGCCATAAAAAGTTGTGGCAACCTGTGGAGTGATCCTGTGAGGTCAGCCGGAAACTAAAGCCCATCTCCTGGGGGTGGGTGGCTGCATTGCCTTCAGAACAAACCAGGCAGGAAAAAAAGTTCTTTTTAGGTAGCACAGGATCTTTACAGGGGCCCTGAGCGTGGATCAGTCTTGGCTGGGTAACTGCTCTGCGCCTGAAGTTTCTCACCTGCAGAATGGGAATGGAAATGCTGGCAGACTTACGATCATGGAACTCTAGGAGGACCCAGATGAGCAAGGTGTCTGCTAAAAAGTATTAGAAAATGTTAAACTTGTGACTCCTTATGTGGAGTATCCTTAATGTGGACACTAGGAAATACCAGTTCATATAGAGGATGCTGTGCATTTAGGCAACTGGATGGGTTTCTGTCTACATGACACTTTTGCTATTCAAGAGAAGAGTGACCTGTATTTCCTTGGACTGACACTGGGACACTTGCCTCCAGGTGGGTGAGAAAGGGCATCTCTCAGAGCCCTGAATGGAAATGGAGCTTCTTCCTTTTTGGTAGGTGTGGTGCTCATGGAACTTCAGCCAGGAGGGAGGGAAGGGTCTGGAGGAAGCAGAAGGGACTGCGCCCATCTCCTCTGGACCTTTGTCAGGTTTCAGAGGTGATGAAAGTATCTGTTTCTGTGTCCATTGTGTCAATGCTCCCAGGGTCAGTGAGGCCATCCAGAATCTTATCAACGATGAGTGACATTGCAGGACCTGCTGCAAATGGGAAAGATGAGCTGTTGGAAAGAAAGGATGGAAAGGTTTGAAATAAACCTTCTGGGGCTGAACTGTTGAATTTATTTTCCTGAGTTGCTCTTGTTATTAATGGCAAATGCAGAATGAATTGTATGAGGACATTTTTATTTAGGTTTTTTTTCCCTAGCTTGAGATAGGATAGGATTGGAATCAGGTTTTCCATGAATTGAGCATTTAAAAGGATCATCATTTCCTAAGCATTATGATATCCTATATCTTAAGAGGCAGTTACTGAGGTTTAGAGGGACTAAGAAAGTGTGACATGTTAAATAATACTGAGTGTCAGGACTTAGGTTGGAGCCTGGGGATCTGACCCCAAAGTCTTTGTGGTTGTGTCACTTTGTACTGAGGCATCTCATCACTTCCTGCTAGGAACAAGCTGCTCTTACAACAGATGAAAATCCTGTACTCTGTTAGATTCAGGAGCAACCTTCCAAAATTCATGTTTTGGAATTCACAATGTGACCAAACAAGACCACATTCACATAGAGTCATTGCAGATGTAAACAGTTAAGGTAAAGTCATAATGGAGTAGGTTGGGCCCCTAATGCAGTAGTAATGTTGTGTTTATAAGAGGAAAAGTGACACCCACACACAGAAGAACATCCTATGGAAATAAAGGCAGAGACTAGAATAATGCCACCACAAACCAAGGAATACCTGGGGTCACCAGGAGCTAGAAGAGGCAAGGGAATACCCTCCCTAGAACTTTTGGAGAGAGCATGGGCCTGTCAATTTTGGACTTTGGTTCTCCAGAACTGTGAAAGAATACATTTCTGTTGTCTTGAGCCATCTAAATTTGTGATAATTTGTTGTGGCAGTGACAATAAACACATAGCAAACACTGGAAACCACCTTGTCTGAGTGCTAGGACTGTTTGGATACTTTAGACATAAACTTTCCTTCTTAACAGCTGCATTATGATAGCACTTGCTATTTGGCCTAGTCCAGAGTTGATATTGCAAGTTGCTACTACTAATCTATCTCATTGCCCTTCCTGCGTACTGGGAAGTTCATAAATAAGAAGCACTTTTTAGTCAGCTCTCTGCTTTTGTAACAAAACCCTGAAATTATCAGTTTATAAATAGGAAAGGTTTATTTTGACTCACAGTTTTGGAGGCTTCAGTCCATGGTTTCTTGGCCCCATCTTTTCTGCACCAGTGGTGAGGCAGTGTGTCAAGGTGCAGGCACATGGTGGAGCAAAAGCAGTCACCTAATGGCTGGAAGGAAGATAGAAAGAATACATGGAACTGGCAACCTGCTGTTCTTTTTTAGGGCACACCCAAAGATCTCCCATTAGGCCACACCTCTTTCTTAAAGATTCTTCCTAGTGGTACCAAGCTGGGGACCAAGTCTTTATCACAGGGGTCTTTGGGGACATTTCAGATTCAAACTATAGCAACATTCAACCACTTCCCTCCACAGAACAGAGTAAGCTGCCTGGATTTGGGGGTTGTCAGAGGCTCAGAGGAGCATCACAGGGCTCTCTGCATAGGCAGAGTGAAGAGAGCAAGCCTTGGAGAAGCAGGATCCTGGGCTCCAAGCCAAGCAGTTCTCTCTGCAGAGCTTGGGCCCTGGAGGGGACCTAATTGGGCTGATTCCACAGCCCTGGAAAAGTGACAGGAATGCTACACTTCCAGCCTGTGCCCACGGACCCATTCTCTGAAGGACCCAGGCCTTTAGGCTCACACAGCCTAAACCAAGCTGGGCTGAAACCATATCATCAGTGGCTGTGATTTAAAATCTGAGAACCTAACTGCAAGGAAGGGTTTATCAGTGACCTCAAGAGCCAACTGGAGGCTCTAACTAGCTTCCTTAGCAGGCATCCCCAGAGTACCCCCATCTGAGACCTCTGAGATTTCCTTGTAATTGTAGGTTTGGTGAGAACAGCATGGAGGTTTAGTGTCTTCTCATCCCAGACTCAGGGACACGTTGACACCCGTCCGACTTCACTGAGCTTCATCACCAGCATCACTGGGTACAGGTGGCATCTGCTATGCTTCTCCCCTGCAAAGCCACCAGTTTTCCCTCCTCATATTCTGTTCTTTGTAAGTGACTCACGGAGTCCAGCTCCCCTTCAAGGGGAAGGAGGGAAACGAAATCCCTATCCCAAGGGGGACATGTCTATCTATGTGAGTTTGTGTCCCCTACTTTACCATTCTGACTCCCATCTCCATTCCTGTTGTTGAATTTTGTCCTCAGCACTTAGCATACGGGGATGTGCTGCCTATTTATGGGGTTTCCCCTTTCTCTCCACTAGGACCTCAGTTCCAGCAGAGCTGGGGTGTGAGCAGGAGTGGGAAGGAAGTGCAGAGGAAGAGAAAGAGGCACTCACTTGAGGTTTGTCTTGGCCAACTGTCAGCTGTGTGATCTTGGGCAACCTGTGAGGTATTTCTGAGCTCAGGCTGAAAAAAAAAATTGGAATGAGGAGGCCTAGCTAGTGGGGATGTTGTGAGAGATTAAGGGGAATACATGTAAAGTGCTCAGAACCAAGAAACTGTGGTATCATTTTTAAAAAAATTTCTTTTTTTTGTTTGTGTAGGGCAAAACTGATCTAGTTATTATTTCCCAACTGATCTAGTCATTATTTCTCAGAATGTACTGAAGCTCCTAAGGAAGTCCTTCCTGACTGACTGACTTCCTGGCTGCCTGCCGCCCTTCCTCCCTTCCTTCCTGACTTCCTTCCCTTCTGTCTGACATCCTTCCTTCCTCCCTTCCTTCTTATTTTTCTCCCTTCTGTCCCCTGACTTTCTGGTTGGGATGTCTCTCTTTCCTTCATTAATTCACAGACTCCTGCAGACCCTTGTCTCCCTGCTGGGACCGGACAGTTTGTAAATCAGAGCCCATGATTTCATACAGTCTTATTCCAGATTCCCTTTTAGCTTTCCCTTTGCCCACAGGAATTTAAACTTACTTTCTTGATGTGTGATTATTTTTAGACTCTTCCTTTCATGATCAGGGAAGCATATGAAAGCTACCAGGAACAATGCAAAGAAATGCACGCTTCAAGAGGCAGCCTTGGTTACAGGAACACTGTCCTATGGAGCTCAAAATTCCCAAATGGCCACAGGAGGAGGTGACTCACTACTTTAAACCAAGACTTTTTTGTCTCTCTTTTTTTTTTTTTTTTTGTGAAATACAGAAGCCCCATGGCTCAAAGTTAAAAGGGCCTGTCAAACTCTCTCAGATTCAGTGTCCAAAGTGTAGAGTGGAGTGGGCTGTGTTTGAAGCCTGTTTTGAGGCTCATCTGGGAGATGGGGGAGCCAGCACAGACCTGTCCATGAAAGCCAGTGGTTAAACATAGCCATTATGAGAAGACCAATTATATAAACTTACAAAGAAATAAATCCTATTAGAGCACAGGTAATAACTATACAAAGTATTGTTTTCAGACAATTTTATATTTTCTACATCTATGCTCTTAAGGTTAATGTCACCTATTATGTCTATGCTGTAGGTTACTATATAATGATGGCATTTTACTGGTAGCCTGTAGTTGGCTACCGTGGAGCATTTACACCATGGAAATAAGCAGACACTACATATCTGGATTTTTCTGTTTGCATTTGTCAGCACTACTGGCTCTTCCCCAAAACTATGCATCAGCCTTTCTGAGACTGGGCATGGACCTTTGTACTTTTGCAAAGTTTCCCAAAGGATGTTGATTGGGCCAGACAGGCAAAGTCTATGGAGTGGGTTTAGGAATGCTGATCAGCCTACCCACTCATAAAAAGCTGGGATTTCTGTTGAACCATTTCCAGTTGGTGCTTTAATATCTTCACATACAGGGAGCTCACTCTTGCTCAGCAACCAGTGGAATAACACTGCCTACACATACACATGAAGTGCTGGAATATGCTCTTTTATTTTTAAATATTTGACAAAATAAGTATATATTCAAGGAGTACAATGTGATGATTTAATATGTGTATATGTCATATACTGTTTACTGTGGTCAAATAAAATGATGTTTCTATCATCACTCATAGTTATTTTTTTTGTGTGTGTGTGTTGGACAGGCAGTCAAAATCTGCTCCCTTATCAAATATCAGGTAAATGATAAAATATTGTTAACTCTCATCACCATGTTATAATTAGATTCTCAGAACTTAATCATTTTACAGATGAAAGTTTGTATCATTTGACCACCATCTCCCCAGTATGTGCTAGGTATTGTTCTGGGCCCTGGGGAGTCATCACCAAACACACAGTTAGCAGTCCTGTCCTTGTACCATTTATAATGATTTTCTGTAGAGCTAATACCTAATGGGAAGTAGTAGTTAGCTATGAGGCTGTTTTTTTTTTTTATTTTTTTATTGTGGGTTGTTCAAAACATTACAAATTTCTTGACATATCATATTCCACACTTTGATTCAAGTGGGTTATGAACTCCCACCTTCACCCCATACACAGATTGCAGAATCACATCAGTTACACATCCATTGATTTACAAATTGCCATACTAGTGTCTGTTGTGCTCCACTACCTTTCCCATCCTCCACCCTCCCCCCTCCCCACCTCTCCCCTCCCCTCCCCTCCTCTCTCTCTACCTCCTCCACTGTATAACCCTGAGGGTCTCCTTCCATTACCATGCAATTTTCCTTCTCTCTCCCTTTCCCTCCCACCTCTCATCCCTGTTAAATGTTAATCTTCTTCTCCTGTTCTTCGTCCCTACACTGATCTTAGTTACTCTCCTTATATCAAAGAAGACATTTGGCATTTGTTTTTTAGGGATTGGCTAGCTTCACTTAGCATAATCTGCTCTAATGCCATCCATTTCCCTGTAAATTCTATGATTTTGTCATTTTTTAATGCAGAGTAATACTCCATTGTGTATAAATGCCACATTTTTTTTATCCATTCGTCTATTGAAGGGCATCTAGGTTGGTTCCACAGTCTTGCTATTGTGAACTGTGCTGCTATGAACATCGATGTAGCAGTGTCCCTGTAGCATGCTCTTTTTAGGTCTTTAGGGAATAGACCAAGAAGGGGAATAGCTGGGTCAAATGGTGGCTCCATTCCCAGCTTTCCAAGAAATCTCCATACTGCTTTCCAAATTGGCTGCACCAATCTGCAGTCCCACCAGCAATGTACAAGTGTACCCTTTTCCCCACATCCTCGCCAGCACTTGTTGTTGTTTGACTTCCTAATGGCTGCCAATCTTACTGGAGTGAGATGGTATCTTAGGGTGGTTTTGATTTGCATTTCTCTGACAGCTAGAGATGTTGAGCATTTTTTCATGTACTTGTTGATTGACTGTATGTCCTCCTCTGAGAAGTGTCTGTTCAGGTCTTTGGCCCATTTGTTGATTGGGTTGTTTGTTTTCTTATTGTCTAATTTTTTGAGTTCTTTGTATACTCTGGATATTAGGGCTCTATCTGAAGTGTGAGGAGTAAAGATTTGTTCCCAGGGTGTAGGCTCCCTATTTACCTCTCTTATTGTTTCTTTTGCTGAGAAAAAACTTTTTAGTTTGAGTAAGTCCCATTTGTTGATTCTAGTTATTAACTTTTGTGCTATGGGCGTCCTATTGAGGAATTTGGAGCCCGACCCCACCGACTGTAGATCGTAGCCAACTTTTTCTTCTATCAGACGGCGCGTCTCTGATTTGATATCAAGCTCCTTGATCCATTTTGAGTTAACTTTTGTGCATGGCGAGAGAAAGGGATTCAGTTTCATTTTGTTGCATATGGATTTCCAGTTTTCCCAGCACCATTTGTTGAAGATGCTATCCTTCCTCCATTGCATGCTTTTAGCCCCTTTATCAAATATAAGATAGTTGTAGTTTTGTGGATTGGTTTCTGTGTCCTCTATTCTGTACCATTGGTCCACCCGCCTGTTTTGGTACCAGTACCATGCTGTTTTTGTTACTATTGCTCTGTAGTATAGTTTGAAGTCTGGTATCGCTATACCGCCTGATTCACACTTCCTGCTTAGCATTGTTTTTGCTATTCTGGGTCTTTTATTTTTCCATATGAATTTCATGATTGCTTTCTCTATTTCTACAAGAAATGCCGTTGGGATTTTGATTGGCATTGCATTAAACCTATAGAGAACTTTTGGTAATATCGCCATTTTGATGATGTTAGTTCTGCCTATCCATGAACAGGGTATATTTTTCCATCTTCTAAGATCTTCTTCTATTTCTCTCTTTAGGGTTCTGTAGTTTTCATTGTATAAGTCTTTCACCTCTTTTGTTAGGTTGATTCCCAAGTATTTTATTTTTTTTGAAGATATTTTGAATGGAGTGGTTGTCCTCATTTCCATTTCAGAGGATTTGTCGCTGATATACAGGAATGCCTTTGATTTATGCGTGTTGATTTTATATCCTGCCACTTTGCTGAATTCATTTATTAGCTCTAATAGTTTCTTTGTAGAGCCTTTTGGGTCTGCTAGGTATAGAATCATATCATCTGCAAATAGTGATAATTTAAGTTCTTCTTTTCCTATTTTTATGCCTTTAATTTCTTTCGTCTGTCTAATTGCTCTGGCCAGTGTTTCGAGAACTATGTTGAACAGAAGTGGAGAGAGAGGGCATCCCTGTCTTGTTCCAGATTTTAGAGGGAATGCCTTCAGTTTTTCTCCATTCAGAATGATGCTAGCCTGAGGCTTAGCATAGATTGCTTTTACAATATTGAGGTATGTTCCTGTTATCCCTAGTTTTTCTAGAGTTTTGAACGTAAAGGGATGCTGTACTTTGTCAAATGCTTTTTCTGCATCTATCGAGATGATCATATGGTTCTTATTTTTAAGTCTATTGATGTGGTGAATAACATTTATTGATTTCCGTATATTGAACCAGCCTTGCATCCCAGGGATGAATCCTACTTGATCATGGTGTACAATTTTTTTGATATGTTTTTGTATCCGATTCGCCAGAATTTTATTGAGGATTTTTGCATCTAGGTTCATTAGAGATATTGGTCTGTAGTTTTCTTTCTTTGAAGTGTCTTTGTCTGGTTTAGGTATCAGGGTGATGTTGGCCTCATAGAATGAATTTGGAAGTTCTCCCTCCTTTTCTATTTCCTGAAGTAGCTTGAAAAGTATTGGTATTAGTTCTTCTTTAAAGGTTTTGTAAAATTCTGCTGTATACCCATCTGGACCTGGGCTTTTCTTAGTTGGTAGTCTTTTTATGGTTTCTTCTATTTCCTCAATTGATATTGGTCTGTTTAGGTTTTCTATATCCTCCTGACTCAATCTGGGCAGATCATATGACTTAAGAAATTTATCTATGCCTTCACTATCTTCTAGTTTGTTGGAGTATAAGGATTCAAAATAGTTTTTGATTATCTTCTGTATTTCTGAAGTGTCTGTTGTGATATTGCCTTTTTCATCCCGTATGCTAGTAATTTGAGTTCTCTCTCTTCTTCTCTTCGCTAACATGGCTAAGGGTCTGTCGATTTTGTTTATTTTTTCAAAGAACCAACTTTTAGTTTTGTCAATTTTTTCAATTGTTTCTTTTGTTTCGATTTCATTAATTTCAGCTCTGATTTTAATTATTTCTTGCCTTCTACTTCTTTTGCTGTTGTTTTGCTCTTCTTTTTCAAGGATTTTGAGATGAAGTATGAGATCATTTATTTGTTGGTTTTTTCTTTTTTTAAGGAATGAACTCCAAGCAATGAATTTTCCTCTTAGAACTGCTTTCAATGTGTCCCATAGATTCCGATATGTTGTGTCTGTGTTTTCATTTATCTCTAAGAATTTTTTAATTTCCTTCTTGATGTCTTCTATAACCCATTGATCATTCAGTAACCTATTGTTCATTCTCCAAGTGATGTATGCTTTTTCCTTCCTTCTTTTATCGTTGATTTTCAGTTTCATTCCATTATGATCAGATAAGATGCATGGTATTATCTCTACTCCTTTATATTGTCTAAGAGTTGCCCTGTGACATAATATATGATCTATTTTTGAGAAGGATCCATGTGCTGCTGAGAAAAAAGTGTAACTGCTTGATGTTGGGTGGTATATTCTATATATGTCAATTATCTCTTTTGATTAACTTTGGCTTGAAATCTATTTTATTTGATATGAGTATGGACACTCCTGCTTGTTTCCGAAGTCCATATGAGTGATATGATTTTTCCCAACCTTTCACCTTCAGCCTATGTATGTCTTTTCCTATCAAATGCGTCTCCTGTAGGCAGCATATTGTTGGGTCTTGTTTTGTGATCCATTCTACTAGCCTGTGTCTCTTAATTGGTGAGTTTAAGCCATTAACATTTAGGGTTATTATTGAGATATGGGTTGTTCTTCCAGCCATATTTGTTTATTTCTGTTACTAAACATGGTTTGTTTTCCTCTTTGATTATTCCCCCCCCTTTACTGTCCTACCTCCCACTGTTGGTTTTCATTGTTATTTTCCATTTCCTCTTCCTGTAATGCTTTGGCGAGGATGTTTTGAAGAGATGGTTTTCTAGCTGCGAATTCTTTAAACTTTTGTTTATCGTGGAAGGTTTTAATTTCATCCTCCATCCTGAAGCTTAATTTCGCTGGATACACAATTCTTGGTTGGAACCCATTTTCTTTCAGTGTTTGAAATATGTTATTCCAGGATCTTCTAGCTTTCAGAGTCTGTGTTGAAAGATCAGCTGTTATCCTGATTGGCTTACCCCTAAATGTAATCTGCTTCCTTTCTCTTGTAGCTTTTAAAATTCTCTCCTTATTCTGTATGTTGGGCATCTTCATTATAATGTGTCTAGGTGTGGATCTCTTATGATTTTGCACATTCGGCGTCCTGTAGGCTTCTAGGATTTGGGATTCTGTCTCATTCTTCAAGTCTGGGAAGTTTTCTTGTATTATTTCATTGAATAGACTTCTCATTCCTTTGGTTTGGAGCTCTGTACCTTCCTGTATCCCAATGACTCTTAAGTTTGGTCTCTTAATGTTATCCCATATTTCTTGGATGTTCTGCTCATGGTTTCTTAACAGTCTTGCTGAGCTGTCTATGTTCTTTTCCAGTTGAAATACTTTGTCTTCATTGTCTGATGTTCTATCTTCTAAGTGTTCTACTCTGCTGGTAGTATTCTCCATTGAGTTTTTAAGTTGGTTTATTGCTTCCTGCATTTCTAGGATTTCTGTTTGTTTGTTTTTGATAACCTCTATCTCCCTGTATAGTTGATCCTTTGCTTCCTGGATTTGTTTGCGTAATTCGTTGTCGAAGTGATCTTTCATTGTCTGATTTTGCTGTTTAATGTCTTCCTTGATACTCCAGATCATCTGAAGCATGTATATCCTGAATTCTTTATCTGACATTCCATCTGCTGCAGCTGTTACCTCTTCTAAAGTTGCGTTGACCTGCATTGCTTGTGGTCCTTTCTTTCCTTGTCTTTTCATACTGCTTGCGTATCTTTCCTGCAGGTGCGGGCGGCGGCTCTGCTCTCTCCTTATTCCAATTGGGGTGTTGTGGCTACCACGCCGGCAGGTCACTGGGCCTGTTCTGGGAGCTGGCAGCGGCTCTGTTCTGCCCCTACTCCAATTGGGGTGACGAGTGTACCACGCCGGCAGGCCACTGGGCCTGATCCGCCGGTCGGTTGCAGGTTTGCCTACCCTGCAGGCGCGGGCGGCGGCTCTACTCTGCCCCTACTGCAAATGGGGTGACGTGTCTGTCGTACTGTCAGGCCACTGGGCCTGTCCCGCTGGTCTGTCGCAGATCTGCCCACCTTTCGGGCACGGGTGGAGGCTCTGCTCTGCCCCTACTCCAATTGGGGTGTGGTGACTACCCCACCTGCAGGACGCTGGGCCTGTTCCTGGCACGGGCGGCGACTCTGCTCTGCCACTACTCCAATTAGGGTGGTGTTTGTACCACGCCGGCAGGCTCCTGGGCCTGATCCGCCGGTCTGTTGTAGGTCTGCCTACTTTGGAGGCGCGGGCGGCGGATCTGCCCTGCCCCTCCTACCACGCCTGCGGAACCCTGGGCCTGATCTGCAGGTTGATCACTGGTCTGCTCACCCTGCGGGCACGGGTGGCGGTTCCGCTCCGCCCCCACTCCAATTGGGGTCACGTGACCACCACACCGGCAGGGCCTGATCCGGGCGTGTGAGAAGGATCTGCTCTGCCCCTACTCCAGTTGGGGTGACGTGTGTACCACACTGGCAGGCCACTGGGCCTGACCTGCCAGGCTGTCACAGGTCTGTTTACCTTGCAAGCGCGAACCGCGGCTCTGCCCTGCCCCTCCTACCACGCCCATGTACCACTGGGTCGCGGGTCTGCCCACCTTGCGGTTGCGGGTGGCGGCTCCGCTCCGCCCCCTCTCCAATTGGGGTCACGTGGTCACCACGCTGGCGAGCCGCTGGACCTGCTCCGGGCGCTGGCGGCGGCCCGGCTCCTTCCCTCTGGCACGACGACAAATTGAGGAGACTCGGGTGACTGTGCCTCACCCCCCCTACCAGGAGACCAACTGCTTATGTCACCACTGGTATTGATGAAGTTCCCTCCTCCGCCGCTTTCTGCAGGCATCAGATCTCTGCCATGTTGGTATCCTATGCGAATGGCAGCATTTCGTTCCCCTTGCCGGGCAACCAAAGCACCAGGTGAGTCCTGACCGGCCCTCAGCAGGACCCGGACCGAGAAGCAGTTTCCGCGGGCTCCTAGCCCCGGGCCAGGGAAGTTCCGGGAGCCGGAACTCGGCCACTCCGTGCTCGGTGTAAGCTCCTATAAATGTAAGCTCCAAGAAGCAGTCCCCGCGGGCTCAGTTCCGGGAGCCGTAATTCGGCTGCTTAGTGCTTGTTGTATGCTCTGGTAGGAGCAGGGTCCAAGAAGCAGCCTCCGCAGGCTCAGCAGCCCTGGGCCAGGGCGGTTCCGGGAGCCGGAACTCGGCCGCCCCGCGCTCGGTATTCACTCCGATAAGATCAGGTTCTAAGAAGCACCCAGGCGCTGAGCCCTAGCAATCTGTCTGCAAGCCGCAGGCGAATTGCAGCCTGAAATTACCTGTTCTATGGCTGAATGAGCTGCGGTCAGTCGAAAACAGGGGTGGTGACGTCAGTTTACCAACATGGTGGCTGCTGGCCTCCTCTGTGGTCTGACCGGTGTGGAGAACCGAGATGGACCGCTTCCTTCCCCCGTCTCGAACCCAGAATTCAGCCCTGAGTACGGTGCTTGCGCGGCTGGCAGAAACTGCAGCGCTGTATCCCTGCGTCTCTATCCCAGCGCACGCTGCAGATTCTAGCCGCGGGGCGATTTGCTGAATAAGCAGTGTTACCCTCCGTGCGACAAACCTCTCGCGTTTGAGTCCCCGTAGCTGATCCTCGTGCGATGGAAATCCTTCCTCCAGGTTCCGGAGCACCCCACTATTGCTGGAAATTCCTAACAAGATATCCTTTAGCTGTCCTGACTTGTCATACTCCCACACAGTGAAGCAGCACACGGGGGCAATGCACTCCCCTCGCCGCCATCTTCCTTCTCCCATATGAGGCTGTTTCTGACATCTAACTCATATTTTGGTATGCCCCTTAATTTCCATGTCTCTTCCATAATGGGAATTGTTAATGTGCAAAGATTGGTATCTTTCTGGCAGCTTCCACAGTGGTTCAGGCTTTGCAGGTTGCTGGAGTGGGGTGTAAATCCTGTATTTGCTTCAAGTGAGTTGCCAAACTTTCTGAAGACATGATTTTCTCACATTTGGAGTGGTAATGCTTCTTAGAGTAGGTGAGATTTTTATTTATTTATTTTTTTATTTTTTATTGGTTGTTCAAAACATTACAAAGCTCTTGACATATCATATTTCATACATTAGATTCAAGTGGGTTATGAACTCCCGATTTTACCCCAAATACAGATTGCAGAATCACATCGGTTACACATCCACATTTTTACATAATGCCCTATTAGTAACTGTTGTATTCTGCTACCTTTCCTATCCTCTACTATCCCCCCTCCCCTCCCCTCCCATCTTCTCTCTCTACCCCATCTACTGTAATTCATTTCTCTCCTTGTTTATTTTCCCATTCCCCTCACAGAAAGAAAAGGGAAATTGCATGGTAATGGAGGGAGACCCTCATTGTTATACAAAATTACATATAAGAGGTTGTGAGGGGAAAGGGAAAATAAACAAGGAGAGATTTTTAATAAGAAAATGAAGGTAAACAGATGATCATGAAGGCATGACTAGAAGTGAGTGCTGAGTTCACAATGGATTGGCAGAGGGCAGATGGATTCTAGCCAGTTTTGCAGGCTGGAAGACTAACAGAGCTAGGGCCAGAGGTTTTAGAACAAGCTAGGAATTCAGCAGAGACCAGAATCAAGAACTTAGTGATGGGTATTAAGGGGCAGTCATATGTTCAGGGCCCATTTGATGATAGAATTGAGACTTGTAAGGTTCATCATACAGCGTCAACTGCAAAAACAAGCTCAAGTTAAGTCTACGTGTCTTTGATTAGATTTCAAAGTCAAATCCATTAGACAGAATAAAACAAGGAGCAGCAGTTGCCCTAACTGGGTGGTGAAGATGTGTTCACTCCAGATGGAGGATGTAAGTAGATGATTCTTTTCTGGGTGATGAGTTGGTGACATCCACCATCACGTACAATACAGATGGCCAGGCAGTTTGACTCAGTGAATCACTTTTTGAGGACCTATCCTGACAAATAACAAATGATATAGGGTATAACATAGTGTTGTTTATTGAGATTATTTATAATATTAAGAATTAGAAGTGTCATTAAACACTATAGAATATGCACATGAGATCTCCACCACTGGCAAAATGTAGAGCTATATACTCTAAATTGGTGATGAGAAGTTGGGTCATCCAAAATCCAGTACAATGTCAGATAAGCATAAAACTTCCATATAGGAAGCTATTATGGGTCAAAGTTCTGGAGGATTTGAGAGAGAGAGAGAGAGAGAGAGAGAAAGAGAGAGAGAGAGAGAGAGAGAGAGAGAGAGAGAGAGAGAAAAGGGAGGGAGGAACATGCACAGAGGCTCTCTACAAAGAAGCAGAAGATGAAGAAGTAGAAGCCCTGAACTTGTTGGAAGTAAGAGGTATCAGTTTTAAGCCCAGAGGGTATGGGTATAGGGAGCCAGTGGAAGTCCCAAAACATCCTTCAAGGAGTTGAAGTTGAATCTCAGAGCAGGGAGAAGCTGAGGACTGGATTCAAGGTTGCATGTACCGCAGCCAGGAGGGCAGAACACCAGGAAAGCCTGTGTCTGGGAGGTTCACCCTGCACCTCTGTCGTGAGTCCTGCCAAAAGCCTAGGCAAGCACAGCCAGCAGATGGATAGCATTCTCAAAGGACGAAGGCGAACAAATCAGCACCATGAAAGACAGGTGTTGATTAAAAAAGTGGAAATGACACTGGAGGAGAGAGAGAAAAGAGAATGTGGCTTGAGCCTATAAGACAATGAATGACACAGCCTTTCAAAGAAGTGGGAATGTTGGTATTTTCACTAATGATATTTGGATTCAATGATAATACTTGGATATATCTTTGGGGAGAAAAATACCTCCCTTTGTAATATAATTAATATTTCTGGAAGCTAGTTTTGAGAAGTTACATACTTATATACACATGTATACAGTACTGAGGATTGGGCCCAGGGTTGCTTTAACACTGGAGCTACATCCTTATCCCTTTTTATTTTGAGACAGAGTCTTGCTAAATTACCAAGGCTGGCTTTTTTGCAATCCTCCTGTCACAGCCTCCCGATTTGCTGGGATTACAAGCATCTTCCACCATGGCAGGCTGTACTATCCTTTTTAAAAGGTGTCATCCATGGCTAGCCCTAGCCATCTAGGCTGATGACACGGCACCTTGGGCCTTTGAGTGAGGGGTGCTGCGCATGGCCTAGACTACAAGGGAAGGGCAGGGGCCAGGCACAAGGAGAGGGTACTCACAGGGTCCTGGGGGGCATTTGGAACTTGTTTCCATGCCAAGAGGCTCCTCTATCACTTCTGAGGTCAGGGAAATCCCCTCATTCCTTCACCATGGGGCCTGGAACTCAAAGCATGAACCTGGAGTTAGGGCCTTCCAGATCCAGCTGACAATGTTAAGCAGCCCCCACTTCTGATAGATAAGAATCTTCTCTGAACATCCAAGCTGCCAGACATATGTCTACTCATCCTCCCTGTGAGGCAGGAGACTGTGAAGCTCAGGACCCCCTAGATGTTGCTTAACTGACTGAGACTGAAGAAGCACAGGTCTTGTGACTTCAGCTTTCATGAAAGTCAGAAATCACCACAAAGTATTAATAAATGGACCCTTTTGGCAGGGGGAGTCAGTCTTTAAATTATGGGAACTATTATGGTTTCAAAAAACAGTTTTAGACCCCCTGACCTCTACAGATTTTACATAGGCAGGCTGTGTTAGAAATGTTGGTAATATATCTACTTATTATTTTTAAAAATAATTTTTGATATTTAAATTTTTATTCAAAATTATTATTATTTAAATTGTGTATATGATGGGTTATAGTTTGATAATTCCATAATGCATATAATGTATAATGCTCAATTCAAGACTGGGGGAGTAGTGATAGAGTGTTTGCCTTGCATACCCTGGGTTTGATCCCCAGCACTGCCTAAAATAAATAAATAAATGCTCAAATCAGGATAATCAGTTTACCATCCCCTTAAACTTTATCACTCCTTTGTGTTGGGAATTTTCTAGTTCCTCTCTTCTATAAAATATATAGATGGGCATGGTGATGAACAGCTGTGATCCTAGTTACTAAGGCAAGAGGATCATTAAGCTCAGTACTTTAAGATTAACTTGTATAATGTAGAGAATCCTTGTCTCAAAAAAAAAAAGAAAGAAAAAAAGAAAAAAATCCTATATATACTGCATATATATGTGTATATATATATATATATATATATATATATATATATATATATAGTTTACTGTACATATATATTTGAAAACTGTATAAATTGCAGACTATAGTCATCCTTCTGTGTTTCCTAACAATACATCTGTTTTTGTTTCTATGATCAAGATGTACTGGAAACCAGAACCACATTCTTGGTACCTGAGCAGGAAAAAAACTTGATATTTCCATTAAAAGGGTCACTGCCCATCACTCTGCACCATGAGAAGTGCTGACTATCAGTGAAAATTCCAGCCACTTCAGGGACTAAGAAAAAACAAAAACAACTTTTGAAATGAATACTTTACAGAGAAAATTATTAGAGAAAATTTGGAAAATGTGCTATGGATAAATTAAAAATGTGCATATGTCCCATAAAATGTGATCTACTGTGCTAAGTGTCATCCATGCACACCCAGCCTCTGCCAGCCCTGAGAGAGCAACTGCAGAATCAGCAGATCCCTCTGAACAGCACAGGGTTGGGTGGACCAAAGGCCACTTCCATTGTCCTTTGCCAAGGGGTGGAGCCCAAACATTCCTGACTGAATTGGAAGTCCTGACCCTGGGACTAATTTTGCAAATGACAACCAAAATCTTTTTAAAAGGGGAAGGCCTGGAAGGAGCAGCAGGAGGGAGAAGCTCCCAGAGTTGCAGAAGGCAATGTGCTCAGTGTTATCAGTGAGTGAAGATTTAAAGGATGGGCCATTTCTGTAATCCTTAATCAGCAAACATTCCCAGCTTGGAGCAACCATGTGGCTGCACGTGACTTCTGAATGCCACTTTCATTTGGGCTTGTAGTTCACTGTGCTGAGTCCCCATCCTCCGATTGTTCTGGGTAATGAATTGATGATTTTGTTATACAGAGATGCTCTCAACCTCCTCTAACATTCTGCTAGACACATAACTTCATGCTTCTAGCAGTCTTGTAGAAAACATTTTTATCCCCCACGTTTTAGTCAGCTTTGTGTTGCTGTGACCAAACAACCCAACGAGAACAACTTAAGAGTAAGAAAGGTTATTTATTTATTTATTTTTCTGTTTTCAAGCCAACAGCAAAGGTGTTTTTTCTAAATACAATGCCATTGTTATTTTTGTTAGAACTATTTCTGTCATTTCAATACCTATACCAAAATGAAGAAATTCAGGTACATTTATTCATGTCAAAAGGAAAATTAATGTTGGGATGTGAAATGATTTAAGAAGATTTTAGAACTCTTTACACTTAGAGTAAATTAGTTCTTTTTGAATTTTCTATTTTATTTGTTCTTTTTAGGTATACATGACAGTAGAATGTGTTTTAGCATATACATATGTGGAGTATGACATTCTAATTAGGATCCTATTCTTATGGTTGTACATGATGCAGATTTATGCTGGTTGTGTATGAAAATACAAGACTAGGAAAGTAATGTCTGAATAATTCTACTATCCTTCCTATTTACCTCCCCCTCTGTTCCCCTTTGCCTAATCCAATGGACTTCTATTGAACTTCCCCTCCCCACCCTCCCTTGTTATGGGTTAGCATTCATATATCAGAGAGAACATTTGGCTTTTGGTCTTTTGGGACTGGCTTATTTCACTTAGTGTGATAGTCTCTAGTTCCATTCATTTATCAGCAAATGCCATAATTTCATTCTTTATGACTGAGTAATATTCCTTTGTGTGTATATATACCACATTTTCTTTATCCATTCATATCCTGTTGAAGGATACCTAGGCTGGTTTCATAGCTTGGCTATTGTGATTTGAGCTACTATAAACAATGATGTGGCTGTACCACTGTAGTATGTTGATTTTAAGTCCTGTGGGTATATACTGAAGATTAGGATAACTGGATCAAATGGTGGTTCTATTTCAAGTTTTCTGAGGAATCTCCATACTGCTTTCCAGAGTGGTTGCACCAATTTGCAGTCCCACCAGCAACGTATAAGAATACCTTTCTCCCTACATCCTTGCCAACATTTATTGTTATTTGTATTCTTTATAATTGCCATTCTGACTAGAGTTAGATGAAATCTCAGTGTAATTTTAATTTGCATTTCTCTAATTGCTAGGGAAGTTGAACATTTTTTCATATATTTCTGACCATTTGTATTTTTTCTTCAGTGAAGTGCTTGTTCAGTTCAGGAGAGGTTTATTTTCACTCATAGTTTCAGAAGAACCTCTGAACAGCTCAGGACATGGCAATCAGGAAGCAGAGAGAAAGAGCTATGCTCACCAGGGACAAAATAGAAACTCCAAAGGCACGTGTCAGTCACCTCCTACCTCCATCTTACAGTTGTTACCCAGCGAATCCATATCAGTGGACGAGGCCCCTGATTGCAGCTCTCATGAGCTAACATTTTACCTCTGCACTGCCTCATGCATGAGTGGGGACACTTCATATATAAACCATAACCCTCTGATTCTTAGTGAATGATGACATAGAAAACAAGAGACATGAGCATGGTGGTAGGGGACATGGGTCAAACCTCTGTGAGGGACCTGGACAGATGCCCCAGCTTTGCTGGAATTCTGTCTCCCACTCTGTAGAATGGAACAATAGCACTATCACTGGAGGTGATGACACACATAAACCTGGTGGAATTGGGTTTTTATTCATATTCATTATTTTAGAATTTCTCCTTTACACAACTGTTGTGAAAATTTCATTGGCCTTCATTTGATTAATTCAAGAGCAATTAGAATTCCTTCCAAATAAGACTGCGCATGGCTGATTAGCAGACTGTATGAGCCTGTTTATTTATAACCAGCATAGTGATTTGATTTCGAAGAGGTAATGAGAAGGGGCAATCAAAAGAGAGTAGGATGGGAGAGAGACCATTTCAGCAAACAGAGGCTTGTGGTCATTTCTCCAGGGCCTGAGGTTGGTCACTGAGGGACCAATGGGAAGAAGGGACACTCCACCAACTCTCACTAGCAGTGACCAGAGGCTGGTGTTGAGGCAACTCAAAAGCCCTCCCTCTCGCCCTCTGTGCCTGTCACTGAGCTAGGCACCAGGGTGCGAGTGTACTCTGAGAATCTGATTTTGAATTAGCACTAAGCCGTTTACCTGGGAGGTGATGCCAGAAAGCACAAGTAAGAAAAGGGGAAGTGTGGGGGGCGGGGAGAGGAGGTGGTGAGTCACTGGTGTGTTACTTACATGTGGCTCTGTGGCAACTATAGCTCAGTCCTGGGAGGAAACTTTTGGAAACCACACACACACACACACACACACACACACACACACACACATGAATCAGCATTGTCCTTTGAATGGCGAGGGAGCCCAGGGTTTGTGCACTTACACTGGAGAGGGCTGCTGCTCACTATCAGCAATTTCAGAGTGCTTCCAGGTGGTGGCTGTGTGCATGCACGAGGGGGTGCAGATCTGCCACTCTGGAGAAAACTGCCAGGCACGGAAATGCAAACTTGAGGTCAGGAGCCACCTGAATGGGCCAGAGGACCAAGTTGAGCACTGACATTTTCCTCCTCTTGAGGCTGGACTCTAATGGGTAACAGGAAGAGATAAGTGCTATAAAGGAAAGTAGAAAGCTGTAAAGAGACTGACTGAGGGATTGAGGGATGGAAGGAGCTTCACTGAGGGAAGTGGCCACGTGGAGACCTGGGGAAAAGGAGGAGTCAGCAGGAGACAGGGCAGTGTCCTGGGTAGGCTCACACCCTATACAAACACATGGAGAAAAGGCAAGGACATTTTCATTTTTCTTGAGTTTTTAAGGGAGATGTCACTGTCCCCCCATTTATGTGTTAAGATGGCTCTGGTCTCCAAGTGGAGCCTGGAGGCAGGAGGGGACATGAAAGGTCTAGTTAGGAGGCTGCTGCATTGGTCTGGGCAGAATGGTGGTTGGACTTGGATGACAGCTGAGGGAGAAGGAAAACGTGGGTGGATTTGAGGCACATTTAGGAGTGAACACTGATGGGTCTTAGCAGCTGACTTGACATGGGAGGTGACAGCAAGGGAGGTTTGGAGGGTCATCTTCTTGTCCATACATAAAGGGCTGGGAGAAGGGGTGCCACTGCAATGAGACGCCCTGAAACTCAGCACGGCTCCAGCTCTCTCTTCCTTTTCTCCTGGACCTGGTTCCTCCCCACGGCAGAAGGCTGCTTTAAATCCTGTCCCCTCTGGGCCCTCCAGGTGTGGGCCTGGAGTGCTGGGGCCAGGTAGGCGTCTTCTTTAAGGCAGGAGCTTGGCTGTACAGGATGACCAGGGGCCTCTGGGCTGCATTCCTGGCTGGGCCACTCTTTATTGTCTCACCCTGGACAGTTCCATGAAGCTTTAAAATCTTATTTTTGAGAAGAATAAACAGTGACATATCATCTGGATAGTCAAGGCCAAGTTCAGCAAAATTAATATTCCAAAAAAATCAGGATTCCGATTTCCAGGGAAATACATTATAAGAGAAAGAGGGTTGCTGTTCTGGTCATTCTCATCAGTCTTCAAGAAAGAGTCTTGTGGTCCTGCGTCACATTCACTGTTCACACAGATCTGCTTGGTTCTTCATAAATCTAGGACAAAGGCCCCTTGGTCATGTGGTTCTGTAACACTTGTTCTGCTGGCCCTGTTTTGAGGTTGTACTTATAAAGGTGTCACAGTGCAGAGGTAAAAGGCCAAGCAGGCAGTGGGGTGGGGGTCCCTGGTCCTTTTCAGGAGAGAAATATCAGTCCCCTTCTGTACAGGGTCATAAGGTCCAGGGCAGAAGTGATACTTGACTAGGACAGGAGGGGAAAAAAGACAGTTGCCCATATGTGTGACCCAGTTTGGCTCACAGGGTCACTGAGGACGATACCATACTCCTAAACAGGAGCCTCCTGAAACGTTCACCTGGCAGTGGGGAGGACAGAGCCTGAGACCAGACTGGCTGTGTTCAAATGCTGTCTGTGGTCTTGGGCAAGTTCATTATCATGTCTCTGCCTGTCTTCTCTTTAGTACCTACCTTGTCAACTGTTGGCAGGACCAAATGAATAACTCCATGAGGGCTCTGGGAAGCATCAGCAAAGTGAGTTGTTAATGTGGGGATTTGGCAGCTTCTGCTTCAGTTGCTGCTCTTGTTTGGAGTGTGAGCCAGTAGCCTGGACATAGAGGAGTAGATAGTTTTTAAGGGAAAGGTTAACATTTCTTTTCTTTCTACTTTCCTCTTTCTTGTTGGCAGAGTCACTCCTACCAAAGCTCATGTGCCTTGGGGTGGCATCTTGTGAGGTTGGCTTCAATTATCCTTTTGGGTATTTAGACCAGAGGTTGGCAAACTGTGGCTCTTGGAGAAAATCTGTCTGGCTACTTGTTTTTGTATAGGTTTAAAAATTTTTTTTTAGGATGGGGAAAAAAATCAAAAGATTAATATCACATGACACAAAAATTATGAGGTTCCAAGTTTAAAGTGTATAATAAAGTTTTATTGGCACACAGTGATAACCATTTGTATATTGCATAAGACTGCTAGTAATGCTACAGCAGTAGAGCTGAGCAACTGAGACAGACCAAATGGCTTGCAAAGCCTGAAGTACCTGCTTATTATAGAAATTAGCTGACCCTGGACCAGGTTGTGAGCTGTCTAACAAGGATGCCAGGTTAACCCAAGTGGAAAAGAGTGCAGGCTGGCCTCTGTGCCTGTTTCACTGGTAGGTAGGGGACTTCTGCAGTCACTCAGTCACCTGCTTCTACAAACAGGCATGAGAGAAAGTATGGAAGCTGAGGGTAGAGGGCTGCAGAGGGAAGCCCGGGGGGCCATTGGGTGCTGTGGAATGCTGTGGCAGCTCTCAGACTGGGCAATATTAGGTCTGGTGTCCTGATGGGCACTGAGGACTCCTCTTTGCCTTCTCTAGCCCAATGTTGTTAGAGTCTGTAAACAAGTCAGGATGGTGCCTGGCAAAATGCCAGAGGGAGTGGTTTGAGAAGTAACAAAAGCGAGCCATTAAGTGTGGAGATTCCTTATTGGTTGACTGATGTATCTAGTTTATGTTAATTAGATAAGCTGTGTGGAATGTATAAATACCGCTCCTGTCCTACAATAAACGGCTCCCACTCCTGCTGTATCAATCTAAACAAGTTCCTCGTCACCCCCTGGTTAGTTTGCCCAGCCAGCCGGGCTGCGGCACAATGTAGATGTTTACCTGACAGCAACTAAAGAAGGATCATTCCAATAAGAGGAATGGCCACTTGCATCTTTAATTCATCATGGTTTCATTTTTAGAAGGTTTCCTGGCTACATTCACTGAAATCCAGGTCCTTTGGTGGCTGGTGAATCATGCAGGTGGTCCTTGAGTGATTGAAGGTGAGCAGGGAAAGCAGCAAAGGGTCACAGCTCCATTTCAGCTCTGCTGAGGAGGACAGGCTGCCCCTAGGATGGCCAGGCACAGAGGAGTCAGCTGCCTGGGCTCATCAGTTCCTCCTTCTCCATTAGCCTGTTGTGCTTCCCTCACATCCTGTCAATGGGTTCTGTTTGCCCTCTGGGCAATGCCTGGTGGACTCAACTTCTGTCTCTATTTCCTCCCACACAGGGCTCCATCTGGTGAAGGCAAGAACCAGTGAGGGACCATGTATATTGCATTCAAGTAAGCAAATGGGTCCAATTCTCAGACAACCCATAGTTTAAAAGATGTCTGCTTGCCTGATTTTGGTTTTATTTTGTAGGGAAAAGTCAATTTCTCTTTAATTGATTGAGTGAAATATTTAAAATATACAGAAAAATATATTAAATTATTAATAAATAAAATTTTGTGTTTCAAAAATTCTTAAATCTTTTTTAAAATTTTTAATTTTAATTGGCATATGTATACTTATTTATGGGGTAAAGTATTATAATTTAATCAATGTATACAATGTGTATGATCAAATCAGGTTAATTAGCATTTCCATCTTGGAGTAAAATATACATACATATGATAAATATATGTCTTGGAATAATATATAATTTACCATTCCAGCACCTTTGACTGTCTAGTTTTGTAGTATTCTGTAGTTCACATTGTTGTACAACCATTACCCCCCGACCATCTTCAGAACTTTTCTTCTCAAACTGAAACTTTATGCCCATTAAACAATAAGCCCCCATCTTCTCTCCCCCAAACTCCATTTGCTTTTTAAGATTTATCCTTGTTGATAACATGTGAATAGCATGTTGATTTTAACTAATATATAGCATTCTACTCTATGGATATATCATACATTGTCCATTTCACTATTGGTGGATATTTAGGTCATTTCAAGTTTTTACTTGTTCCAAGTAGTGCTTTAGAAAAACACACCAGAGGCTTATGTTTTTGTGCATGCATCTCAGAGACGGAGTTTTTAGAGTATCCAGAATACCGTTGCTGCGTCCTGGGGTAAGCTCAGTTTTCATTTTTACTAGACATTCCCGGCTTGCATTTCAGAGATGTGCTTCCAGAAGTATATGAAAACTCAAACTTGCCTACCATATCTCCAACATTTTGTTAGTGTGGAACTTGGTAGATTTCCTCTCCTAAGTCTTGAAGTGTCATATTAAGTAATTAATAGAGCAATTAAGAATTCTTGTTAGAAAGAATAACCATATTTTCAATATTTTTGATTATCTATTTTTTGTGTGTTTATTTATGCTGGGACAAGGGACATGATTAAACTTTTGTATATTTCACCATTTTGATGTATTTTTTTAGTGTGAACTGTCAGAAGTTTTTTGAAGGATATGGTGAAGGTATAAAGATTAAGTGAGAGAGATAAACTATTTTAGAGAATAGAGAAAAGTTAGGTTTAAATGCCAGGACCCAGATCCAATAGAATCAGAATCAGAAATGAAACCAAAGCACCAGGATAAGACCTGGATTTGTTGATCTTTTAAATTGCATTAATAATATTGAATTTGCTTTAGAAATATTTAATTTACTCCCAGTTTGGGAATTATCTTATGTTGTTTTTGTTTTTGAAAGTTGGAGGCAAAAGAGGGGCAGCTACTTTGAGATTCGATAATAGCATTATCATTGTGATTTGTCTAGATGTCGAGGAGACCCAGGTAATGCATTACAACAGGAAACAAATGAAAACAAAAACAAAAGAAAATAAGAAAAGTGTAAAGATGGGGAGGTCTGGGGGCTGGGGTTGTGGCTCAGTGGTAAAGTGCTCACCTAGCATGTGAAAGGCCCTGGGTTCCATCCTCAGCACCACATGAAAAAAAAAAAAAAAAAAAGACAGGGAGGTCTGTTAGAATCCTTCAAACCGTAAGCACAGGAATACCTGACTCAAATGGACTTACTCAGAAGGTTTCCTCCAAGCAGCTCTGGCTGGGCTGTGCTGGCCCAGGCTTGAGGAACCCCTGGCCAAGGCCAACCGCATAAAGAGGTGTAATTAGAATTTGATGTGGGAACACAATAGCTCCTGTTTTCACCCACACAGCTTATTTCCTCACAATAAACACCTCCAACTTAAGGATAAATAAGGTTTGTTATTGAAAGAAAATGATTTGAAACACAACTTTGGCTTTCACCCAAACCAGCTTGAGGAAAGCACTTGGCTCATTTTGCAATGAGCTGACGTCTTTTGAGTCACCTTGGATACTCAGCTCTGAGAGGGGAGCAGAGAACTACAGGCACCAACTGCCAAGACTAGTTAGTTATTGGTTCCTAGCAAATTTTTCTCACAGACTACATCACTGATCCACGTTCAAATGGAAAAATAAAATAGAGTGATTTTTCTTCCCATTCTAGGCAGTGTTTCAGGTGGGAAAGCAGGAGTTGCTTGGGGGTGCTTTCTTTTGAATTTTTTTGTTGGTGCATATAATTATATATAATAGTGGGATTCTTTATGCCATATTTGTACATGCATGTAATTTGATCTACCTCATTCCACTGTACCTGCCCTTTCCTCTCTCCTCCTTGCTTCCCCCAATCTGCTAGTTCTACTGTATTGCTCTCCCTTTTATTATTATTATATTATTTTGGTTAGTGCATTATGCTTACATATAAACATGATTCATTGTGGTATATTCATATGTGGACATAGTATAATTTGGTAGATTTTGTTTTCCATTTCTTTCCAAGGTCTTCCTTTGCTCTTCCTGTTTTGACCCCCTTCCTCTACTCTCTTGGTCACTCTTCTATTTCCATGAGATTCTATTTTTTATTTCTGTCTCTGTCTCTGTGTCTCTTACTTCCATTCCACCCTTGACTTTATGAGTCTGGCTTATTTCATTTAGAACAATGTTCTTCAGTTCCATCTACTTACTATCAAATGACATACTTCCATTCTTCTTTAGGGCTGAGTAAAACTCCGTTTTGTTCTACTCAATGAACCACCACATTTTTCTTATCCAGTTGTCTGCTGATAGGCAACAAAACTGGGTCATATCTTGTCTATTGCAATTTGTGCCATTATAAATATTGATGCGCCTATATCACTATTGTATACTGATTTTAGTTCTTTTGGATAAATACCAAGGAGTGGATAGGTGGGTCATATGGTGGTTCCATTCCTAATCTCTTAAGGACTCTCCATACTGCTTTCTAAAGTGATTATACTAACTTGCAGTTCTGTGGGGTTATTCTTGTTGACTGGAATGCATTGGAATTCTGGAACTGCCACTATGTCTTTGGATAGGAAACCCAAATTCTGAAAGGTCCCAATAAGTGGTGTGTCAATACTACCCACTTCACAGGGAGTTTTCTCAAGGAGTAAACAAGATGATATTTCAGGGAGAAAATGGGAAAATGCACAGTGTTCTTTGCGGTGCCAATAGTAACAATAAGAATGGATATGATAATGATAAGAATAAGAGTAATTGATGAGGAAGAACTCCTAGTTCCTTTTTCTGAGTATGTAGATAAGAATTTTATGTCCTTGCCCAATTTCAGTTCTCTCTAGGCAGGACACAGGTAAGTGGACACCACTGGCATTTTTCCTTCATTTGGACATTGAATGTGTGCTGCTTCTCACCAAAGACCCTTTATAGGACCATAAGACTCCAGGATGTGGTTACCTTTTGCACAGTGTTCTGAAATAATTTTCTGAGGTGTTGCCCCCACATCTTTTTGATCTCATTTTGGTAGGACAGTCATGCTTTCTGGAGACAATTGGGTACATGTTGTGTACTCATTAAATGATCGATCATTACTTGTATTCTGTTTGGATCTGGAGTGTCCCCCAAAGTCTCATGTTCTAAAGCTTTGGTCTCCAATACAGTAATGGGAAGATGGGGCTCCAATGCAGAGGTGGGGCTTTAGGAAATTATTAGACCATGAGGGCTCTTAACCTCATCAGTGTATTAATGCATTTGATGGATTAATAATTAAATAGTCCACTTAAATGGACTGTTGGGAGGTTGGAAGCTATAGAAGTTTGGACCTAGTTGGAAGGAGGTCAGTGGGGTTGTGCACTGGAAGGGTATTTCTTCTTTCCTTTCACTCTTTCTGCTTCCTAGCTGCCATTAGCTGAAAAGCTTTCCTTCTCTACAACTTTTTGCCATTATGTTTTGCCTCACTCAGGCCCAGAGCAATGGAGCAGGCTGACCATGGACTGAACCTATGAAACAATAAGCCAACATAAATCTTTCCTCCTCTAAGTTGTTTTTCTCAAGTATTTGTCACAGCAACGAAAAGCTGACTAACTCAAAACAAAGTATTGATTCTACTCTGGGATGTTTAATTTTGTGTATTAACTTAACTGGGCCAAAAAGATATCCAGATGTTTGGTCAAGCATTGTTCTGAATGCTTCTGTGAGGGCTTTTCAGATGACAGTGCACTGAGTAAAGCAGACTGCCTTTTCCAGTGTGGGTGAGCTTTGTCCAATCAGTTGAAGGCCTGAGTGGGCCAAAAAGGCTGACCCTCCCCCAGGCAAGAGAATTCTTCTTGTCTGATGCTCTTCAAATGTGGACAACAACTTTTCACTGTCTCAGAACTCAAAGGGAAACATTGGCCCTTTCTGGATTTCAAGCCTGTAGGCTTTTGGACTGGAAGTACACCTTTGGCTCCCCTGGATCTCCATCCTGCCCATTTACTCTGCAGATCTTGGGATTTGTCAGCTTCCATAATCATATGAGCCAATTCTTTGTCATGAATCTGTGAATGCATACATCCTATTTGTTGTTCTCTGGGAACCTTGACCAACCCACATTCAGACTCATTGGAAACATAACATCTAGGTTTGGCAAATATGCTAACTTAGACCTACAAATCACAACACTTTATTTTTTGACTTCCAGAAGAAGTCATTGTGTATACCTCTCCTTTTGCAACTGCTGAGAGACTTCATATATTTCTCATCACACTAACATTATATCAATAGTCAGACCTGATTCTGATAGAGTGACATGAACTCCTAAGACAAAATAGTAATTTTTGATCAGAGATTTTGGAAGTATGTGACTCAGTGTATACATTTTTTTTCTTTTCTGGAATTAGTACACATTAAGCACATTAATAAAAATACCTACTGTGTCAGACCCTGGAGTTGCAGTGTGTCTCACAAGTGATTTTAATCCAGTGAGATTCTAAAAGTTCTTGAAAGTACAGGGTCACCAATGATGCTATTTTGTTTCAGATCTATTAAAATTTGACCAAAGGGCTCTATACAGTTCACTGATGATTACTGATGATTACAACCCATGCTCTGAATTTTACGAACAGTAGTTTAGTATGAGGGGATTTTAATTACAATGTCTTGGTTGGGGAACTTACAGGAAGACAGAAATCATATATCATGAACAATAGAGACATCTTGGGCCTGATGGGTTCTCCCCCCAATCAGCATGATTTTAAGTTGCAATCTCTCTAACCCTTGGTGGACATATTGATGAGTGAATTTTTTTCTATATTTGATGGAATGTCATGGGAGGGGTTACATAATCTGGCACCAACACTGTTCCTGGGCAAAGACAGCCATCCCTGCATATCCCATTTTTATCTTTGAGTAATGACATCATATTCACAAGGTACATAGTGAGATATGCTGTAGGTGGCAAATCAAGAAAGAACATGTTTTCTGTGTAGAGTGAGAGATACACTCTCCTTCCCCTGGGGCACCCTAGAAACAGCCAGGCCACCTCCTCACCTCCATTCTCTGCTGGCTTTCTCTTGACAGCAGCAGAAAAGTGCTGGAAGCTTGCTTTTGCATTGGAGCAAACATGGGCAATTGCACGTAATGCTGATGTGCTTTGTGGTTGTCTTGGTCTCTACTTGTTCATGCCCTGTGGTTAACATGGACAGGTGTGGCTCTTCTGGAATGGCGTCTGCTGTAAGTTTGCCTGGAAAAGATTCTTTTGCCTGGAGACATTTCATACTTTCAAGAAAGGTTTGGTACTGAAGAGGTGTTTATTAGCGGTTTACAGTCTTTCTCTGTTGAATTTACCACAGGTCAAATTCCTGGACATTTTCATTCTAATTCTCATATCCCTTCCCACAGATTACATAATTCATACAATTCTTCATTCCTTTGCATTTCTGTACAGGTTTGATTTGTTAATTTGTGACTTATAATATTCTGTCAACTGGACTTATGTATTTGGTCATTAAATAATTTAAAAAGTTATATTTATTGGAAAAATATTGCCAAAAAGGACATTAAAGGGGACAATTGGTGGAATTTAAATACAGACTGTGGATTAGGTAATAATATTGCATCAATGTAAATTTTCTAATTTTGATAATAATACTTGTCTTTGTTCTTAGGAACTATATACTGAGGTAAATTAGGGGACATTTTTCAACATACTGTCTCAAACATTTCAAGATTAATATATTCACACATTATTATACTATCTTGAATTGTTATATGTATACAAGGTTATGTATATATACAAGTATATATGTACTTGTACTCTCTTGTTCTATTCTAATAATCTTTCATGTTTGAAATTACATCAATGTAAAAAAGATAACAACAGATTTTTAATCCCAGGGACTTAGGAGGTTGAGGCAGAAATTCAAAGTCAGTCTAGGCAACTTAAGGAGACCTTGTCTCAAAATAAAATAAAAAGGACCTGGGATGTAGCTCAGTGGAAGAGCACCCCTGGGTGCTGTGAAGGAAGCAATTATAAGGTATATTATCAGGGTAACCAGTTCACACAATTATAAGGTATATTATCAGGGTAATCAAATATGGTCTTGCCATTTATCTTCCACCTACTACATTTTATTGTCATTATTTGCATGATGTCTGAATATAGGAAGGACAGTGTGTCTTCCTTGAGCCATCATAAGGCTTATGACAAAAGAGAGCAAGTCTTCATTCCACACCCCAGTGCACAAAGACCTGAATCTGCTCATATCATAACTGCCATTCCTGTTCCTGCCACATGGTGTCGCTGTTGGAGATGGAGTGTGCAGATTCCTCTGTGCTGCACTGAGCTCAGGCTCCTGTAAAAGCTACTTTGGATCTGGACAGCGGTTAATATGCAGGTACACATCCCTGTATAGAGGAGAGGGTGATTAGCACCCTTGAGGGGATGTGATTGGGTTTCCTGATGTTGGTATAGTTTGGACCTTGATGGTGAGATAGGCTGGATTAGGAGGAGAGGAGCAGAAACCACCTGCGGGTTCATGTTCCTGCCTGATACCAGGTATTGACTGTAGACTGAATGTGACATGTGGTGGCCAGGAACAGAGAGTACTTACAGAGAGGGTGGGGGCTCATTTTGGGGTCTTTGATAGTTTATGTTCCTGGGCTTGTTTGCCTATTTGTAAGCTAAGCCCATGACACATTTTCATATTCAATAGATTAATGATTTTGCAGTATCTTGGCATTTTCTGTGGTAATATTGCAAAATGGCTGCAATGCTTCACTCCTCCCGTGTCATGACTTTTGCAATGTGACTTGCAGCTCAGCTCATTTCTCTCGCCTTGAATCTGAACTGACCTCCCTGTCCTAGCCTGTTAGAGGATGAGACCCCAACAGTAGAGAGGAACTGTTCACATTGAGGCCACCCAAGACCAACCAGCCCCAGCTGACCCAGCAGCTGACAGCAGACCCATGAGTTAGTCCTGGGATTAAAAAAATGCTCAAATCACAAGAGGAATAGATAGCTATGTTCTAAACTAGATTGTGGACTGAATAATGCATACCCCCCAAATCTACTTACATGGTGAAGGGAACTTTGTAAAAGTGATTAAAGATTTCAAGCTGAAGAGGTATTCTGGAATATCTATGTGGACCCAATATAAGCATGAGAAACACAGGCAGGTCAGACAGAAGACAAGGAGTAATTGGGATGAAACAGAGATTGGAGTGGTGCTACCAATGAGTTCCAGAAGGCTCTAGAACCTGGAAAAGGCCAGGGATGGGTTTTCCCCTGGAGTCTCAAAAGAAACCATCCTGAAAACACCTTGGCTTGAGCCCCACAAGACTCATTTTGGACTTAGGACTTTTGTAGCTATGAAAGAATAAATTTGTGGTCTTTTTAGTCAGTCAATTTGTTTTAATAGCGATGGGAAGCTTATATAGCCAGTAAGCTTTGGGGTGGTTTATTGTGCAGCAAAAGTTAACTGATACATATATAGCTTTGTGGAAACTTTAGGAGAATAAAATTGATAGTAGATGGTGTTACGGCCACCACATGTCACATTCAGTCTACAGTCAATACCTGGTATCAGGCAGAAGTCATGTGAGAGACAATGCAAGAAAGTTTAGAGGTAAAATAATTGGATTATGAGAGCCTTAACCTAATCAGTACATTAATCTGCAGATAGGGATTAACTGGGTGGTAACTGTAGGCTTGTAGGGTGTGTTTGGTGGGTTTGGTCCCTGGGAGTGTGCCTTTGGGGGTACATATTTTGTCTTTGTGGAACAGGACTCCCTCTCTTTGCTTCCATATTGTCATATCCTGAGCGGCTTTCTTCTGCTACACTTTTCCTCCATGAGGTTCCGCCTGACCTTGGGCCCTGAGCAATGAAGTCAGTCATCTATGCAAACTGAGACCCAAATAAACTTTACCTTCCCTAAAAGTGTTCTTGTCAGGTCTTTTGGTCATAGTGGTGAAAAACTGACTAAAATGGAAGGGCATGTGTTTAGACGCGCCGAAGACTAAAAGTAATGCTTTATTTGACATTTTAAGGAAAATGTTTTAAAAGGTGTACGTGTTGAAGGCTTGATGCTCAGCATGTGGCACTAGGGAGGTGGTGAGAACTTTAGGAGATGGGGCTCAGGGGAAGAAAGTTAGGTCATGAGATATGCCCTTGAGGGGACATTGAGACCCTTGCCCCCTTCCTGTCTCTGTGTTTGCTTCTGGGTCACCATGAAGTGAACAGATGTCTCTGCTACATGCTCTCTGCCGTGGTGTGCTGCCTTACCACAAGCCTAAAGCAACATAGCTAAGCAACCATGGGCTGAAACCATGAGTCAAAACAAATCTTTCCTACTTTTAAGTTGATTTTCTCAGTTATTTTTTCAGCAATGGAAACCTGACTAACATAATGCCTCATTAAAATCATGATGGTTCCACCCAGAGATATTTAAGAGGCAGATATGATAGGGTCACAAGCAGGGGCTTTCCTGATTGGCCTGGCCTCACCTCTTTGCCCCCTGCCTCTCTTCATAGCTGCCTCTCTCTCTGCCTCTGTGACTGGGGCATTTTTCTTCCTCCTTAAATTTTTTTTTTAAAACAAACTCTCCTATCTCCAGTTTTTCAGCCACATCTTCCTCCTAAGTTGCACCTTTATTTTTCCTCTTTGGTTCAGCATGTGGGTGGATGACTCCTGGGAAAACGACTCCTCTTATATTAAAAGGTCTCAGGACCACACCCAGCCTCTTCTGAGGATGTGGCTTCTTCCACCTGCTGGTATGGTTTGGATGTGAGGTGTCCCCCCAAAACTCACATGTGAGATTTTGCAAGAAGGTTCAGAGGAGAAATGATTGGGTTATAAGAGTCTTAACCCAATCAGTGATTTAATCCCCTGCTAGGGATTAATTGCATGGTAATGAAGTGGCAGGGTATAGCTGGAAGAGATGGGAGTTAGGGCATGGCTTTGGGTCTATATTTGTATCTGGCGAGTGGACCCTCTCTCTGCTTTCGATCAACATGTGAGTTGCTTCCCTCTGCCACACTCTTCTGCCATGATGTTCTGTCTCACCTGGAGCCCCGAGGAATGGAGGCAGCCTTCTAGGACTAAGATCTCTGAAACCATGAGCCCTCAAATAAACTTTTCCTCCTCTACAGCTGTGCTGATTGGGTCATTTAGTCACAGCAGTGAACAAGCTGACTAAAACACCTGCCCTCATATCCTAAGCAAAGGCCTGAAGGGAAGTCAAATGCTGGGGTTGGCCATGGGCATGATGCAAATCATCGGATGAATTTTCTAGAAACATCATGAGCAAAGTGCTATGGGAACATGGGGAAGGAAAGGCGGTTTCTTTGAGGAGTCAGGGAAGGCCTCCCTAGATAGGAACAGAGTGGATTTTGTATGGTAAGTAAGATTGAAACCAGGAAGGGTGTTCTGTCTGCAGGTGCTGCACTATAAAAGTGAAAGGTACAGGATGTGAAGGGTAATTGTAAAAAGTTAGAAGGGCATGATTCTTGCTCAAATATTTTAGTGTCAAATATTTGTTTAGCTCATTCATGAGGGAACCAAGCCGATAGCATTGGTTTCAAAGATGTGAAAAATAGATAGCGGATAACAGAATGATGGCGCAAGATGATAAAATCAGCTATAAAACTGGATAATATAGGTCAATAAAAACCTATCTTTGAGTTTATCAGCTCTACTAGCAGAAACCTTTTTTAAGTTATCAACATTCAACAAGTTATCACCTGGCCTTATAGAGCCTGGTCCTTCATCAACAGTAAATGTGAGACAAATAAATTAGTTTTCTAATGTTGTGTAACAAATCCCCCCAAAACTTACTAGCTTAAGCCAACCAACATTTATTATCTTATAACAGTTTATGAGTGTCAGGAATTTGGAAACAGCATGGTTGGGTGGTCCTAGATCAGGGTCTTAGATGAGGCTGGGCTCACACTGTAAGCCTGGGCTGAAACCATCCAAAGACCTTGGGGGGATCCACTTTCAAGCTTATTTAGGTGGTCATGGGAGAAGGTTCTGGTTCCTCTTTACATGAATGGAGACTCTTTTTAGGGGTGTTCATAAGACATGGCAGCTGTTTTCCCCCAGTGAGAGATAAAGAGAAAGGCGATGGTGAGAGGAAAGAGAGGAAGAGGAGGAGAAGGAGTGCCTGAGGTGGAAGTCGTAGTCTCAGAGATGACACGTCATCTCTTCTGCCATGTTCTGTGTTCCAAGTTGAGTCTCTAAGTACAGTCCGCTCAAGGGGAGGTGCATTAGCTTCCATACTTTTAATTATTGAAGAGTATGTGGACATTTTTTTTTGAGGATCATCTCATTGCTTCCTCTCTAAAAGACCTAAGGAGCTTCAGGCAGGCATGTTTTAGACAACTTTTTGTAATGAAGATGTGTTTGGTGGATGCCAGGAATCCAATGGGGCTGGATAGGAGGAGAAAAGAGATATGGCCAGAGGATACTGGGCAGGCTAATGGAGCCCTGTGCACCATGCCATGCTGAATCTCTGTTCTGTGGCTCCCAGTGGGGACTCTGAGCACCTGAGCAAGTCCCACAGCTGGTCCATTAGACAGGAGTTTTAGGAGGATCTTGTAGTTGTAGAGGACTGGGCTGATTGGGAGTAGGCGGAGCGAGGCAGGGAGTCCAAGTAGAGAGGTTGGCCATGAAACTTGAAGGAAGATTGTGGTGAAAGGGATGTAGTAGAAGCTTTGAAGGAGATACTGGAGTCAGAATTGGTCAACATCTGGGCTGACTGGCATGTAACAGGAAGGACAAAGTGGGAAAGATGGCAGAGGCAGGAAGTGCTGGTCAGAGCAGGTTGGCATGACTGGTATCTCACCCTAAATTCCCAAGACCTTCTTTTTTTTTTAAATTTTTTTTTAAGAGAGAGTGAAAGGCAGAGAGAGAGAGTGAGAGAGAATTTTTTTTAATATTTATTTTTTAGTTTTCAGCGGACACAACATCTTTGTTTGTATGTGGTGCTGAGGATAGAACCCGGGCCGCACGCATGCCAGGCGAGTGCGCTACCACTTGAGCCACATCCCCAGCCCCCAAGACCTTCTTTATTTACAGGAAAGGAGAAGATACCTAGTCTGGAAGTTGAACCAGGAAGGGTGTTTGGGCAGTCCCAGGTGGTCCAGGGTATGAATAGGCCAATGTCTTGGATCAGAAATCTTAATAGCATGCCCAAATCCTTCCTTCCTTTGGTGTGAGGGCTGTTCTATGGCAATACTGTTGTATTGAAAACACATTGGTGCCACAGTCTGTGGGGTTGGGTGGCAGGAAGTTCCATCTCCTGGATAAGGTGGAGACATTTCCTGAGGGGGTCAGACAAGTCCTTCCTGCCCAGCACATTCTGGAACTGGTGGCTTGGATGCAGGGAACACAGGTGGATAATTCTGAAATGGTACCTGGCCTTGAGCCAATGGAAATCTCACTCTCCCAGCTCTGAAACACATGCTTCCAAAAAATATGATGCAAAGAACTGTAATATAACACAGCACATTCTTCAGTTTTTAGGAGAACAAGCAAGCACCCAGTCTGCACAGACCACACCATGGTGCACCATGGGTTGGAAGACTGTGTCCCTGGAACCTGGTGGCATGTGTCTATTTGGTCATTCTGAAATAGACCCATGCATGGCCTTTGGGAGGTGGGGGCTGGGGGAGTGTGATGGGGAGGAACAGACAACCTGGGATGGGGTGTTTATGAACAGAGCTAGACAACACCCACTCTAGAGCTGTCCCACAGTGGGACAGGGAGCCTGGGCATCTATTCACCCTCAGTCATTTGCTAGTTCACTCATCTACTCATCTGAGGATGCCTAAGTGGACCTCACATGTTTTACTAAGTGGAACATTTGTTTTACTGTTGTCCTTTGCTGTCTCCAGGGATTAGTTCTAGGATCCCGCTTGGCTATGTAATCTATGGATGCTCAAGTCCCTTATATAAAATAGGACTCATATGTAACCTACCCACAGCCTCCTCTACACTTTGAATCATCCTTAAATCATCCTTAAATTAAATGTTGAGGCTGGTCTTGAATTTACAGTCCTGCCTCAGCCTCCTGAGTTGCTGGGATTACAGGTGTACACCACCACGCCCAGCTCAATATTTCAACTTCTGCCGGGTTTATTGGTATGTAACCATCCTGTAGGTGGAGAACCATTTGTACGTATTCTATACTCATGACACTGAAGTATGATATTCTGATAATAGAATATACATCAAACTAATAAAGAAAAATAAAAGAGTTGAAATAAATAATATTTAAATTGGTTTAATTACAGATGCAATCTTTTTCCTTTACTAAAATAGTATTAGAGTATTAGTAATATGGTTGACCTTACTTCATTGGTTTTGTAAATCTTGGTCCACACCTGTAGCAGTTTGAGCTACCAAGTTTGGGATCTAAATTTAAAGGCTTCCTTGGCTGGAGAGGACCCCATCTGACACAAGAGGCTCCCAAGGGACCCAAGGGGAGCATGTTGGCCATACTTTCTAAATCAACACCCATGTTTTTGGTCCCGTTCACCAACAATGCAGTATTGAGTTGAAGCATTTAGGGACTAAATGCAACAATTAATTTACACTATTTAATTGAAACTATTAGGGACTAGTGATATAACTCAGTGGCAGAGCACTTGTCTATCATGCCAGAGGCCCTGGTTCCATTCCCAGCCCTGCAAAAAAAAAAAAAAAAAAAAAAAAAATAGTGCCTATTAAACTTTCAACTGTTTTTGATGTCACTTTTTCTCATATCTTATATATTTAAACAAATATTTAAAAACAGAGCTGGGGCCATGGCTCAGCAGTAGTGCACTTGCCTGGCACGTGTGAGGCAATAGGGTTTTATTCTCAGCACTGCATACATATAAACAAATAAAAATAAAGATTTATCAACAACTAAAAAAAATATACATTAAAAAATATTTAAAAACAAACACCTTCAATATACACCAAAGCACTCTGGGAGCATTTAAAACAGGTTAGAATATTCTGTTTGCAAGTTTCTTCAGTATATGAACATAGGTTTTTTTCTTTAAATACATGACATATTTTTATTGGTGACAAAATTGCATAAGGTTTATAAAAGCCCCCAAAATGAATTTTCAATTTCTATTTAGGGTGAGTTTCTTTGAAAAGTTGTTCCTTTCTCATGCAATACTAAAAGTTACCTTTATCTTGAGATAGCAGTTTTAGAAATTCTGCTGGGTTACATATCATGACTAGCCCTTGTTTACAGGAAACAGATCAACCAAAGAAGTAGCCATATTTTTGTAAAATATAACCATCCACCTAGTGGCCTGAGTACATCAGATATATACGGAGTCACTAGCAGAGTGATGCAAAGATTCTTTTATGTAAGTCGATTCATGCACCCAGGTGCATGCAAGTTGTAGGTAGGGGTCTCAGGGTTTCCTGTAGTTGCTGGGGAATTCCCCCTCTTGCCTCAGGATAGTGTATGGACTTCCAAAACTGCAACACTGGACTGGAGAGAGCTCATGCTTACACCCAGTATCAGAAAACAGTCTTTATTATATTCCAGTGAAATGAACATAGAAAACAGTTTGCATATCCTTCCCATACCTTGTTGGATTGATTGTCTTGTACCATCTTGGGATCATGCATCCAACTTGGAGAACACTGAGACAAGCTTAGGGCTTATAGGAACATAACTTGGGCTGTCTTTATGGCCAGAGCCCTACCTACACACTAGTATCTTCTGAAAACTAACCCAGAAACTCCATAACACTCTCAGGGCAGATGTCTTAGTCCTTGTGGGCTGCTCTAACAAAATGTCATAGACTGGCTTATAAACAACAGAAATTTATTCCTCACAGTTCTGAAGGCTGGAAATTTTAAGATCAAGGTGCTGGCAGATTTGGTGTCTGGTGAAGGCCCACTTTCTGGTTTATAGTCAGCATTTCCTTACATGGTGGAAAGGGTAAAGAGTATCTCTGAAGTCTCTTTTATAAGGGCATTGTCTTAGTCCATTTTCTGTTCCATTTAGTATACCTAAATTGGATAGCTTATTAAGAATAGAAGTTTATTTTTTGACTCATGTTTCTAAAGGGTGAGAAATTCAAGAGCATGGTGCAAGCATCAGCCTGGCTACTGGTGATGGTTCATGTTGCTCTATAACATATTGGAAATTGGGAGGGGAAAAGGGCATGTGTAGAAGAGGCACAGATATAAGGGGCAGCCGTGTCAGAGGACTACTCCAGTACTCTGAGAATTAACCTAGTCCTTTGAGGAAGACATTAATCCCTCTTAGTGATCTAGTTACCTCTGAAAGGCCCCCACCTCCTAACACTGCCACAATGCCAAACAAATTTCAACATGAGTTTCAGAAGGACACACTATATTCAAACCATAGCAGGCACTAATCCCAAACACAAGCACCCCACCTTCATAACCTAATGGGTTCCCAAATGTCCCACCTCCAAATACCATCATTTTGGAGAGTAGGTTTTAACATATGATTTTGAGGGAATATAAACATTCAGACCACCACAGAAGTTATGGCTACCATTGTCACATTGACAAGGAAGTTGCTTTCAGACTTTTCCTCTGCCAAAGATACCCATTTATGGGTCACCAGGTATTGAGCTTGGTTTCTTAGATGTATGTTTCTGATTCTTATCTCTTTATAAGAAAGATGAATTATTCCCATTTTACAGATAATGGAACTGAACTTTGAAAGGTTTAGGATCTTATGCTAGAAGATGGCAGAAGTAGAAGATCAAACTAGCTGCCTCTAATTGCCCCTCCCTTCCCACGAGTCCCACATGGCCATCTTGTTACCTCTTCTGGTCTGCACATTTTACTTGGCAGTGGGACAGGACATCCTGCCAGCATAGAGTAATCTCCTGCTTTGCTGTAATGAAACATTTCCCTAGTCATGCAAGAGCTGATCCCCAAATGTCCTATCCCTTCCTACTCAAGCTCAGGGGAGGGGATATAGGAATTGCAGGAAAAACCTTGGTAGGGACACTGGGTCAACACTGATATTTTAAGAAAGCTTTGGCCCTTCCTTACCCTCCTGCAGTTAACTGTCATCGCAAGCACAGACTGCTGCTCTCATGGAGCTGTCCCTAACTTGAATAAATTCAGAGCTTGTCTCCCAGGTCCAAGGTGGTCAACACACCTCTGTGAATTGGAAAAGCCCTTCTTATCTCACCACGGGTGCTGAATTCCTGAACCACCCAAAACATGTAGAACACAAATCCATATCTACTGGGCCAACTAGGACTTCCTGTTTTTAAGTTCTGGGAGTTTCTTTAAAAACATAAACAAATGAAGGTTGTTTTGGACCTCAAGTAAATATTCCCTAAGAGAATTTTGTGTGAATCATGAATAAGCAAAAAGTGGGCTGCATTTCCTTCAAAAATATACACATTTCAGAGGAAAGGGGCTTGGAAAGTGCATCCTGGATTCTTGCTGAGTGGGAAAATATCTGGAAAAATGACTGGACCTCATTATTTTATTTTTTAGTGTTAATTATATCATCTAAATGCTATTTTTGAGGCTGGCATGCTGGTAAAAACATTCTCCATGTTCTAGTCCCCCATAGGACAATTGTTTGCTGTTAAGAAAACTTGGTTTCAGTCTTATAATCCACCCTGTAAGAGCGGGGCTGAAAGCCACCTTTTGATTCTGAAGATGGAGAAAGGGGCATCTGGAGAAGGGACGATTTTGCTAAAGTGTGAACTTGGCTCCCAGCCTGTGGATTACTACCACATTTCTGTTGCACATCCACTGATGCAAGTGGAAGGAGAAAGCACTTAAAAATATAAAGGAATGTTAAGGATTCACATCAGGTTATTCTTTGTTTCAATGAAAAAAAAAAAAAATACCCGCACAAGGCAGTTAAAACAGAAAGGGAACTTATGGGAGAGAAGGAATTTGAGAAAAAGTTGAGTAGGCAGTTCTGGGACCTCTCATCTAGGCAGCCATGGTGGCCAGGATATGGTCCCATCTCTGAATGTTAAGTTTATGGTCCAGACTCCCGGAGATAGGATGTTGGGTTCCAGGGTAGGACGGCCTATTCCTAGTCACAGGAAGTGACTTGCCTTCTGTGTTTTCAACCTTAAAAAACTAGATATGTTCACCAAGTATTCCTCATCAAACTTCTTATCATTATATGGCATCTGTGGTTTTATTGATTTATTAAAGCACTGCCTCTTTTTCTCCCTCCCTCCCTCCCTTCCATCTTTCCTTCTTCCTTTCTTCCTTCTTTCTTTGGAGAAATATGCATTTATTTTGAATGATAATAGCTAATCAAACAATCAGTTTTCCCTCTTGTGAAATGGTGATAATAACAGATGATACAATAACATCTTCTCTGCTTAAAGATGGCACGTTCTTCCTATGAATTCACATGGTCTTCCCATGACTTCCCATGGTCTTCCTATGTCGGTCTGTGTGAGTCTGTATCTTAATCTCTTTTTATAAAGATACCAGTACTATAATGATTTATTATATAACCTAGCACTAGTCTAAGGATTTTCTATGTATTATCTTATTCAATCTACACAAAACGCCACGAGGTGCTGTTATTGTATCATCTGTTATTATCACCATTTCACAAGAGGGAAACTGAAGCATGAAAGTTTCCACCAAGGAATTGCAGCCTAAGGCTGGGAGATGTGTGCTCTGCTCTTCCCAGGGGATTAAGAGGACCATGCAATTGTTCTAGGCAGTTCAGTTCCATGGTCAAGACACTCCCCTCCCCAACGCTGACTTTAGTACAGAGCCTCTTGCAGCAAAGGGATGCAATCTGTGACTGAATGACACTGGGATACTGAATTTCTGGGATACTCCAGAGGTCCCTGATACCAATGGGGAGAAGACAGGCTTTGGTGAGCTCTGAGCTGATTAGACACAAGACAGTTGTGTGTGACACCTCAGCACCCACATGGGCAGGATGGTGGCTCTTCCCAGCAAGCCCTGAGTCACCTTTAGCTGCTTTTTTTTTTTTTAGGGGGAGGGGGGTAAGTTCAACTTTGGCCTCATCTATCAAGGCAAAGCTATTGTCTTGCTTAGAGGTTGTGCAACCAGGAAGTCAGTCTCAATGGTGGGCCCCATGCGTATTTAGCCCATCAGTGTGCAGTTGAGTAAGTAGCTCATTTCACCATCTTGTGGAGACCAGAGAAAAGAGATTGCTGAGCACCTCACAGGCTGGCTTGGGGCTTGGTGGTACTGGATCCTTGCTATGACCCAGCGTGAGTCAGATGTCTGTGTGGGACTCTTGCTTTAGTGGATTTTTTTTTCTGAGGGAAGTAAGGAGAGATATAGGCCTCCTAATGCCTCAGTGGGCATCTAGTTCTTCTACCATGTTTTGTCTCTCAATTTAAAGTGACTGGACTTCCATTTCTCCATGGCTTGGCAGGGTACAGCAAGGGAGAATGTTTCCCATTCCCCTCCTCCTTGGCCTTTCTTCATCCTCCTTCCCTCCTAGTTTCTTCCTTGTTCTTAAAAGGGATTATGTAGTGCCTTTTAGGTCTATAAAACATATTCTTTTGGTTGGGAGTCATCTTAGATTTAGGCACTACCATTTTTTTTTTTTTTTGCATGAGTGATTCACTCAAGTCATAACTTGCAGGATATTGGAGGAAGGGCAATGCTGCCATCTAGTCATGAAAGCCCAGTTCAAGGCAGCACTGTATAAAGTCTTCTTAGATTGATATGCCCACTATAGGTGGCCTTAACCCCCAGATCTCCTCCCTAGCTCCTCCTTCCATCCCTCTCTAGATGGCAGGGGCTATAGGGAGCTGCCTTTGTTAATCCAGGTTGCCACAACAAAGTACTGAACTGGATGGCTTAAACTACAGAAAATTATTTCCTTATGATTCTGGAGGCTAGAAGTTCAACATCAAGGTGCCCACACTGTTGGTTTCTCCTGAGGCCTATCTTCTCTGCTTAAAGATGGCACGTTCTTCCTATGAATTCACATGGTCTTCCCATGACTTCCCATGGTCTTCCTATGTCGGTCTGTATGAGTCTGTATCTTAATCTCTTTTTATAAAGATACCAGTACTATGGGCTTGGGCCCCACACTTACACCCCATTTTAATTTAATTACCTCTTTTAAAGCCTTGTCTCCAAACAGCTACCATCATCTGTTCCCCTGGAGAGTTACTGAAACAGTTCAAGACCACTCAGTTAAAGTTATTTTTCTGATCTTCATTTTTGAAAATTGAAACTCCACTTGACTTTGCTATTTAGGCAGATTGAAAAAACTGAAAGATCCCTGGTGGAGGGAGTTGTCAGATTTACCATGTTATGGTGTGTGCATTTGTGTCACTCACCACCTACTCACTGTCCAAGTGTTGAACAGGGTATGTGCCTTGTCAAAGCTCTGGGAGATGGAGTAGGAACAATGGAAGATGAGCAGGTTTAGATACAGCTTGTGCAATGTCCCTATAGCACATCTGAGAGTGGGCAATGCAGAGACTCTGAGTCCTGAAGGGCTTTTAGGAGGGTAAGTATGTACAAGGGACACATGGGGACCAGGAGATACATTTGATGTGAGCTTGGAAGACTTCCAACCCTAAGCAGCATGGATGAGTGCCCAGGCAGAGAGGCTAGGGTAATATGCCCACAAGGTCATTCATTTGACAAACATGTATTGAGGACCACCCAGAAGAATTCCCTTCCTGTTTGCTGGCTATCTATAGTTGCAAGATAGTTGGGGGAGACACATCAGGTGATTTTGGCCTCTGTAGTTGCAGGTGGAGTTGGAAATGGGATCTGGGGTCAACTGAGAACAATGAAGAGTAGGCACTCCATTCAGTTCAGCTTGGAGAGTGTTGAGCATGACTTGGGGCAGCAGGCACACTGCCTGGATGGTGAAGTTGGTGTTACTGCAGCTGACAGTACTGGTCATTTGGGATGGATGAGCCCCTATATTTCAGCATGATCTGGGCATCTGCTATGGTCTGTTAGGGCCTGTGAGGCATTTCCTGAGCACCTGTTCAGCTACAGAGGAGGCACAGAGCATTTGGGGTTCCAGAACAGGGAGATATTGCCTTTATGAATATCTGATATCAGCATTAACTCATTTCTTTGTGGCTTCCTCTGATACAAGCCTTGTCCTGGTGAGGGGAAATCAAGAACACTGTGATCCCCATGAGCACTTAGTAAAGTCAGTCCTCTGACGAAAAACTGAGGTGATGACATTGTCTGAGATCATGAGTGAGACTTAGTCTTCCTGCTTTTTGCTAAATGTGGGGCCAGTTGTGAAAGGGTAGAGTTCTTTAAAATAGATTTTAAGACTTGGACAAAGTGTCCTTTTTCTTCAAGTGAAAAGGACAGCAGGACTATTCTTACATTCTTTGCATTCCTCCAACCTGTGGTATCTGTTCTTCCCAATGGCAACGAGGGTCTTGCCCTTTGGGAAGTGTTTAGAATTTTTACCAATATAAGGTAAATGACAATTCCTGACTATTTTATTAGCACACTGGCCACTTGAGAGGACACAAGTTAAAATACAGTGACATTCATCTCAAAAGTCTAAGGCAATTTATGGGAGGGGAGAATGCAGGAGATTAGGTTCTGAAGACCCGTGTCCTAGATCAGGATGAGGGCCTTGAGAGGTCCTTCATAGAGTCATACATGCCCTTATTTCTTTTGTGAAAGAGGGAAATTTCCTAACCTCTTTTTGTTCACACCAGAGGAGTTCAAGTGTAAGATGGCCCAGTGAGGTGGGGTTAGGACTGGTCTTCACATCTATGTGAATCCTGCCTATCTCTCCCTTCTTTGTTGGATTTGCTCTCGGTCCAGTTCCCCTCTTTGTCAGAAGATGGCCACCAGCCACAATAAGACCTAAGACTTTCTTTTTCATAGCCAGTAGGAAAGAGGATTTGTCTCCCAGCCATGGAATACTGAACTCTTCTTTCAGATGAATTGGCCAAATTAAGTCATGTCCCACTTAGACCAACCACATGGGAGATGCTGTGCATTAATTGGCCATGGTTTAGATGCATGAGATATTCAGTGGTAAAGAGGAGGTGGAATTCTCAAGACTGAACTTGGATCGTCGGACCAGCCCTGGAGCTGGGTGGGATCTTCCTCCCCAGGTGAAGGGAGTATAGAACCCCCAAACAATTGTGATTTCATGAGGGAGGGAGGGAAGTGAGCATCCGGGCCCACAATATTGCCTCAGGTTTTCCTTTGTAAAACCACAAAGTAGTATTTAGAGAATAATCTGACATTTGTAAATAACTATACTGGTAACTGAGATCATTGATAATTCCTTACAAATGACTGATCAACCTGCAAGCAGCTATCAAGCCTACATTGCTTTCAGACAGAATGAAAGACATTGCTTTCAGACAGAATGCTGAAAGGAATGGAAGGGTGTAAATCAGGATTCTTGACTTCTGGGTTCTTGCAGCGTAGATGGGAGCTGGTAATATCAGCCACATAAACGAGTGAGAAGTGAATAGCAGAGTCCTGTGCACCAGAGGGAATCAAGGCAGAGCTGCCCAGGACTTCCAGGCAGGGGTTCCTGGGGGAATGGGGGAGACTGAACTTAAGAAAATGTTTCCTTACCATTAGGACAATCTTAGGGTTTTCTTTTTGGTCTTGTAAAATGAAATGTGGCCTACTTGACACAGCAGGCTGTGGTTTAAATGTGAAATGTGAAATTGATTTCAGACTTATGGCTTTTAAGTTGATAAATATTTGTAGGAACATTATAAAGATGATAAATCAGTATCACAAAACTTAAGAAGGCCATTGATTTTCTATAGTTCTGAGTTTGATTTATTAGATTTAAAAGGACTGCTTAAGGACTATATTAGTTTTTGATGGCCACCATTACAAATTATCACAAACTTAGTGGCTTAATACAACCGAAATGTGTTATCTTCCACTTTTGTTGTTCAGGAGGCCGATGTGGGCCGCCTTGGGCTAAAGTCAAGGTGTTGACAGGACATCTCTCCCTCTGGAAGCTCTAGGAACAATCTGTTTCCTTGACTTTTCTGGCTTCTAGAGCGGCTCTGGTTTCCTTGTCTGTAGCCCCTGTGCCATCTTCAAAGCCAGTGAAAAAGCGTCTCTCTGAGTTTGCTTCCAATCTCATGTCTGCTGTTTCTTCCACATTTCGGAACTCTTGTGATTCATATTGATCCCACCTAGATAATTCAGGGTAATCTCCTTATCTTATGGTCACTTGTTCAGGAAACTTTGTTCCTTGTGCCACGTCATTCCCCCTTTCCACCTAACCTACCGATTCCCAGGTTCTGGGATTAAGATATAGATCTCCTTGGGGAGAACATTATTCTGCCTATCACAAATGCTTAGGAAATTTTGCTGAGGTTTATAGCATGCTTCAACAGGCATGTGATATATATTTCACTTAAAAATGTAGTTAAAGAAGTGAAAGAGATATAATTAATGTGATTTTTAAATGTTTTTGTCCCCCAAATAAATGACTACTATCTGTGAGGACCTCCCTTTGGCAATGTGACATTGCTGTTCCTTTTATCAACAGATGAAGATAATTTCTTTACTTCTGTGAATCTGAGCTGGACTCATAACTGACTTTGACTAATAGAAAGTGGCTGAAGCCTATACCTCAGTCACCTTGAAGTGTCTGCCTCCCTGTCTTGGAAACTGAGACCTCCATATAGTGCAGTTTGAAACCCAAGCTAGCCTGCTGGAGTGCCCACATGGAGGGAAAGTGAGAGCTCAAACCAGTACTACCTGCCAGACTTGTGAGTGGGGCCATCTTGTACCCTCCAGCCCAGTCAAGATGTCAACAATACAACTGTACAAATAAGCCCAGAGGAGACCAGCAATAGAACTCTCAGATGGCCAACCCACAGAATTGTAGAAATAACTATTCATTACCGCAGTCTCCCCTTATCTGAGGTTTTGCATTCCATGGTTTCAGTTATTTGTGGTCAACTGTGGTCTGAAAATATTAAATGGAAAATTCCAGAAATAATTCAGAAGTTTTAGATAACTTTTATTATAGCATATGGTTATAATTGTTCTATTTTATTATTAGTTGTTGTTAATTACTTCTAAATACCTTATCATAGGTATTTATATGTAGAAACCCCCCCAGTATATATAGAGTTTGGTACTGTCTCTAGTTTCAGGCATCCACTGGGGATCTTGGAATGTGTCCCCCATGGATAACAGGGGTCTATTATGGCAAGTTTTGGGGTAGTTTGTTTCACAGAAATACATCATTGAAACAAACTTATAAAAGGATTTGCTGTTGAAAGAAATTTAGCAGTTCATCTGAAGCTACCTAAACATTAACCAAAGAGGAAATGAAAGTCTAGTGTGAATGTACACAAATTTTACAAAAACTATTAACTGAATAATAATTGATAAGTCAAAATTAAAGTTTAAGGAGGAAAATAGGGTTTTTAAAGTTTTGCATCTTTAATAAATTATGTATTAATTTAAAATTTAATCAAGCATCTATCTCTTTCTTGACTTAGTAGAATCTGCTGTTGTAGTTCCCACCTCAGGTCCCTTTTTAAGGTGGGAGCCCTCATTTACCAGCTGCTGTAATCGGAGCTGCAGATGGCTCAAAGCTACTTACTCCAGAAACAGCCCTCAACCCATGGGGGCCTTTTGGCCTACCTAGAGATCTCTTGGAGTGGGAACAGACATATCCTCATTGCTGTAAAAGTCATAGCAAGTCAGTCGCCGGCCTGCGAGTGAAACAGACAGTGTGTGGCAATCTGTGCTTCTGCTCCCTGTGATGTCAACAACATCAGACTCCAGGGAACTTCCTGTTTGCTCCTTTCTTTCCCTGCCATTCCTGCTTCCTGACACTTTTTTTAAAAATTTTTTTTATTGGTTGTTCAAAACATTACAAAGCTCATGATATATCATCTTTCATACATTTGACTCAATTGGGTTATGAACTCCCATTTTTACCCCAAATACAAATTGCAGAATCACATCAGTTACACACTCACATTTTTACATAATGGCATATTAGTGACTGTTGTATTCTGCTACCTTTCCTATCCCCTACTATCCCCCCTCCCCTCCCCTCCCATCTTCCCTCTCTACCTCATCTGCTGTTGTTCAGTTCTCTCCCTTGTTCCCCCCCCCCCCCCGCCCCGTTTCCTCTCACAACCTCTTATATGTAATTCTGTGTAACATTGAGGGTCTCCTACCATTTCCATATGCTTCCCCTTCTCTCTCCCTTTCTCTCCCCCCACTCGTCTCTGTTTAGTGTTAATCTTTTCCTCATGCTCTTCCTCCCTGTTCTGTTCTTAGTTGCTCTCTTTATATCAAAGAAGACATTTGGCATTTGTTTTTTAAGGATTGGCTAGCTTCGCTTAGCATAATCTGTTCTAATGCCATCCATTTCCCTGCAAATTCTATAATTTTGTCATTTTTTAGTGCTGCGTAATGCTCCATTGTGTATAGATGCCACATTTTTTTAATCCATTCATCTATTGAAGGGCATCTAGGTTGGTTCCACAGTCTAGCTATTGTGAATTGTGCCGCTATGATCATTGATGTGGCAGTATCCCTATAGTGAGCTCTTTTAAGATCCTCAGGGAATAGTACGAGAAGGGCGATAGCTGGGTCAAATGGTGGATCCATTCCCAGCTTTCCCAGGAATCTCCATACTGCTTTCCAAATTGGCCTCACCAATTTGCAGTCCCACCAGCAGTGTACAAGTGTACCCTTTTCCCCACATCCTCACCAACACTTATTGTTGTTTGACTTCATAATGGCTGCCAATCTTACTGGAGTGAGATGGTATCTTAGGGTGGTTTTGATTTGCATTTCTCTGACTGCTAGAGATGGTGAGCATTTTTTCATGTACTTGTTGATTGATTGTATGTCCTCCTCTGTGAAGTGTCTGTTCAGGTCCTTGGCCCATTTGTTGATTGGGTTATTTGTTATCTTATTGTTTAATTTTTTGAGTTCTTTGTATATTCTGGATATTAGGGCTCTATCTGAAGTGTGAGGGGTAAAAATTTGTTCCCAGGATGTAGGCTCTCTATTTACCTCTCTTATTGTTTCTTTTGCTGAGAAAAAACTTTTTAGTTTAAGTAAGTCCCATTTGTTTATTCTTGTTATTAACTCTTGGGCTATGGGCGTCCTATTAATTTTCTGCCTCAAAAACCCCATCTCAGACTCTGCCTCCAGGGAACTAACTGAAGCCAGACGTCCAGAAAGTCATGTGAATGGCAATTGGTTTTAGGATGTGGCCGATTCTTGCATTTCTAGAATAGACCATCCATGGCGGGCTTTTGTTTCCTTAATGTATTCCCTAATCATGTTTATTACTATTTCACTTATGATATTTCCATGAATAATCATAAGGAAGAACACTTCATGTTTTCTTTTTGTCTTTTCTCAGATACTCATATTTAGTATCTATATGCTAAATAAAAGTAATTATGGAGATTTTTCCTTTTATTTATCTACAATTTTATTTATTTTTTTGTGGTGGGGATTGAACCATACTTGTATGTACCAAATATGTGCTCGGCTGCTGATCTATGCCTCCAACTATATTGGTCTAAAACTTTAAAATGGTGTTAGAGTTATCTAAACTTTGAAATGGTGTTAGAATTTAGCTACCTAAATTCCAAAGTCTTATTAGATTTAATAGAAATTATCTGGAACTAAGGAATAGATTCATATCTTTATAACATTCTCAATTTTTCCATGGTAACTCGTTCGTTTCAATAGTTCATTTTTTTCTGAGGTCAGCAGTATTTTTTTTGTAGATAAAAAAATACAGATACTATATGTATTTCTAGAATAATATTTTTTTATAGAAGGTTAAACAATTATTCTTTAAAAATTATTTTATTTTCCTCTGATTCTTAGTTCTTTATTTTTATTTTTAATTTTGGAATTTGTGCTATCCTTTTCTCCTCCCGTTGCCTGCCATGTAAATAGTTTTGTTGCTTTTTTTCTTTTTGGAATTTAAAGTTTATTTTATTTTATTTGTTTTTATGTGGTGCTGAGAATCAAACCCAGGGCCTCAGTCATGCTCACTCAAACTAATGAGCTAATATTGCTTTTTAATATGTAAAAAGTACAATTCATCCCCAAATCATCAGAGACAAAACCATTAATAGTATAGTTCTCTCCCTTCATAATCTATTATATATATATATATATCATCTATCTTTATATATTTGCACATATATATACTTTCTAATATCAAATCACCCTTGAATTCCTGAAATATGACAATTTTGACTTGACTTATTATGTTCTTTCCTGTATTGAATGATTTCATTGGCCAATATTTTGTTGAGGGTCTATGTTCATGAACAGTAGGTCTGTGATTTGCTATTTTCTTATTGTTTTTGCATAGTTACTTTTTCAAAGATTTTTGAGGGTTTTCTGTTACCTAGAACTGTGGTGTCCAATTCAGTAGCCACCAGTCATGTGGCTATTAAGCACTTGAAGTGTAGCTAGTGAGTATTGAGACATGGTGTAAGTGTGTGAAACACACTGGCTTTTGAAGATTTAACAAATGGCACAAGAGTATAAAATATCTCAATAATTTACATGTGAAATTGTAATTTATATGTGAAATCTTAGATCTAGTGAACAAAATAAAATTGATTATTATAATTAATAATACATGCCTAATCAACTGAAAACAGCTTTTCAATTAAAGTTGGGTATTAAATAACTCCATTAGAGCCAGAAAAGGAATGAAGATTGGGAAGAAGTAAAGGTGTGAAGTGGATTGTCTGGGAAGGGCTTTGAGCCTCCCAGTATGTGGGAGCTCTGGGGACCTTCTTCTATTCCCTCTATGAACGGACTCACATTACCACATGTGGTTGTACTTTAGGTCTTTTCATCTTTCTTTTTTTTTTTTGTACTCTTTTTTTTTTTTTTTAAATGTTCTAATTAGTTATACATGATAGCAGAATGCATTTCAATTCGTTGTACACAAGTGGAACACAACTTTTCATTTCTCTGGTTGTACATGATGTAGAATTGCACCACATGTACAGTCATACATTTACCTAGGGTAATGATGTTCATCTCATCCCACCATCTTAGGAAGAAGATGGTGGGAGATATCTCTTCCACCAAGCGGAAGGTCTTTACCATGGCTCTATCCTCAGTTCTTCAAGCAACATTTGGAGGACTCCTAGGCTACCAACCAAAAGGAAAACAGGAGGAATCAATGCAATACACAGAAAACAATTTCACTTTTCCTCAAGGCAACTGTTCATCATGGTATGTTCATTATTTTGGTTCTGCAGGGCTTTCATGGTGTAAAAGGAGGAGGCTGGTGGTTTTACAATGACGTTTAGCCAATTAATCATCTCACACCGAGGAGAACAAGCACAGGGTGGGGAAAGCAAACAAAAGATTGTTCCTGCAGTTTCTAGAACAAACAGATCATTTTATTAGACATTTTATGGATAGCCATTAATTTCTTGCTAGATAATCAAATAGTGAAGTGTTTTCTATTTACCCTGCCAGCATGAATTCCAAACTAATATCATCCTTTCAGCATGAATGTCATCACTCCAGACTTCATGGAATTTCCTAGGCCAAGACATAAATAAATAAACAAAATGAAAGATAAAATGAGAACCCAGTTCCTAGGGTGGGCACATCTTTGATGTCTTGTCACTTTTTGTGAAATGTCAATAGGGATGATCATCATCTCTTGGGAACTTAACAATTTTTGTAGCCCAAGGTTCATTATTTCTTCAGTCTGAATTTTCAAGCACCAGAATTCAGTATCTGGCTCTTGTAGATCACATGAAGGAAGTTGAGTCCTGGAGCAATTCCTAGGAAACAAAGTAGGTCAAGGACAGAGCTGGAATCTGGGCCTGAATCTCAGGGCTGGTCTCAACTGGGGATGTGTGACTGATCAGTTGAGCAAATTGAACTCTGATGGCCATAAAGTAGGAATCATTTATAGAGCTATGTTGAAAAGCACTGGATATCCTCTGTGCCAAACTCCATTCATAGGAGAAAGTGCCTGAAATTCTCCCCTGCTCCCTATGATTTGCTTTTAATTCAAGATCCTAAAGAACTCCTGTGAAATTCAGATGTTATCTGGAAAGGAAGACCCACCCACCAATGACCATCTGTTGACACCTGAGATTGAGTCAGTTTATAAGTCAGCACAGGTTGGGTCCCAGGACAGTGTGAGTGCTTTGGTTGGGGTTGGGGACTGGGAGAGTCTGTGGTGGGTGAGCAGTACCAGAAGTCAGGTTTAGGGGAGGAACAAGGATGCCTTGATATCCCCCCTGTCTTCCCCAGGCAATCAAATTTCCTCCTCAAGCACAGCATTTATGAGGACTGAGTCTCCATGGTCTGCTCACACTGAGGAAGAAGATGTTGAGCAAAGACAGAGACTGAGGGGTCTCAGCCAGTGAGAGAATGGGCCAAGTACTCTAAAAATCCAAAAACAGGCTCTCAGAAGGGTGAGAAGGAGCTCAGTTTGTGACACTGTTGAGGGGCATCCCTGACAGCCAGTGCAAAGCCCAGGGCCAGATGACCTCAGTGTGTTTAGTGAGTGTGATAGGAGGGTGTGAGAGGAGGCTGTTGAAGGCAGCAGAGGTCAGATCACATGCAGCCTTAGAGACCATGGAGAAGAGTTTGGATTTTATCATAAGTCCAATAGGAAGGATGAAATGGATGTCTTCAACTGGAGGAATGACATGATCTAGTTTATGGATATAAAAAGATCACTCTGGGTAATGGAAAGAAAGAGGAATAAACTGTAAGAGGGAAGAGGGAAATAGAAAAATCAGAGAGGAGATTAAAATAGTCCATGAGGGTGGAGGAGGGGGCTGAGGACTTCTAGGTGGAGATTGTGGGGATGGATTCCCTTGAACTGAACAAGCACGGTCTTCTCGTATGGCTTAGTGTGTTCTCTGGCATAGAAAGCCCCTGCTTCTTTAAAGCTGAAAGAGCAAGGCACCATGACCCTCTTTCTTCTCCCAGTTCAGAACTTCATCAGTACTCATAATTCTTTTTAAATTTTTAAAAATTTGTTTAGAATGCATTTATACACTTTGATATGTCACTCATAGGTGGGATATAATTTCTCATTTTTTTGAGTGCACATGTTGCAGAATCATATTGGTCATGCAGTCACATATATACATACAGTAATAATGTCTGTTTCATTCTACTATCTTTCCTATCCCCACACCCCTCCCCTCCCCTCCCATCACTTCCCTCTACCTAATCTAAGGTAAGACTATTCAACTCTAGTGCCCCCCAACCTTATTATGAATTAGCATCTGCATATTAGAGAAAACATTGGGTCTTTGGTTTTGTGGGATTGGCTTATTTCGCTTAGCATGATATTCTCTAACTCCAACCATTTACTGGAAAATGCCATAATTTCACTTTTCTTTAAAGCTGAGTAATATTCCATTGAGTATATATACCACATTTTCTTTATCCATTTATCTACTGAGGAACACCTCAGTTGGTTCCATGGCCTAGCTATTGTAAATTGAGCTGCTATAAATATTGATGTGGTTGTGTCACTATAGTATGCTGATTTTAAGTCCTTTGGGTATAAACCAAGGAGTGGGATAACTGGGTCAAATGGTGGTTCCATTACCAGTTTTCTGAGGAATCTCCATCCTGCTTTCCATAGTGGTTGCACCAATTTGTTGGGACTCCACCAGCAATGTATGAGTGTACCTTTTTCACCACATCCTCACCAACATTTTTTGTTGCCTGTATTCTTGATGATTACCATTCTGACAAAAGTGAGATGAAATCTTAGAGTAGTTTTGATTTGCATTTCTCTAATTGCTAGAGATGTTGAACAATTTTTCATATATTTGTTGATCAATTGTATTTCTTCTTCTGTGAAGTGTCTGTTCAGTTCCTTAGCCCATTTATTGATTGGATTATTTGTTTTTTGGTATTAAGTTTTTTTTGAGTTCTTTGTATATCCTAGAGATTAAGGCTTTATTGGAGGTGCATGTGGTAAAGATTTTCTTCCAATCTGAGGGTCTCTCCTCAAGTTATTAATTGTTTCCTTTGGGGAGAAGAAGCTTTTTAATTTGAATCCATACCATTAATTGATTTTGATTTTGCTTCTTGTGCTTTAGGAGTCTTGTTAAGGAAATCAGATCCTAGGCTTGACATGGTGAAGGTTTGGGCCTAAAAATTTTCTTCAATTTATTGATCAAAACCTAAGAATTTCACACTCATTGTGTCGTTTAAACCTTACTAAGATGCTCTCTCAGTCAGTTCAGGCTGCTATAATAAATTACTATAGGCTAGCTGGCTTAAACAATGAACATTTACTTCTCATGGTTCTGGAGGTTGGGAAGTCCAGGGTCAAGGTGCTGCCTGATTCCTGTCTCTGGTGGGGGCCACTTCCTGGTTTTCAGATTGCCACCTTCTTACTATGTTATCACATGATGGAAGGGCAGGGAGCTCTCTGTGGACTCTTTTGTATGATATAATATTATATTATATTACAAAATTAATCCCATTCATAAGGGCTCCATTTTTATGATCTAATCAGCTCCTAAAGGCAGACCTCCTAATACTATCACACTGGGGGATAGGGTTTAAATATATGAGTTTAAAGAGACCCAAACATTCAATTCATATCATTCCACCTCTGCCCCTTTTCCTTCCCAAATTCATGTTCCTGTGTACAAAAATGCATTAATTCCACTCTAATAGCCTCCAAAGTCTTAACTCATTCCAATATCAGTTCTAGTGTCTATAGCTGGAGTTCTGGAGTCTAATCCAAATATCTAAATCAGATATGGATGAGGCTCATGGCATGATTTGTCTTGAGGCAAAACCCCTCTTCACTTATAAACCTGTCAGACTAAACTAGTTTTGTGCTTTCAAAATACAACGTGGGACAGGCGTAGGATAGACATCTCCACGCTAAAAGGGAAAAATAGGAAAGAAAAATAGAGGTAATGGTTCTTAGAATGTCTAATACTTAACAAAGCAGATTTTATGAGATCTTAAGCTCAGAGAATAATTCTTTTTGCTTGATGTTTTACCTCCCAGAACCATTGGGGCTATGCTTTTTCTGTCCCCAGGGCAAAGGTCATCTGGCTTATTGAAGGTGAGTCAAGGCACCTCCCCTTAGAAACTGAGGAGGCAGCCTTGATCTCTGAATCTCCTTTGAGGCAATTCTTCCCCAATATTGAAACATTTTCAGAGCCAATTAGCTCTATGATCTTTAAGTCAGGTGACCTTCCTTCTTTCCTTCTTATCTCTTTCTCCAAAGGAGGTTTCTTGCTGGGGTAGTTGATTAAGTCTGCAGCTCCCATCCATACTATCTCTCCATCAAAGAGTCACTTGGCCACCCTCTTAGTATTCTTTTCTGGTTATACTTTCTCATTTTTTTTTTTTTTTTGCAATATGGATAGCCTGAGAATTTTCCAAATCTTGAGAGCCTAGTTTCTTTTTTTGCTTAATCCTGAAGTCATTTCTTCTTTCTTGAATTTGTGATAAACAATCAAGAGGAACCATGCCACTCTTTCAACACTTTGCTTAGAAATTTCATCAGCTAAATATCTGATTTCATCACTCAAATTCTACCTTCCACAAAACACTAGAACATGAACACCACTCAACCAAATTCTTTGCCACCTTATACCACGGTTGTCTTTTTTCCAGTTTCCCAAAACACAATCCTCATTTCTGTCTGAGACCTCACCAGAATGCCCCTTATCATTCACATTTCTTCCAATACTCTGTTCATGGTTACTTAGGTGCTCTCTAAGAAGATTCAAGCCTTCTCTGCAACTCAACTCTTTTCTTTCTGAGTTTTCACTAGAATCACTTTTAAAACTCTCCTCACTCTCCTAAATCTTGGCTGCTTCTAACATGCACCTTCAAAACTCTTTAACATCTTCCCATTACCAAATTCCAAAGTCACTTCCACATTTTTGGGTATTTTTCACAGCACTTCCACTTTTCAGTGCTAATTTCTGTCTTAGTCCATTTTAGCTGCTATGACCAGTTATCACAGATTGGGTGACTTTAACAAACGTTTATCTCTCATAGTTCTAGGGGGTAGGAATTCCAATGTCAAGGCACTGGCAAAATCCCTGTCTGGTGAGGGCCTTCTTCCTAGCCTATGGATGTTGTCTTTTCCCTGTACCTTCACATTATGGAAAAAGAGAACCAGAGCTCTCTGGAGTCTCTTTTATAATGCCACAAATCCCATGCATGAGGGCTCCACTTTCATGCTCTAACTATGTATTAATGACCTCACCTCTTATACCATCAACTTGGGGATTAGGTTTCTACATGTGAATTTTGGCAGGACACATACATTCATTCCATGCATATCCTACACAGGATTAGCCATTATGGTTCTCTCATAGGTGAAAAATGCCATGGCTGGGACAGCCATCAGCTTGTCCAGTGTTACACAGCTAGAACATTGTGGTAAAGACGACAACCAAATGCACATCCATCTAGTTTCAGAAACCTGTTTTCTTCCTACCAGTTGGTTTGAGCATGGCAGAGATATGGATAAGATTGCTTCTGAATGGGACTGGAGCAGACATGTTTTCCTATTCCCATTCCCCAACCCCTGCCCCATTTAAACTCTACCCAAGCATATATTTTGGGTAAATAACTATCTGGTGCTAAATGATAAACTCATTTGTTCTGAATTTTTTTTAATTGCTTTGTCCAACAGAGGAGTGGAGATCAATAATACCCTATTAATAATACCCTAATAATACCAATAATACCCTAATAATACCTCTGGAAGCTGCACTGGGATGATCTGCTTAATCATTTTAAATCCATTGTCATGGATTTAAAAGTGGCATGACAGGAACCTGGTGTTATGCAAAGGATAGAGATGTTCACCCACAGAAAGGCATCTGTCAGGTGTGTGCCAAGAAATGGGCAGGTGACTCCATGACACTTTGGTAGCTTTCCTAAACCTCTCCTTTAGGTTGGAAATCCATTTTTCATGTGCAAAATCCTATTGGCACAGAACTATCTGGAAGCCCCATTCTCTGGATGGCAGCCAGTGACCCCAGAAGAAGGGCTTTCATCTATGGACACGACTCAGACACCTTTCAGGTAGCATGTGCCATGCAGGACAGATGGGTATATGGCCCAGATTTGAGGGTTACCATGTGTGCTTACCTCATCGGGGCCACCGGGGGGTGGTCAAGGATTCCATTTCCTCTGCCTTCTTTCATTGAGTTACTGTCCATCTGATAGCAGTTCCTCTTATGTTTTATGGAAATATAAATCTGGATGCATTTTTCTTTGAGTGAGTTTTTCAGATTTGTACAAGCTGGATTTATCATTTATCATTGACCCCTGATATATCCACAGATATCAGTGGGATTCAATATGAGACAACCTCATACATGATAATGTAGAATAATAACAATAGCTAACACTAATAAGTGCCAACTGTTTGTCAGAAAGCATGGTCATCAATTTTCATGCCTTTTCCCATTTAGTCTTTTAAAATACCCTGTGAGTCACATCTGATTGTTGTCCCAAGCCATCCAATTTATTCAAGAAACTGAGCACCTACAACATGCCCAGCATTTCTCAGGACTGGGCAGCTGATATTAAATAGGAAGGGAGGATGCCTGTCCCCATGCTGGTGGGGAGAATAGACAAGAATGCTGAGGCTTAAAGAGATGAAGTCAAGGGCAGAGTCATCCAGTGAGACTCTTAACCCAGGGCTGCTGATAGGTTTCCTTGTTCCCACCTTAGTCTGACAGTGGAACTACCTGGGGAGCTCTACAGAGTACATAGGCCTCTGCCTGCATGGATCTGGCAAGTGGCCTTTTAGTCATGGTAGAGTCTTTTTGTTTCAGTTAATAAATAACAGCAAATTGATGAACCATCTTTCTCCAGGTAACAACTTCTAATAAATATCTGATAGATCTAGCTTGATGCATCAAAGAGGTGAGAAATGCTGTCCACACACAACCTCTCTGAGTCCTTCTAATCCACCATCACCCAGCTGTCTCTTCCTATCCAGGTGATGTAGCTTCAGGTCCAAAGATTCTGAATATTTGAGTCCCTGAAAAGGCATTTCTAAAGACAGGGTTCTTCTTTTCACCTAAACAGGAGTCTCCATGAAGCAGTAGAGCTGAGTTGGTTTTATTAGAAAATTACTTAAACTGTGCTTCAGGCTCACGTGGTCTGAGGAAGGGACATGGGGGAAGTGACTCTTTGGGGTCAAAGTTCACATTGAGTATTCCCAGGAGAGGATTTGGTTCTAGTTTGGTGTGAGGAAACTATTGTTCCTCTCCCAACCCAGGGGTTCTCCAGTGAGAAATGCACTGGAATTATCCCCAGTACTTGTTAGAGCACAATTCTGTACCTGTATCCAGGTTCTGGTCCAGGGCATCTGGCGTGGGGGCTAAGAATTTGCCTTTCCCTATTCTCAAGGGATGCAGGGGCTGCTGTTCAGTTCTCCATGTTGACAGCTAAACAATTGTCCTGTTCAAATGGGAACCTACCGGGAAGTTCCGTGGAATCCCCTAGGGGTTCCATGAACAGACTGGCTGAGAACAGAGTCCTCAAAGTGAGTTCCCCTGACCTTCAGCATTACCTGTAAACTTGGAAATGCACATTCTCAGACTTTGGCTCAGATCTACTGAATGTGAAACTCTGGATTGGGTCCATCCATGTGGGTTTTAATATGTCCCCATCAGGAGACTGACGCACACTCAAATTTTGAACCATCTCACTAGAATATCTTTTAGACAAGTCAATCGAAGGCCAGAGGTTAAAGGACTTTAATGACATCACACGATCAGCCATTGGCAAAGTTGGAATGGAATCACACTGCCTATTCTGATCATTCCATCATTCCACTGGCTCCCCTTCCAAGAATCCTGCTCAGGGTCCAGGCCCCTGGTCACTTGGAGACACAGGGGCAACTAGGGTGGGCTGTACTGATAATCCTTTTCTCTACAACTTCTTCCTACAGGCACAAATCCCTTGTTCAGGCCAAGCTGGGGAGGAGGAAATGAAAGCAAAAAGGCAAATAAGCCCAATGAAGGAGGATTGCTCACCTACAGTTTGGCAGGTCTGGGCTGCAGATCTTGGCTGTCATTCTTAGCTCAGGAACAATATGAAGAACCAGAGCACAATGTTGTAAATCCAACCATCAAGACTTTAACCTGGGAAGCAGCTGCATGGTATCTTTTTAATGCTTTGGGGAGTTCAAGATTCTCTTTGCAAGGAACAAATTTTGCAGAGAATAACCAAAGTTGTCTAAGGGCAACACAGTGACTATGTCTCCTAAAAATAAAAAAGAATTGTGCCTATAAAAGAGATGGCTGTTTAAATGGGGAAGTTTATTTGCATATAAAAAGGCATTTAAGTAAAAAGGTGTGTTCAGACTTGGCTCTGCCTCACTAAGCATCAGAAGCCCAGAATACCTTGCACTGGGGCACATTGCCCTTGGATACAGAGCCCTGAGAGAGCAAGGCTTTAGGCCCTTACCTGGGTCACTGCTCCTGTGTTCCATAGCAGCACTTCTCACACTTGAATGCACACATGCATCTCCCCCACATCTTGCTAAATTGCAGATTCTGATCATGGAACTCTGGAGCAGGGCCCAGGAGGGGTTCTGAATTCTGACAAGTTGATGGGTTTCCTTGATGTTTTGATTCATGAACCACATTTTGGGTAATAAGGTCCTAGAGAATGCCACTGAGTATGGATGGAGGACAAGTGATAGAAGTCTGTTTTACCAGTAGCATTGCATTATCCTTGAAGGAAATCAGGCACGTGGCAAGTAGGTTGGGAGTCAGGTGAGCCCAGGTCTGGATCCTTGGGAGTCTCAAGGCAGAGAGGAGGAGGAGGCTCTGGTGGAAGCATCAGGTTGGTCCTTTCTCTTTCTGTATTGTCAGAATGGGATCAGACAGGAATGTATCAGGACTTAGGTAAAGAGAAATTTCACTAATTAAATGTCCTGTAGGGCAATAAAGCTGTAATAATTGGGATTATTTTTCTACATCTATACAAGATCTCCAAAATACTGTGCAATTTCACTGGAAGAGACCACAGTACTGCAATAAGGGAGGGAGACGACTGCTATCTGGAACAAAGCTCAGACGTGGGATCTACAAGACTTTCCTAGGTCAGATTGGCAGAAAGGAATTTTCTTTGACAGGGAGGAGTAGGCTAAGCTAGGGAGAACCATTGTGGGAAAGGGATGGACAGATGGCAGTGATAAGACAGTTGAGCAGGAAATGGCCAGACAGTTCCTCTCCTCCCTTCCCTTCCTCTGGCAGAAACCTCCAGAAGGGGCTGTCCACAATGTGCTGCTGTTGCAAACTGAGGGAAAGAAAGAAACTCACCTCATATTTGATTATTCAAATCTGCAGGAGTTTTGTCTAAATTGGCCACGGAGACAAGTGTCTGTGTCTGAGCTTGTCACAGGGAAACAGGAGACCTCAGTGTGTCTTATCCAAGCTGCATGGGGAGGGTTTTTGGTTGGTTGGTTTGCAGTACACTGTCTCCAGGAGTGAAAGGGTGGGGAGGGGATTTCTTAACTGTCATTGCTCTCCATGGACACAGGCTCCGGTAAAGGTTAGCACTGTCTCTGCCTGACACGTGGGCTGCGTCTTTATTATTTGTCATTCCTGTCCGAGTGCAGTTTCCTAAAAATTAAAAACAAGACTCCTACAAAGAGAAAATGAATGTTAAGGATTAGCTGCCTATTAGTAAGAAACTCAGTGCAAAATCTTAATTGAAAGGAAATAGAGGAATAGGATTTCAACACTCCCCCCAAAAAATCTTGACATAAGTGTGCTGTTGGAGACAGCACTGACTAATTAATGTCCTGTAGGGCAATAAAGCTGTAATAGTTGGGATTATTTTTCTACATCTATACAAGATCTCCAAAATACTGTGCAATTAATTTCACAGTACCTAACCTCAAGTAATAGTAAGTAAAAGATCAAATGTAGGTGCATCCTTCAAGATAATTAAATAGTCCCTGGGGGTCTTGTTAAACCTTGCCCATGTGGTAGTAAAAATTCATGCTGCTCACTTTTTGTTTTTATATCTATATTTAAAATTTTTTTTTTCATAACATCCTCCAAATTCATAGAAAATTGTATGAACTGACTGGTTCAAAGCATATCTGATCAAGCATTATTCCAGAAAAGTAATCAAGGAGAACAGAATTTAAGGGCTATTCTTTTTATAATCATTGGCAGGAGAAAGTTGATATTATTTTGTTGTTTGATTCCCCTGGATTTTCCATAAGAAATATTTTGGGAAACCTTAAAATATGAAGGTGGTGGAAAAGAGCCTGTTTCTATTAACATCACTCCACAGACTAAAAACAGTGCAGCAAGTTTCAAAACAAAAATATTTTTCTGAGGGCTGAACAATACACTCTGTCAGTCACCCAGTGTGTGAAGGCTCTATGGCAAGGTACAGCCAAGTGGACTATTATTAGTTCTCCCATGACCCCAAAGCCCTTGTTTGCACACCCAGATGGGGCCACACTTCCTAAAACCATCAAGACCCACTTTAATTATTCTGTTAATAGAAACTTGTTGTGAGACCAGTTACTTCTTGAGTCCAATTTTTTTTTTTTTTGCTTCCAATCTCTGTTAATTCAGTTAAATATCACGTAGCTGGAGGAATCCAGCAATTTTGTTAACAAAAATAAGCTGACTTATCAGGTTTTAACAATCATACTGGAAAACAGGAATCATTTAGTAATCTTTTCAGCTCAAACATCAACAATAATGTGATGTTTGCTCTCAGCAAACCCTTCAGTGTTATAAATAATTTAAGTGCCCACGTTATTTATGGAGAAGGTGTTTTATTGGAATCCTTGTGAGACATTCATGGTCCCTGAGTAACTGAGCTCAATATTCCAGTAGGTATGGAACATGTTCACATAGGATCATATCACCAAAGGAGGATAAAGCAGGCAAAGGAGGGTAGAGAACACAGGCTTTGCATAGGAGAAGTGACAAGGTGATGAGGTGGAATGGGGAGGAGGAAGGTGTTTGGGCTTCATTTTCTGTGCATCCACCCTCACTATTTGCACTGTTTTTTCTTCATATAACCATATGACATTCAATATATTTTTATATATTTCCATATGATATTAAATATATACTTTATATATTCAGTGTGTTTTATGTGTGTGTCTCTCCCTATCCCCACCTAGATATAAGCACCATGAGGGAGGACATTTTTATTCTTTAATTAATACTCTTAGAATGTTGCCTGGTACATAATAGGAATTTAATAATATTTGTCCAATAATAGTAATAAAAAGAGTGACTAAGTGCCATCATTTGGATCTAGAATATTTCCCAAAGCTCCCTGTGTATTAAAGGCTTGGACCTCAGAGTGGTGCTATTGACAAGGGGTGGAAACTTGAAGAGGAGAGGCTTAGTGGAATGTCTTGAGGTAGTCGGGGGTGTTTAAAGGGGATTGTAGGACCCTAGTCTCTTCTCCTTCCTCTTTCTTTTTTTCTCTTTCTGCCTATGAAGTAAGCGGTTTTACTCTGCCACAGGCTCCCACTGTGAAGTACTTGTTCATCTCAGGTCCAAAACAAGGTCACTTGCTCATGGCTGGAACCTCCAAAACTGAGCCAAAATAAACCTTTTTTCTTTATAAGTTTATTATCTTTGGTATGTGTTATAGTGAGGGAATGCTGACTAACACAATGAGTGAAGCCAATTCCTTAGGAGCAAGGAACCCCGAAATTACAGATATCTGGGAATGGACAGAAATCTTGGAGAGGTTGTGCAATATGGAGCTCAAACCCATGTCCAGGCTACATGTTAAACAAGTTGACTGTATTGAAAAGGAAAACAACTTGTTTTTAAGCAGCACCTGGAAGAAGAAACCCATAGTTCTCCCCACATATGGGCAGAGGCTCAGTCCTGTCTTCTGCATTTTGCATCCATGGTTAGAAGCCTTCCTACCTGACGTCTCCTAACCTGGTCACATGGGAGCTCCCTGAAGGTCCATGCTGATTCCTGCCAGCTGGACGTTTCCTGGAATTATCTTTTCCTCTTCATCTGCTTAGGTGAACTCAATTCAGCCTTCAAGACCTGGCTGTGAAGGACCATTTTGACCTCATCCAAGAGCAGGCATGTTCCCTTCATTCTCAACCTGCAATGTGTCTTTGACCATTAATACTTTTCAGAGTGACCACAATTTCACTAGCTAAGGATGGAAACCTCAGGCTGCCACTTATTGAACACTTTATGCTGGGTCCTAAGTCCTTGATATTGTATCTCACTTGGTTCTCAGAACATCCCCAAAAGTGGTTGATTGATCACCCCTGGACAGACAGGCATTGACATTCAGGGCCATTGAATAACTCAACTATGGTAGTGATGTGGCATAAACAGAACAGTGGGATCTCAAGAGGAGTCCGACTCCAATGTTAACAACATGATTACCCTAAGCTACATTCCATCAGTTGCCACATCTGTTGGGACAGCTGTTATTAAGAGTGACCCCAAGGCCAAGAGATCTTCCTCCAACTATTCTTGCAGAATGTGGGCTTCCTTAAAGTTTCCTCCAGTATTTTTGGTGAATCTGAGAGGGTCCCTCACTTGTGCTTATGTCAAACCCCATGGCTGTCATTGCTTCCTGCCATATACCTGCTGGGCATCATGGGGTCAATGCAGCAGCTCCTGGACACTTGGGGTATGTCCGAGCTGGATTCTGGCTGTTGGGCTCCTGGTCTCCACCAGGTGTCATGCTTTCTCCTTCCAGGCACTGACCTTTAGACTGTCCACCATCTCCAGCAGGGAACAGCAGCTCCTTTAGATACCTTCCCCTGTGCCTCACCTGGGGAGCAAGATCTTGAACTGTTGAAATGTGGTCCCCAATGTAACAGTATCAAGAGGCGGCAGGACCATTAAGAAGTGACTTGATAGGTGAATGGATTAAAAAATGTGGCATTTACACACAATGGAATATTACTCAGCAATAAAAGAGAATAAAACCATGGCATTTGCAGGTAATGGATGGCGTTGGAGGAGATAATGCTAAGTGAAGTTAGCCAATCCCCAAAAAAACAAATGCGGAATGTTTTCTCTAATATAAGGAGGCTGGTTCATAGTGGGTTAGGGAGGGGGAATATGGGAGGAATAGACAAACTCTAGATAGGGCAGAGGGGTGGGAGGGGAACAGAGGGGGCACCGGATTAGAAATGATGGTGGAAAGTGATGGTCAGCATTATCCAAAGTACATGTACGAAGACACAGATTGGTGTGAACATACTTTGTATCCAACCAGTGATATGAAAAATTGTGCTCTATATGTGTAATATGAATTGTAATACATTCTACTGTCATATATAAATTAAAATAAAATTAATAATAATAAAAAAGAAGCCAAAAAAAAGAAGTGATTTGATCATGGGTCTCTGCCCTCCTGAAGGGATTAATGCTGTCTTTGGGACTGGGTTAATTCTCAAGGGAGTGAGTGAGTTCTTGCTTTAATGAGACCTGATTAGTTATCATGAGAATGAGTTGTTACAAAGTGAGGTAACCTATTATGTTTTCTCTTTTTTATGCATGCCTACTCACTGTTCTTCTTTTATGCCACACTATGATGCAGTATAAGGTCTTTTCCAGAAGTGGTTACTTGATCTTAGACTTCTAGCCTCCAAAAACGTGTGTTAGATAAACTTCTTTCCTTTAGAATTCAGTCTCAGGTGTTTTGTAACAGCAACAGAAAGCTGATCAAGACAAAACCTTTTCCATTTTATCACCTCTCTGCTGACTTAGATATGGTTTAGATAGGAGTCTCCAGGTGTGTGTGGGGGTGTCATTCAGGATTGTCTCAGTGTTGATAACTGATGAACTGAGAACATCTTTACAGTAGCCAAGGTTTGCTCAGTGGGTGTGCTCATAGGGCCTGATGATTTGCCCACGGGAAGGAAGCCCCCACCACCAGTGCACCTGAGTGCCCAGACCTACATAACTCCAGATTAAGCTTATGTCAGAAGGCACTACACACTCTTTACACGTAGGTTTCAACTGGGTCCCTGTAATGGGGTGGCTGCTCCAGTGCCCAAATTCCACAGCCTCACGATTCTATTGTAGTGCAAATAGCAATTTGGCCTCTTTTATCCACTATGGGCACATGTGAGTCTTCCACCTTGCAGTGCAGTGTTCTCCCTACACATTTGTTGAGTGAGGAAGGGAATGACATAGACATGATTGAATTGTATATCCGGTAATTTTCACTGGGTCTAGTATTGAGCCTTAATTGACTTTAAATGTGCTTTGTATTTTAAAAAGATTCTGCTCAATTTTTCTGTGAACCTAAAACTGCTGTAAAAAAGTAATGTCTATAAAAAATAAAAATAAAGACATTTGGTGTAGATTACAATTTAAAAAAAAATCAGATCATTGCTGAGTGTTTTTTTACAGTCCAAGGAGGGCTTATAACATGGCTGAAAGTTTTCTGCCAACAAACACAAATAAGTTGAAATGTTAATCTTTTCATCAATAACCACTCAACTAAGGACTCAACCAAATCTTTGGGGCTGAGTTCTGGAATTGTACAAGTATGTGCTCCCACAATTGTCTTTATCATAAAGAACTGATTTTTTCCCCATTGATTTCTAATTTAATTGCAGTGATCAGAGAGCACATAAAACCTGTCTTTTGGTATCTGCAGAGCTTTGCTCTGTGGCCTTTTTTTTTATAGTTCTGGGATGGCTTGAAATAAGCAAGATGTGTCTTAATGCTCCAAGAGCCGTCAAAAGGAAACTCAGCCCTCTCTCTGGGACTCCTGCATCCATTGAAACATCCAGGATCTCTCCCTTCTCAGTTCCCCTTGCTTCCCATAAGATGACCCTTGGGAAAGACTCTACATTGAAAATTGTCTAGAGAATCTTTGAAGCCATTTAGGAGACAGAGCTATCACCAGATGAAGCTGTTATAAAAAGAACCAATGTCAAGACCATGTTTAAAAATGGTAGTGGTAGAGCTGTCAGAGTGCCATGTTCATTAGACTGACAACCAACCTGGTTGGAATTGTCAGACCAGTTTGGCAGTAAACATATGAATAATAACAATCAAAAATAAGTGCCTGAAGTTTTCACAGCATCTTACTCTCAACAAAGCATCATGCATTCAGTTGCTTCTTGACTCCTTATGATGAATCTTTGACATCTGTTTTGTCTTGCTGCAGGAATCAGGGATTCCCTTAACCCTGCTTCTCTGTTCCACTCCCCAGCGTCCTTCTGTGGCCCAGATGTGAGTATCATGTCATGACACAGGATATCTGGGTTCTGATCCCTGGTTGCATGCTGAACTTTGCTGGGTGAACTTGGTTAAGTCTTTTGGGAGTTTTGATTTTTGAAGATTGAAGCAAGCTGGATCAAATCAGTGATTTTTCAGATGAAATATTCTCAGTGTATGAAAATGAGCTGCTTGGATTAAAGTATGGAATAATGGAAATGAAGTCATATATATATATTTTATATATATTTATTTATTTTGGGAGGGGTACTGGGGATTGAACTCAAGGGCACTTGACCACTGAGTCATATCCCCAGCCCTATTTTGTATTTTATTTAGAGACAGGGTCTGACTGATTTTCTTAGCATCTTTTGCTGAGGCTGGCTTTGAACTTGTGATCCTCCAGCCTCCTGAGCCACTGGGATTACAGGTGTGCCCCACCACGCCCAGCTGAAGTCTATATCTGATCCTCTCTGATTTCCCCAACTTTTGTAGAATCCTCTTAAGCATTCTTACAAGCACTAGGGCTTCACGGAATTTTTTGACATCACGATATGTGAGTCTCTGTTGACATTAACATTTTGTGACATTTTCTTTCCTCTTCTGTAAAAGCAAAAAAGGTTGAATTTACTTGTCTGCAAGGATTAGTTGATTTCTGTGATTCAACACCAGGGCTATAGGGATGAATGGCCTGCTGCCTGTCACAGGGTAAAAGTCTTAACTTCTCCATGCAGGAGATGCAATTTCTTCTGTGGAAACTAAGAGTGGTCAGATGTGGGCAATCAGCTCCCCACTATTTCTGAACAGTGGGGCTGTTGACTACTGGCTCCTGGGATATTGTTTTTCACACAGCATCAATTTATATAAAGCATTTCTTTGATGCCACTAATATGGTGTAAAGCAAGGATCCGACTTCATTTGCATGTGGAAATTTGCAAGCACCACTCCTTGAAAGAACTGCCTTTATCCTCATCAAATGGTCTTGGCACACGGGTTGAAAATCACTTGATTATATTTGTGAGGGCTTAAGCCTGAACCTGTTATTTAACTACATTGGTCTATATGTTTGTTTTTATGCTGTTATCACACTGTTTTTGATTGCTGTAGCTTTGTAGTAAGTTTTGAAATCAGGAGGACTTCCAACTTCGTTCTTTTTCAAAATTGGTCTGATTATTTGGGGTCCCTTGAGATTCATATGAAGTTTTAAATGGATTTTTGTCACTTCTGTAATAAAATGCCATTGGGATTTTGATAGGCATTGTATCACATCTATAGATCACTAGACAACCTAAATCTTCTGAGCCATGAACAAAGGATGCTTTTCCACTTATTTCTGTCTTCAGTTTCTTTAAGCAAAGTTTTATAGTTTTCAGTGGACAAATCTTTCACCTCTTTGGTTAAGTTTACTCACAAGTATTTTTTTTATGCTATTGTAAATGGTATTGTTTTTTAAATTTATATTTTATATAATTTATTATTAATGTATAAAAATACAATCAATTATTGCATATTGATTTTGCTTCCAGCAACCTCACTGAATTCAATTTTTAATTTTAATAGTGTGTGTGTGTGTGTGTGTGTGTGTGTGAGAGAGAGAGAGAGAGAGAGAGAGAGAGAGAGAGAGAAAGTTTTCTACATATTAGATAATGTCGTCTGTGAACAGAGACTTTTTTACTTTTTGTTGGCCAATTTGGATGCCTTTATTTCTTTTTCTCACCTAATTGCTGTGGCTTGGATTTATCATACTCTGCTGAATAAGCATGGTAAAAGTAGACTTTTTTTTTTTTTTTTTTTTGTCTTTTTTTCCTCTTCTTTAATCTTAGAGGAAAATATTTCAGTCTTTCATGCTTGAATACAGTGTCAGCTCTGGGTTTTTTTAATATACAATCTTTACTATGTTTTGTTTAATAGTTTTTAGTTGTTGATGTACCTTTATTATTTATTTATTTATATGTGGTACTGAGGATCGAACCTAGTGCCTCACACATGCTAGGCAAGTGCTCTGCCACTGAGCCCCAACCACAGCCCAGCCTTTACTGTGTTGAAGTAATTTCCTTCTACTTTTAGTTTCTTGAGTACTTTCATCATGAAAAAATGGGGAATTTTTGTCCATTTTTAACCTCAGTTGAAATGATCATGTATTTTCCCCCTTTATTATGTTAATGCCAATTTTTGTATGTTGAATCACCTTTCATTCCAGGAATAAGTCCCATTTGGTTATGGTATATAATTATCTTAATATGCTGTTGAAATTGTAGTATTTATTTTGTTGAGGATTTTGAATTAATATTTATAAGGGCTATTTATCTATGGTTCCCTTTTTCTCATAGTGTCTTTGTCCTTCTTTAGTGCCAGAGATAAGCTGCTCTCATAGAATGAGAAGGAAGTACTCCTATCTCTTAATATTTTGGAGGAGTTTGAGAAGTATTGGTATTAATTCTTTAAATGTTTGGTGGAATTCATCAGTAAAGCCATTTACTCTTGGGCTTTTCTCTGTTGGGAGGTTTTGATTACATAGTCAATCTCCTTACTACTTACAGGTGTATTCAGATTTTCTATTTCTTCATTATTTAGTCTTGGTAAATTGTGGATTTCTAGGAATTTATTAATTTCATCTAGCTTATCCAAAGTGTGTCCCAAAATTATTCATAAGATAAAAATCCCTTTTATTTCTATAAAATCAATAGTGATGATCTCTCTTTCCTTTCTAATTTTACTTACTTGAGTCTTTTCTCATTTTTTCTTAGCTAAAAGATTTGTCAATATTGTTGATCTTTTCAAAGAACCAACTCTTGTTTCTTTAAATTTTTTTTCCAAATTTTTAGAAATTATATTTATTTCTTCTTTAATTTTCATTATTTCCTTCCAACTGGTAGCTTTGGATTTAGTTTGTTCTTCTGTTTCTTTGAGGTATACAGTTAAGGAGATCACTAGAGATTTCTTTTTTAATGTGTTTCCAGCTATTTATGTCTCTCTTCACATTGCCTTTACTACAACCCATAAGTTTCTGGAATGTTGTGCTTTCATCTTAATTTGTCTTTAAGATACTTTATAATTTCCTTTGTGATTTCTTCTTTGACCTTTGACTGTTGAAGAGTATATTGTTTAATTTCCATATATTGCAGATTTTCCAGTATTCTTCCTTCTGTCAATCTCATTTCATTTCATTGTGATTGGGAAGAAGACTTTTTTATGATTTCAAACTTTTAAACTTATTAAGATTTGTTTTGTCTTTTTAACATAATCCTGGAGTGCATGCCAGGTGAACTTGAGAAAAACATGTATTTTGTACTAAAATTATACATTTTAGGGGGTGGAGAGAGTTTATTGTTTTTTTGTCTGCTAGGCCCAGTTACTCTCGTGTAGTTCAAGTCCTCTATTTCCTTATTGAGCTTATATGTGGTTGTTCTATTCATTCCTGAAATATACTACTATTGAAATATACTACTATTATCATAGAACTGTCTCTTTTTTTCTTTAATTCTGTCATTGTTTTACTCAAATATTTAGGAGTTCTAATGTTTAGTAAAAATATATTTATAATTGTTTTATCTGTTTGGTGATATTATCTAATGTTTTGTCTCTTGTAATAGTCAGTGAACATACCTACACTTAGAATTTTTAATTGATTCTTATTATTTATACTGCTACTATAACAATAATGCCCTATGGCATATCACATACCATTTCCCCTGTGTGCCTACACAGGTCACACGGTGGTGGCATTTAGTAGCTACTTCCTTAAAAGGCTCTTCATTGATGTTTTGAGAGACCTTAGGTTCTGCCCATTTTAAAATTGTGAGGAGCTAAAATAAAACTTTGCTTTTCATGATGTTGTTCAGAGGCCTAAATGAGATGAAGAGTGCAAAGGGCTTAAAAGAAAGCTAGACATAGCGTAAAGTTTTGGTACGCAGAAACTTTGGCTGTGTCTATGTGGGTATTCTCACCTCATTGACAGCAGTCTCCACAGCCCTCCAGCAATGGTCCAATGCTGATGGGGCTGGCCCAGCTTCACTGGGGGCATATCTCTCTAGTCCAAACCTCCTTCTCAGTAAAGGTCTCAGTCATACTTGATGGCAGCTTCCCTGGAATGCATGGATTTAGGCCGACCTTCATTGCTGGGCCATGGGAAAGAGAGCTCTTAGAATTGACAGTAGAATAAGAAAAACAGAACAAACCCAGACAAGAGACAACAAAGCACATTCATCTGACCTGAATATTTCTCCTTTATAGTTTTTTTTTGGTAAGGATAAATATTAGAAGAATTCACTCTCCTGTTTTCTCCTAGGCAAGGGTTAATATCCTTCTTTGAGAGATGGGGATAGAGATGGTTTTAAAATTGAAGAGTGAGAAGCTTGCAAGTAAATGTCTGCATTTGAGATGTCATGTGATGTGGTCCAGAAGATAAGTGGATCCAAGAGGAGATCTAGCTGGCTCCTGCCATAGGCTAATACCTGACAAGGGTTCTTTGCATGATGTTCATGTTCTTCAGTCCTTTTTACCCAGACACAGGGACCCAGCTGTTGGTTCCAACTGGCAGTGAGATGGGCTGATTGTGTGGGCTACTCTGCCCCACAGCCCAGAGAGGGAAAAGACTGTAGTTTAATTTATATTTTCCTTTATGTCTGATCATCAGGTAATACCACATTAACACCCCCAAGCACAGTGAGCCCAGATCTTGCATGAGTGGAGGTCCAAGTGTCAGGGCCAGGTGAGCAAATCCTGGGCTGAGTTCAGAAATTAATTGTGGCTGCATAGCAATCAAAGGTGTGTGAACTGCCTACATGTGCACGAAGACATCTCTGGACTAATCTTGTCCTATAAAGCTGTTAATATTCAGACTCTGGGGCAATCCTAACAATCAGAAATAATTTTACACTCCAGCTTCGAAAGCTCTTTTTCCTGACCCCCCCCCCAAAACGGAATAAAACAAACAAACAAATTTCATGTTCCATTCATCAGTGGAGTTGATCATCTCAATTTTAGTGAAGAAAGGAAACCAGCCACCATACCCACTGGTCCTTGTTCTTCCTTCACAAAGTAATTTGAACTTTTTTCAAGTCTTCCTTGAGCTCTTGTCTATTAAATGTTCATAGTGTTTAAACCATGGCAGAGCCCTTGTACTCAAGAATAGGGGTCTGAAATTGCTAGGTGATAAATGTAGCAATGTTTCACAAACTTGAAAAATTACTAAATTTTGATGATGTTAATTATGAAGAAATGGCAAAAATCCTTGGTTCCCACCATTGCAGGTATGTCCCCCCATCAATTTAACAAAATGCACATATTTTTCTGAGTCATAGGGCAACAGATATTTATATTAGAAGATGGAAAGTACTGAGAAGGGAATAAAATCTCCCAAAACCACCTCAGAGAAGGTAAATGCTAACACCATTGAAGTATTTTCTCATGTGAATACCATACAGATTTAAACAATTAAACTGAGTTAGAGTCTTACAGAATATATTGCTGTCCAGCATTGAAATAGATTTCCATATACAAATATTTTCCATGGCATGAAAATGTTTCTTTCAAATGCTATTTTTCATGACTACCTAGTAGTATTCAGTTAACTGTAACACCCAAGTTTATTTAATCTATCTATTTCCTATCATTGACCACGGTAGCTATTTCCAAAATTTCATAGTTCTAAATAAAAGAGTGTCAAACCTTCTTGGGTGTACATATTTGCATTTAGTTCATTCTTTTTTCAGGATAGATTCCTACAGTTAGAATGACTGGGATGTGATGCATCACATATTGAAGGTTTGCCAGGCTCCCCACCATTTGTCTTCCATAAATGTGGCACAAATTCTGCTTTCCACTGCATTCCTGTGACCTACTGTCCTTCCAGCCACTGTGTACCTGTGCTCCTCATTGATTTCAATGTGCTTTTTATGAGATAGTCAGATGTGACCTAAGAGGAGACACAGGAGAGACAAGAAAATAAGAGAAGGGTCACCACATCCCCTGCAGAGCCACAGGAGAAGGACCAGGTTTTTATCAAGCAAGAGGGGAGAGTGTGGGCCATAGCTTTTTATTTTAGTTTCAACGGGAAAGGCAGGAAAGGCAGAGTCTTCAATTTATGATTAGTAGTTTAAGTAACTTTGGAGGGCTTTGGTGTATTGTGTGGTCTCTAGTTGCCTGGTGCCTGGCCCTAGGCTGATTAAGGCAGAGAGATATTGCCTCCTGTGGTGTAAGGACCAGAGAGAGAAGGAAGCAGAAGTTTGGCTCAGAATTTTTGGTTGGTGTGTCAAAGCCTTGCTCTGGACTGGAGTTTCTATCTCTAAGAATTGGCTCACAAAAGGGACAATCTTTCTCCAGCTACAAGTATCTTTATTTTATTTTATTTTTCTTTCTTTGCTTTTTTGATGTTAGCAAACAGCATAGTATACATAAAATTAAAAACATACTATGATACAAGTTAAAGAAACTCATAAGCCCTGCTCTTATGTCTGAACAGCAACATAGCTGTACTGCCTGGGGTATTTACAGGGACAGCAAATCTCCATTCTGTGATGATTCCACATTCAGGTTTGATAAGTCCTGGGAAAATGGAGGTAGGGTTTGTAATGTTTGGATAGTTTAAGCTATTCATATGTCATTAATATCTTCTTACTAGTTAATATAGAAGGAAAGCATTTCCCCTTGGAATTCACCCCAGGGCCTCAGTCTAGAACTGCAATCTCTCTTGCCAGTCACTGGACATACTGTATTTCTCTGGTTTGGGAAGCTTTCCAGGGGAGCAGGGAGAGAAGGGGTCTCAGGACAGGTGGGTGTGTCAGGGAAGGCGGAAGGTCATTGAGACACATTGTAATCCATGTTCTCCGTTTACCAGGCTGACCCTTGTCAGGAATCTGGTAGGCCAGGAAAAACTCTTCTGGCAGCAGAGGATTTATTTCCCTTCTCACATTGGCAGGGACAATCTAAGTCATAACCACTAGAACTTCTGAAGGAACTTCTGTCAGAGATGCCAGTTTGTCAGCTAAATGTCTTCCTGCCACTTTGTGAACAAGGGGCACAGTGTGACAGTTCTGTATAGGAGCTCAGCGTGGCAGAAAGGGAACTAGCAGGTAAGGCTATTAACATAGAAGTAAGAGTAGTAACAATAGTGATAGTTATTAAGCATCTCATGGTACCAAGCCCAAGAGACAGTCTTCTTTGAGCATCAAAGGGCATTGTGAGGTTACACCAAGTTACTTCAAACAACCTCAAAACCACTGCATGGTTGAAATGATTGTCCTACCAGTCTGAAGTGGCAGGCAGGTCAAGTGGCAATTTCATCTCCAGAATTACGGACAAGTTCTGTCATTTTGCCCAAGATTCTGTGGCCAGAATTCAATACAAACCGAAGTCAGTCTCACTTTCTCCAATTGAGAACATTCTTTCCTATTTTGCATTGCTGTTTTCAAAGATGAATGCAACATTTGTGTTGTGGTTTTTTGCTGAGACCATAGAAGCAACATGAGATATTGATCACACTTAGCTAGAGTTTAGAGAACTTGAACTTCTCCCCTGCACAGACTAACCACCAGGATTAAATGTTTTCTCTCTGAGGGATACAAAGAGGGTCCTTTCTTTTCTGTTTATTTTTATTATTATTTATTATATCTGTGTGTATCTATCTATCTATCTATCTATCTATCTATCTATCTATCTATCTATCTATCTATCTCACCAGATTACACTCTGACATTATCACAAGAGCAATGAAATACAACCAGCTCCAATTCAGTCCCCCCTATCCTCCTCACCTCCACTCCACCAATCTGTCTTCAATCCCTTTACAATTTACTTTTTTTAAAAAAATTAGTGTCCTGTATATGTATACAACCCATGCTGGGACCTACTGTGCCACGTGCATGAACTCACATATGAAAGTTCTCTCAGATTCATTCCATTGTTTTTACCTTTTTTGATCTCTTCTTCCTTCTTCTCAATCCCTTCATCTAATCTACTGATCTTTCCTCTATTTTTTTTTAAAGAGAGAGATGAGAGAGAGAGAGAGAGAGAGAGAGAGAGAGAGAGAGAGAGAGAGAGAGAGAATTTTAATATTTATTTATTTTAGTTCTCGGCAGACACAACATCTTTGTATGTGGTGCTGAGGATCGAACCCGGGCCGCACGCATGCCAGGCGAGCGTGCTACCGCTTGAGCCACATCCCCAGCCCTATTTTTAAGAAATTCCCTCTCTCAGTTTTTTCTTTTTCTTTTTATCCTGCCCCCTTATTTTGGATTAGCTCCTGAATATCAAGGAAAACATTTGACATTTCACTTTTTGGAACTGGCTTATTTCACTACATAGTCTCTAGTTCCATTAATTTATGGGCAAATGCTGCTATGTCAATATGACCGAGTAATACTCCATTATGTGTATATACCACATTTTCTTTATCCAGTCATCTATTGAAGGACACCTAGGTTGATTCTGTAACTTAGCTATTGTGATTTGAACTGCTATAAACATTTATTTGGCTACATCATTGTAGTATGCTGATGTTAAATCCTTTGAATATAAACCAAGGGGTGGGATAGCTGGGTTATATGGTGGTTCCATTTCATGTTTTTTGAGGAATCTCCATTCTACTTTCCAGAGTTGTACAAATTTGCAGTCCCACCCACAATGTATGAGTGTACTTTTACCTCCACATTCTTGCCAACATTTATTATTATTTGTATTCTTAATGATTGCCAATCTGACTGGAGTGAGATGAAATGTAGTTTTGATTTGCATTTCCCTAATTGCTGGAAATGTTGAATTTTCTTTCATATATTTGTTGACCATTTGTATTTCCTTTTTTGAGAAGTGTCTGCCTAGTTATTTTGCACATTTATTGACTGGGCTATAGGTTTATTGGTGTTGAGCTTTTGAGTTCTTTGTATATTCTGGATATTAATGCCCTGAGGAGCAGGTAGAAAAGATCTTCTCCCATTCTGTAAGCTCTCATAGAGAGTCCTTTCTTGTCTTTAGTGACAAAGCTTACATATAATGGTATCTGAAGCCAGAGGTCAAAATCAGTGTCTTGGCTTCTAACAGACTTCTTATTTTACAATGCACCCAAGTCCCTGCCCTGCGGAAATGATAAAGCTGAGATTTATGGGCAGCCATATCTGCCAGTCCCCTGCATGCACCCTTCATCCTTCCATCCATCCATCCATTTGTTTTTTTCATTCATCTCTTCACTGAATTTTTTGCTATTAAGCAGCTTGAAAATAAACTGTTCTTGTATCAGTTAGGATAAGGTTGGTTGTGCTATAGTGACTCACAGTCAATGAATTTAAGCAACCAAAGTTGATTTTATGTGCAGTTTCCATGTCCACTAGAGGCTGTCTGGAGACTCTGCTCCATGTCATTCTTACTCTGGGACTCTGGGTGATAGAGTGTCCATGACCTGGAACATTGCTGGTCACTATAGCAGAGGGAAGGAGAACTCTGGAGGCAATCAAACACTTGGGCCTACAAAGGGATGATTGTTTCATTTCTGTTATGAAGACCAAAGCCAGCTGCATGGTGTCACATGTGCAGGGGACCAGGGAGGCCAATCCCTTTCTGATCCCGGAGCGCCAGTGTGCCCATTGCTTGCTCAACAGCATTACTGACCACTAGTATCCCTTCTGTTCTGCAGACCAGTGGTTTCTAGTCCCTTGGTGATGAGACAGTTACTCACCTTGATTAAAGCAGGAGCTGTTCTTTGGTCTGGGGCTGATGTTGACATGAAGGATCAAGCATGGCTTTTAAAAGAAGGGGAACAAAGATCTCAGGCCACAGGTTGGTAAACTTTGCCACTTGGAAACTGTTTTCCTCACAGAAAATCAGTGTTTCTTTGCTGCATATGAGGGAGATAGAAAAGGGAAAAGCAAAACAAAACAAGCCGCACGTGCACCACCCCCAACAAACGTGTCCTCAACTCCTCCCCATCCCTGCCTTTGTCCTTTGTTCTCCCTCTTCCTTCTTGGCCCACAAGGCCACTGTTTCATTTGGGTCATTTGAATCACTCAAGTATTTCCTAACTTGAAAAAGAAAAATAAAAAGAAATGGCCCCAATGACCAATACCAGAGACATTTTATAATTGCTTGTCTCCCCCCTCCCCCCAATCAGTTTTTTGACTCCTTGTCTTCCCAGAGCTGTGGCTTTGCTTTCTGTGCTTGGTGCTTTATTTCTTCAGACTTGGCCACAGGAAACTTCCCCTCCCTTCGGGTGACTGCAAAGCCTGCTGTCTACTGTGCCTGGGAAGGACAGGCAGAGTCTGCAGGCCCCTTGCCACCTGGCCTCATGTCTGACGGGTGCTGCATGAAATTGCTTGGAGACAAGAAATTGCTTGAAGCCAGAGACCACAGCTTGTGGCTGTATCTGGCAGTCACTTCCTTTCCCCAGGCAAATCATAAATTTCCCGGTGATGGGCTGCTCTCTTTGGGAACATGGGATGCACAGTGGCAGCCGGAGGTCTTACAGTATCACAGAGATATGGAAAAAATGCAGAAATATTTGGGACCAACTGCTATCCTTCTACCCACTTTGCACTCTGTGGCCTTGGCTTCTGGCGTCTTGACAACACAATGATCAAGATAGGCATGGTCGACCAGGAGGACTCTGCTTGGGGACACGAGGGGTCACACCCTTGACCTGAACATGGAGGCTCCAGGCTTCAGAAAAGAGATCAAGTTGATAAGGCTGAAATCAGGGTCTCCTTGTCACCCACAACCAAGTGAAGCAAGGACCTAGAGTCACACTCCCAGGTCATCAACACTCTGACTTGCAATCTTCCCACTAGGTCCGAAAGGAAAAGCCAACACACCTCTCCCATCAGCTGGGTGCAGCTCTCTGCTCCTCTCTTGATCTTGATCAGAGAACCTCGACACTGACAGCCACTGACATCAGTTATTTATCTGCCTCTGGAGGTTATTTATCTCACTCCAGAGGCAGATGGCCATTTCGGAAGTCACCCCCTGCCTGGCCTGCCAAGCCAAGGCACTGCACTGATGCCCTCACTTCCTCCTAGCCCGTCTGAGTTTTGTTTCTTTTTCAGTTCCTCCTTTTGTCTCTTCCATCTCCAAGGAGGGGATTCTCAGTTACTCCTCTCACTAGTACTGGCCTTAAGTTTAACCTTTGGTTTTTTCCTCCACAGTTCTCAACTGCTCCATTTTTGTGAGTAAACCACCTTGCACATACAGACACATGTGTACACAACACTCCACACAGAGCACACAAAAATCCATGCAGACACACAGACACAACACAGATATATACTACGTGCACACAGACACTACCCAAATGTGCATATACCATACACTTACATCACCCATAGACAGACATCACACACAAACACACAACATACATTCCACACAGACCACAAAAAAAAATATATACCACACATAGGTATGCCACACAAACACATGCACATCACATACACATGTGTCAATGTAATTTTAATAGGAATTGCATTAAATCTGTATAGTGCTTTTGGTAGCATGGCAAATTTGACAATATTAATTCTGCCTATCTAAGAACACGGGTGATCTTTCCATTTTCTAAGGTCGTCTTTAATTTCTTTTTAAAAGTGTTTTGTAGTTTTCATTGTACAGGTCTTTCAGTCTTTCAACTCCTTTGTTAGATTGATTTCCAAGTTTTTTTTTTTTTTTTGAGAATGGGACAGTTTTTTTTTGTGAACGGGACAGTTTTCCTAATTTCTCCTTCAGTTGATTCATCATTGATGTGTAGGAATGCAATTGATTTTGAGGTGTTAATTTTACATCCTGCTAATTTTCTGAATTCATTTATGAGTTCAAGAAGTTTTCTAGTTGAGTTTTTTGGGTCTTCTAAATATAGAATCATGTCATTGGCAAATAGGGATAGTTAGAGTTTTTTTTTTTTTCCTATTTTTATCCCTTTAATTTCTTTCTTCTAATTGCTCAGGCTAGAATTTCAAGGACTATGTTGTATAGAAGTGGTGAAAGAGAACATCCTTGTCTTGTTCCAATTTTTAAAGGTAATTCTTCCAATTTATCTCCATTTGGAATGATATTGGCCTTGGGTTTAGCATATATAAATTTTACATATATTCATAAAAGCTATACATATATAAATTTTACAATGTATGTTCCTACTGTCTCTAGTTTTTCTAGTGTTTTGAACA